>NC_085842.1:260669594-260977959 GCF_035594765.1 Anolis carolinensis | reverse complement strand
AGTGTCAAATTGCATAAGCCCATAAACTATGTCAGCATGAGACAGTCTCATTAATTTGATGGCTGAAGGTAGGCTTCTCAAACAGCAGGTTTTCTCATTCCCGTTTTTATTTTAATCAGCTAAAATAATGAGCTGGGGGTTGAGTTGCTTAACCAGGCCAGGAGAAGAAGAAAGCCGAATCATCTTAAAACACCAATCCTGGATTTAATAGCCTACAACAAAACACTAAGCAGGTCAGCTTCATGGTTCAGCAATTCCTAAAAGCCCTGTCTGCTTCTCAACAGCTTATCAGCGGTCAGTATATAAGAGCTTCCAATGAGCCCTGATTTACAGCACTGAAGGGGGGGGAGGTGCAGTGAAAATGAAGAACAAGAACTATGGTGCCAAGGGTTTTGTTTTGTTTTTGTTCTTTTTGAAACCAAAACCTAGAAACCTCAGAAACTGATGCTGATCATGCATGATAGAGATATCTTGCATTTTACATCGACATAAACAGGTCACAGTGCCCAGAAAAGCTTAACAGACAACTCAGCGGCAATCTGGTTTGTTTTTTCTGGGTCAGTGTCTGGCTTTATCTTGTTAAGCCCACTAATTGAACACAAAACCATGTGCTACAAATGAGACAAGTGCATTAAATGGGGAGACAAGATTGTGGTGATGAGGGGGGAATGGGATGGATTTTCCTTAAGTGGCATTCTGTGGGATATGTTTGCTTCAAAGTTGTTTAATATCGCCTGACTGTATCTATGAAGATTTGTCAGACTGGAAAAAATCCAGCTGCTAACCACACAGCTAATATTTTTCTGTGTTGCAGGACAGGAAGAGAATAAAGACATTTTATAGTTTTAAGCTATAGCCATGATTCAGAATTTCAAAAAATGAGTGCACACACACATCTTACACAAGGAGGTGACCCATTAAATTCAGCAGAGATTAATTGTTAATGCAAATAAATCCATTGATATTAAATATACAGATCATAGCAGGTAACTTTATTAATCAAGCATGGTTTAACGCTATAATTTCTCCCACTTTAAAAATAGTTTCTTAAAAACCCACAATGAGATAGAATTCTGTGTTACTGGCATGCTTCCATACCTGATTGTGATATTTACTGGATGCAATAAAGTTAAATTTCCTCCCCATTCTGAATATTATACAAATGCTTTTTGTGGCTATCCAAGTTGGATGCATCTGATCATTTTCCAGCTCTTTAGCATTAGTATTCTGATAAGTAATCCTATGTTTCTTTTAGCTCACAATCAGGAGCTAGGACTTTCCAATGGCTATCAAAGGCTGGAAGTGCTTTATTTCCTTTTCCCCTGTTCTTTTGGTCCTTCAATTGTGAATTGAGATGAAAAGATCATGGGCTGGATCCATACTGACTGCGCCACTAACAAAAGGACTCCTTTTGTTCACCAAAAGGTCCAAGGTCTAGCAAAGGCTCCTTGCTAGAGGAGGAGGAGGAGGGGGAACATTATTTTCATTCATTCTTCCTCGCTCTGAACCCCCTCCCACTCTAAAGTATCCCCAAGACTATGGAGCAGATTTCCAGTTGCCACAGGGGCAGGATGAAAAAAAGAGAATTGGCAACCTCCTTCTTTCCCTGCCTCCTCCATCCATTTGACACAAAAAATTTAAAAAATCAACAAAACTATTTGTAATCATCAGATCCAACCTGATTATGTTATTACTTTGAGCAGAATTGTTCCAATGCATTTTTTCTCTTTACCACCAACCCCCCCCCCCCCAACCCACCCCAAAAAAGTATGCTTGGTAAGTCTGTTGTACCTGGTATTACAGAGAATGGATAGAAAGATGTGGTTATTTCCAGTGGTTGCATTTTACATGGTTGAGATCACCACCCAGTTAAACTGAACATAATTATTTGAGATGTAGAGGCACCCCTTGGTAATCAATATAAAGTTCTAGTTAAAACAGTGTTGTAAGCAAAAACCTGCCAGAGCAATGATTTAAACCACCACTGAGCAAACCAGAGGTCTGAGCAGATCCCACTAAAGTGAATTATAGATGATAATACTTATACATTCCTAGCGTTATTAGATTTGCCTTTATACATAAATGCTTAAGTTATGATAAGAATTACCCAGCCCAGGTCTGTGTCAGTTCCTTTCAGTTCTTTTTCTCCCTCTCTCCCTCCTTCCCTCTCAGTACATTTGCTATTAGCATAAGAAATGCTGCTTATGGCAGAGCCAGCCGTGCTTGAAATTTCTGAATTAATGGATTTGATTTCCTCTTGAGACAAACCATCAGCCTCGCAGTAATGGAAATAGATATAGTTGGTAAAACAAATAAAAAGCTGGCATGCAGATAAAATGAGTTTTGGTTTAAAATAGTAATGTTGTAATTGAAGTGAACAATTACAGGGTTGCTGCTGCTAGGCACAAAAGAAAATACCATGACAATGAAGTAACGTGGTTAAGTGTAGCCATTTCATTAACGTGCAAAGCTGCAGATGTCATTTTCTGTTTTGTTTTTTAAAAAAGAGAGGCAGGGGGCAGGGAAGAACTGGATCTTCATTTAGGTTGCTTGGTGGCATTTACTGGATTTTAGTAAACATTGTTAATGTTGATTGATAGAAAACAAAAATGAGGGGAGAGAGAGAGAGAGAGAGAGAGAGAGAGAGAGAGAGAGAGAGAGAGAGAGAGAGAGAGATTGTGTTTAGGTTTAATAGGAATGACAGGAAAAACAGGAAACAATACAGATAAAACCACATAAATACAATAAACAACTATTACTACCAATACAAAAAAGGTTTCCCATACATTAAATGTACTACTAGCTTGTAAGAAGCTAAGCAGCATCAATCCAATGAATATGGGTGCTAGTTTTTAAAGAAAGGCAATGACAAAAACACCCTTGAATATTTATTCCCTAAGAAAAATCAATGAAATTTATGAGATTGCCCAATATCAATAGGGGACTTGAAGACACATACATAAGAAAGTCTCATGAAATTAATGGGACTGCTCCATACTGACAGGTGAGTTGAAGGCATGTAAAAAATGAATCAAGAGCTCTCCCAGGCAGAGCAAATGTGTTCCCCTAATTTTTGATCATCTTTTCCCAATAAAACAACTTTGATTTGCGAAAGCTTGTACAAAGAATTTTGTCCCTTTTTTGGTTGACACTAGAAAGACTTTACTATAGTACAGAGTTTGGTATTTGTGTTATGATAGTCACAGATACCCTTGCATTTATATAATCATGATATACCTGAAGTAGACTCCATGCTTGTTTACTTCAGGTATATTGTTCTCCTCTAACCTGTGATACTGTACATGTTTGCCACACATCATAGAAAAGCTATTGTGTAAATCAATTGTGACTCAAGTTTTTGCCAGAATTTATTTTAAAAAATCATCATCAACCATTTTAATTTGTACTTTAGTCAGATCAGTTTATACTGGAATCCATAAACACTGAATTTTTCAAGCATCTACAGTAAGGATTAAGATGGTATACTTTGGCTCCCTTTTGATATTAGACAGAACTTTGAATAATCAAATCTTGGCTGACATAGCTTCCAATTTACCTAATTTGCTTCACAGATGCTAGAAATATAACATACGGTACATTGTGCATGGATGAGAGCTATCAAGATTGTTCAGGATTCATATATATATATATATATATATGGCACATTGTTCTCTGTGCTTCTTATCAATTGTTTTGTATGATTTTTTCATCTATAGGATGTATCAATCCTGTAAAATGAATTCAGTTTGACACTCTTTTAATAGCCATGGCTCAATAGTTCATGGATGTTGTAGTTTGGTGAGGCACTAACACTTTTTGGCAGAGAAGCCAAAAGACTTAATAAAACTACAACTCTTACAATTCCATAGCACTGAGCCATGACAATGAAAGGGACATCATATAGTGTAGAATCACCCAATATATCTGAAGTTTGGCCAGAACTATTTGGCCTGTAAGATAAAAAGTGGTATGTTTACAAATGTAGTGGTTTCTCTGTTGTTTTTCCACTTACTTTAAATTATCACACTTACATAAATATAGCAGCATCAATGATAAGCAGATTGCTGAATTTCCACCCATTTAAAAGTTTTTCTCTTCTTCTTTCCTACACAACCATTAAAACTAATTAGCACTAGAGCACATTCTTCCCCATCACCAGCTCCAATGTTTTTACTACCTTATTTGCACTTGTTCCAAGAAATGTTTTAAAGCATATGATGTGGTGTCACTGAACTAAGTGCATACTTAATTTGAGGAGGAAAATAGATGTCTGACAGAAAGATTTAGATCCCCCCTCTTCCATCCCCCCATATGGTGGCTGGTGACACATAAATGTTCTTCTCCCTATCCCCCAATTTGACAGAGTCATAAAAATCTCATTATGTCTGAATAGGCAGCAATTTCTTTATCGAATCTTTTTACCAAAAGGTTAGTTAATTAATCAGAAACAAATCCTGATGATTATTTCAATAGAATTAGAAAGACAAATCACCATCACTGAGCAAAATAGGGCAGGCCTGTGGTTTAACCCGCCGCATTTGCATAGAAGTACAATGATTGTCAGCTTGAGAGGCATCCAATGAGCAAACAGCCCCAGGAACATAAACCAGCAGATGGTTTTTCCTGGTAGCTCGCCTTTCCTCCTCTCTAATGCCTGTGATCCCATTACTTTGCTGAATCCGTTACCAGGGTAACTGTTAAATTGCTGTGAAAGGCATGGTAATAAAGTAACCTGTCACACTGGCAATAAAAGCCGCCGAATTTTCCTGTTCACTGAACTTTTCAGCTCATCAATACTCACTTTACGGTGAAGATTCGCCAGTACATACAGGTCAGCAGTGTAGATTGTTCTCTGAGCTTATTGAAAAGGAAACGAAAGTTCATGTAAACATGGGAAAGATGTAATTAAAAAGCGGGGCCATGGGAGGCACAAAGAGCTCATCCTTTGCAGAGGAAGTCAGGAGGGTTTGATACTTCAGATGTTGCCTTGTTTTTGTTTTTTTTAAAGAGAGAGAGAGAAAGCAAATTAATTCCAGTAAGTATTATCTGTTTTGATAGTTAAGACTCTGTGGATTGGGTGAAAAAAGTTGATGAAGAAAGTTATAACAATCCAAAAGGAAGAAAACATTAGCTACAGGCTGAGTATCTCTTCTCTGAAATGCTTGGGTCTCATTTCAGAATCAATATTTTGAAATTTGGAGTTTGTTTTGATTTTGGAATGCCTGTATTTGCATCTACATATATAATAAAATATCTTGGAGAAGAGATCCAAATCTAAACACAAAATTCATTTATACGACATCTGCACATTATACATTACCTGAAGGTAATTTTATATAATATATTTTGTTTACAAGGTTTGTTTACATTGACCCATCTGAAAGCAAAGGCCTAATAATCTCAGCCACCCCTGTGAATAATTTTGGATGTTGGAGTATTTTTAATTTCAGAATTCTAGGTAAGGGATGCTCAGCCTATACTTTAAAAAATTCAGGTAAAATCATGGCAATTCTTCTTTTAAGTGAAGTTTAGCAAACTGCCCATCTTATTCACTATAGGAAAACAGCAGGAAGGGAGCATTATTCTGTTTAGTGCTATGCAGCATCTCTTTTTGCTGAGATTGAAAAATCTGTTTAAAACATTATTCTAATATTTTTACACCTACTTATCCCTCCCATGTAGTTGTGGATAATATACATTTAAGTTATGTTCCTTGTTTGGGATCCTTCTTAATCCTTATTTGTAGTCAGTTTAACTAAGATGGAAGGCAAGATAAACCAACAACACAACAAAACTCTAAGCCACATGAAAACCCCTATGTGTTAATTAAGTATTTGTGACTAATACTTCAAACCCCTTTGGGGATTGGGAAACCGGACACTGGATATTCAATCAATCCCATTCTTTTGTTCTCCAGGGGCTTACATGCAAATTTTATGCCACAATTGCTGGCCTTTTGAAATCAGTTCAACGAATGTTATAAAAATCCAACTCTTTGAAGAATAACTTAATTAGTTTATGTGATCTCTCATGAGTCATCATTTTCATACTGCCTACTAATCCTATGTTATACATTAATAAGTGGTGTGGTGGACAAAGAACTACCGAGATTCCCTCTGTGACTTTTTCTTAAACATAAAATACAGAAAGACCCTGTAACTGCGGACCCCACATCTGGGGTATCACATATTGCGTTTGGTGGGGGGAATATTATAGTCTTTCTGAAAATCTGTAAGTTCTTCCAGGTGATTTTGTAGTATACACCTCTTAGAAGTTACTAAAAAAACCTTTTTAGGAATTTCTAAGTCTTCAGATGCAACTTTATGCCATCTACATATTGGAAAACTATAACTTCTAGCAATCCAGTCCTAGTGGTAAGGAATGTCAGGAGTTGCAATCCAACAACATCTGAAGAGCTGTATGATTTCCACTTCCGACCTAGAATTAAGTACCCCAATGGATCCTTCTTGTATTATCTTAATAAATGAATGACAATCAGGAAGAGTATATCTCAGAAAAAGGTAAAGGTAAACCCCCATGAATAAATCTTGCCTAAACAGATCTTGTAAAAGCTTCATTTGTCAGGCTCACTTCAAAGGACCAGTCTGAACGCAGATCAGAGATAGCTGCTCTCAAATCCAATCTTTATTGAAGAATACATGACTTTGGAAAAGTCGAGAATGACCTAATGTTTACATACACTCATTTTTATCACTTCTGATGCAACGTAACACCACACGCAAATATCATCATCAAACCCCACCCTTTGTATCACATTTCTACTATTCCCACACACTATACCAATTATAATTGTTTATACTTTCAACCCTGAGTTCCCAGGCTCATTCTATCTTCTCCCGCCAGGTGCTTTCAGGGTTATTTATGTTATGACTCCAAGTCCAGGGCTTGGAAATTCAGCCCTGGGACTTGGTTCCATGACATGGCGCCCTCTTTTTCTTCGTCCTCCTCTTCGGTTCTTCTTTCATCACAATCCTGAAATAAATCAAACAATAACTCTATGTGTCCATTTTGTCCAAAGTCCCCATATACTTTTTCAGTAAGCTGCGATGGAATACTGGGTGTATTTTCCCTAAACTTTTTGGCAATGCCAACTGGAAAGTTACTTCATTGATAACACCCTGTATTCTGAATGGTCCAATATATTTGGGGCCCAATTTTCTCGAAAGTAGCCCCAATTTGATGTTTTGGGTACTTAACCACACTAGATCTCCTTTCCCCAATTTATCGCCTTCCACCCTTTTTCTGTCTGCGAACGTTTTATACTTTTTGTGTGCTTCCTTTAAGGATGCAGTCACTTGACTCCAGCATTCTAGCATTTGAGTTTTCCATTTCCCTGCCCCTGTTTCTTCATTCTCTGTCCATCTTGGCAACTGGGGCAGAGGCTGTATTTCATACCCGTAAACTACTTCAAAGGGAGTTTTATTTGTTGCTGAATGTATAGTCGAATTAAAAGCTAGTTCCGCAAAAGCCAGCCACCTAGACCAGTCATTTTGTCTCATGTTAGAGTACATTCGAAGGAACTGCCCAAGCGTCTGTTGAGTACGTTCTACTGCCCCGTTTGTCATGGGGTGAAAAGCAGAACTTAGACTCCTTTCTGCTTCTAGCATTTCCAAGAATTTTTCCCAAAATTTTGCTGTGAATTGAACCCCTCTGTCACTGACCACTCTACTGGAACATCCATGAAGTTTGTAAATATGGTTTATGTATAATTCAGCTAGTTTCTCTGCCGATGGTAATTTCGTCAGTGCTATAAAGTGGGCCTGTTTAGAAAACAGGTCTAATACTGTCCAAATATAACGATGTCCTTTGCTAACCGGCAGTTCCCCCACAAAGTCCATAGCTACACATTCCCAAGGTCTGGTAGGTTCCGCTACTGTTTGTAATAATCCCATTGGCTTCCCTCCTCTCGATTTATTTCTGGCACAATCATCACATTGAACAACATGATTCTTTATGTCCTTCCTCATTCCTGGCCACCAACAATGTTTTGCTATTGCCTTTGTTGTTTTTGTAATTCCTGTATGACCAGCGCTCTGGTTATTGTGAAAACGATGCAAAATCTTAATCCTTAATATTGCTGGGATATACAGTTTCTTGTTCACAAACCAAAATCCCCCCTTCTGCTCCCCCTTTTCTGCGTTGGATGCGATCCACTGATCTCCTTCATAAGACTGTTTCAGTTCTTTTCCCCAACTATTTTCCCCGTCGAGTTCAATAATAGCAGTGTTCTCTTTTTGGGTTTGCGCTCTTGTCCTGACAGCTAAACCCCATTGTTTATCAGAGAATATTGTTCCCTCTTTTGCTGTGGTCATGCCTTCGTGTTGAGGCATGCGTGAAAGAGCATCTGCCAAGACATTCTGCTTCCCTTGGAAAAACTTTAATTGGAAATCGAACCTGCTGAAGTATTGTGCCCATCTAATTTGTTTGGGGGACAATTTTCGAGGAGATTTTAAATACTGGAGGTTCTTATGGTCAGACCAAATTTCAAATGGGATTCCGCTCCCTTCGAGGAAGTGTCGCCAGCATTCTAAGGCTTTTAATATGGCTAATGCCTCTTTTTCCCATATGGGCCAACATTTTTCAGTCTCACTGAACTTCCGGGACAAATATCCACAAGGTTTTAAGTTCCCATTTTGATCCTTTTGCAATAGTACTGCCCCGTATGCACAGTCTGAAGCATCGCAATGGATTATGAAAGGGCTCCTGATATCGGGGTGTTTTAGGATGGGTTCTTCTGTGAAGCATCCTTTTAGGGTTTCAAATGCCTTTTGGCATTCTGGCGTCCAACTCAGTTTGGCGCCAGGAGCTTTCACTTTTGCTGTCTCCCCTTTCCCTTTTGTTTTTAAAAGTTCAGTAAGGGGTGCGGTTATTTGCGCGAAGCCTTTTATGAAGGATCTATAAAAATTTGCAAACCCCAGAAATGATTGCAATTGCCTCCTTGTTTGAGGTACTCCCCATTCTTTTACGTCTGATACTTTAGATGGGTCCATAGCTAACCCTTCCGGAGATATCCGATACCCCAGAAAGTCAATTTGAGTTTTATTAAATTCACATTTGGACAGTTTTGCGTACAGCTTTGCTTCCCTTAGTCTCTGCAAAACTTCCCGGACCAATTCCACGTGCTTTTCTTTATCTTCGCTCACGATCAAGATATCATCAAGAAATATGAATACCCCTCGGTACAACAATGGGTGCAGTATTTCATTTATAAGCTGCATAAAGCAACTGCCGCCATTTTTTAATCCAAATGGCAAAATTTTATATTCAAAATGGCCGAATGCGCAGGAAAATGCAGTTTTCCAAGTATCCTCAGGTTTGATTCTTAATTTATGATATGCTTCAATTAAATCAAGTTTAGTAAATATGCTCCCTTTCTTCAATACGGTAATTAAATCCTTTACTAAGGGCATAGGGTATTTATTGTCCTTAGTAATTGCATTTAAATTTCTATAGTCAATGCACAATCTTAGGGAGTTGTCTTTCTTTCTCCTAAATAACACTGGGGCTCCGAGAGGAGAATTGGATGGCTTAATAAAGCCTCGCGCCAGGTTCTTATCAATATATTTCCTCAATTCCTCCTTCTCCTGAACAGACATGGGATACACTTTTGGTTTTGGTAAGTTTGCTCCTGGGGTTATTTCAATTTCTACTTCTATATTCCTCTTGGGAGGTAATTTACTTGCCTCTTTCTGATTGAAAACATCCACAAAGTCTCTGTATTCAGGTGGCAATAGCTGTGGGTCTATTTCACCTGCTTCATCTCCCTCGTCCTCCTCTCCTGCTATTTTGCTTATCTCCCATTGCGTCTGTTGTTCTTTAAATGCTAGGCTCTTTCCTCTCCAATCTACTTCAGGATTTGCCTGTTCGAGCCATGGGATCCCTAGTATTACGTGGTATGTGGCAATAGGGGCTATCACAAAGGATATTCTTCCTTCCCATTTGCCTATTTTACATGGGACCCCTCGTATTTCCTTTGTAGATACTTCCCCAGCAGCAACTGATCCATCTAGCTGCGAAAATGCAATTGGGGAGTCAAGTAATGTCTGCTGGCATTTCAGTGCTCCTGCTAGTTCCGGAGTTATAATGTTCCTAGAACAACCGCAATCCACGAATGCCCTGCAGGTGGCCCGATTCTCTAGCCCCGATAGGCAGATTGGCACTACTAGCATGCGTTTGTCTCGACTCACCAGCCTTTCCGGAGATTCTGGGGCTCGCACCTCCTCCTCCGCTCGCCTCCCAGCTGCTGGCTTGGGCTTTGAGGGTTTTGGCGGCTCCCCCTTCCGGGCCCAACATTCTGCTGCTCGATGGCCCGTCTTCCCACATACAAAGCATCCCGGCTTGGGTTTGCTGTCATCTCCTTTGAAGGGGATCCCCGGCCTCCCTCCGGGCCTTTCCTGCTTCCTCGTTTCTCCTCGACCTCTCGCCGTCGGTCTTTGCTGGCCGCCGCCGCCCCTGAAACGCTTCACCTGGGCCAGGGTGGATTCGACGCGCCCCGCTAGTTGTATCCAGCCCTGGAGTGTTTCTGGGTCGTCTCTATGCGCCGCCCAACTAAAAACCTCGGGGCGTAGTCCCTCTTTGAATATCTCCACTTTGGTCACTTCAGACCACTCTGGTACCTTTTCCGCGAGATGGAGGAATTCCTCTGCGTACTCGGGCACCGTTTTGTCCCTCTGCTTTATTCCTTCAAGCTGGTCTCGAGCCCTCAATTGCTCTAGCCGGTCTCTGAACCGGTTTTCCAGTGCGGCGAGGAAGCGGGGCACTGACCTCAGGCACGGGTCGCGTCTGGCATGTAGTTGCACATACCAGCTGGCCGCTCCTCTCTTTAGTGTGTTGCCGATGGCCCGAACCATGCTTGCTTCGGAGGGGAATGTGTGTGCATTGTCTTCTATATATCCTCTGATGCTAATGAGGAAAAAGTTCAGTTCAGATGATTTCCCTCCGTATTCCAGTTTGAGATCTTCCCTCCTTTGCATCCATCCTGCGGCCCGTTGCTGCTGTCTGGGAAGGGTTGCATCGGGTTTCCTTGGACGGCCCCTTTGAACACGCCGCGCCCCACTCCGGCGGTCATTTTGCGCGGCTCCCGAAATTCTGCCGCTGCTGTCGGCCCTTCTACCCATCCGAATGCGGGCCTCGCTGTAGCCCCCGCACCTCGCCTTCCCTCGTCGTACGGCACATCCTCCTCCTCTTCCTGGATCTCCGGCTCCTCTCCGCCTTCGTCCGCTAATCCACTGGACCCGATCCCTGGCCCCAGTGGTCTTTCCACCCCGACGCCCATTCGGGGGGTTGGAAGTTGGGTTGGAAGTTCTGTTGGAGTTGGCGGCCTCAGAGTTCCCAGAGCTTGCTGGCGCTCCACTTCATGCGCCATTCTGTCTCGGAACTCCAGTTCCTGCCAGTATTCTTCATCCCCCTCGCTCCTCGCCGCCACGGGGCTCTGCGTTGAGGCGCGCTGGCCCCTCTGGCTCCAATCTTCTTCCTTACGTGGCTCTGTCTCGGCGCCATATCGGGTGGGCTCCTTCTGGAGATTCTCTTCCAATAGTGGCACCAACCTCCCCACGGTTTCCGACAGCCTGGATAAATTCGTTTCCAGAATGGATAACCGCAGGGCCACGGTCTCCGGCATGCTTCCTCCAGATCCCCAACTGGTTTCTGCCGCTGCCGAAACGCCTCTTCCTCCTCTGGGAATCCTCTGGGTCACGCCGTTCGGCCTGGGGTACCCCGTAGAGGAAGCTATGGCTTGCAGCGTCTCTTCCCCCAACGGCCGGGCCCCTGGCAAAGGCCTCTCTGCTCCATTTGGGCTTTGATCTCCTTCTCCACTCATTATCACTTCACTGCGAATTCGCAGGAGGGTGAGAACGGGATTCTCGACTTAATGTCAGGCTCACTTCAAAGGACCAGTCTGAACGCAGATCAGAGATAGCTGCTCTCAAATCCAATCTTTATTGAAGAATACATGACTTTGGAAAAGTCGAGAATGACCTAATGTTTACATACACTCATTTTTATCACTTCTGATGCAACGTAACACCACACGCAAATATCATCATCAAACCCCACCCTTTGTATCACATTTCTACTATTCCCACACACTATACCAATTATAATTGTTTATACTTTCAACCCTGAGTTCCCAGGCTCATTCTATCTTCTCCCGCCAGGTGCTTTCAGGGTTATTTATGTTATGACTCCAAGTCCAGGGCTTGGAAATTCAGCCCTGGGACTTGGTTCCATGACAGGTTGCCATAAGCTGGAAATGACATGAAGGTACACAACAACAAACTATATCAGAGGCTTCTTGTTCTTGAGGTCAAAGTGAGAGAGAAAAACCCAAAAACCTTTTGATTTCCTTTTTTAATGGTACACACAGTTAACTTAAAGAATCTTCTTTCTCCTTCCCTCAATATATATTGAAAACATTTGGCTTCATTTTCCTCCACCATGATCCAAGCAATTATTTTACACTGACTTTGAGAGAGCATTTTATTACCATTTTGTAAATCGTTTAGCTGGAACCAGTTATTGGAGTATACTGAACTCAACCCTACAAAAAGGAATGCCAGTTATTATATTTGTTCTTTCAGACCAAAATACCCTTCCAAGATTTTCCTAAAGCTCCCAGCTTTAATTCAGATAAGTGTATTAGTTTCTTGAAGGAAAAAATATTGGAAGAATATTTAGAGAAGATAAACACTTTTTTAACAGTGAGATCACTGTCATAAGAAAGTGAAATCATTAACATGATGGCAAAAATGAGGATTATAACACCAACAAGATTAAATACTAATGTTTTGGTAATGATGAGTTTGCTGTAGCACCATAAGTAGGAATATGCATTATTATTCCTCCACTGGTGAAAAAATTGAAATTTCTGACAGTTGAAAAACTCTACTGGTGTGATGACCCATGGGCCTTGTAGTCCTGCTCAGGACATTGTAATTCCTGATGAAGATGAAAACTTGGGTTTTTTACCTTCCCAGTCTGAACTGGATTCTTCTCAGCCAGATCTTTCCCAGGCAGATCTGGGAACCTTGCACCTGCAAGAAAGTTGTCTCCCAGAAGTATGTCAAACAAGCCCAGAGCCTACTTCTCCCGTGTTCTTGCGCCGGGAGTTTTGTAAACAACAGAGAAGTTTGGAATCAGCTTCGCGCAGGAGTGCGAGGATTGCAGCTAAGAATGTGGCCAATTAAGACTGCTTCTCGTGAGAATCTTTGGGGAGTCTCACATCTGGTCTCAGAGTTTAGCTTTCGGTTCTGATTCCCAGAGAACTGCTTCGGCGGGAAAGTTAGACTCTATTTAGGTGTTTTACCCGCGTAGTAACTTCGCGGAGTCAATTCGTCAGCCTACGGAGCGAGTTGTGTCTGGACAGCGCGCTCCGATTCAAGCCTCGCTCCTGCTCAAGCCTTGCCTTGCTATCCAGCCTTCGCCTTGCTTCCCAGCCTTTGTTTATCTACGGACTTTGCCTTGTTTCCCAGGATCAATCCTTGCCTTGTTCCACGGATTTTATCAAGTTATTCCACGGACCTTGTTCTTGTTCTTAGTTACCTTGTTCCACGTTCAAGCCTTGTTTCAAGTATCAAGTTATTTCCTAGCCTCGCTCAAGTTTCATGGACTAAAGGACCTTGTCATCTCCCCTCACTTTGCTTGGCAAAGTGAGTGTTTCGGTTATTGGATTACAACTTTGGACCTTAATATTTCTTATTGGACATTGCTTTTTTGGACTAATTCTGACCTTTCCTGAAAGGTCTAATTCTGGACTATTTTCTACACTTGTTTTTATTAACTTTATATATTCCTTCAATAAAGATATTAGATAGATTCTGGCCTCTGTGTATGGTTATTGGTGCTCTGCAGCCTGGGTCTTGACAGTTTGACTCCGCGCCCCCCTAAGCACCAATTAACCTCGGCCAGAATGTCTACCGGAGTCGTACCTGGGCCGAGCGGCCAGCCGATTACCTACACCATCGACAAGGATGAGGTGGACCGAATCCGTGATAAGCTCAATGCACAGGATGGAGAAATAAGGGGTTTGAAGGAACGCGGAATTCGTCTTCCGGCCATGGCGTTGCCAACCAAGTTTACTGGAGAAGCTTCTAAGGTTCATGTCTTCCGTCGCCAATGTCAAGCTTATCTAGAGGCCCGTGCTGCCGAGTTTCCCCAAGAAGACATCAAGGTGGCATGGGTTTACAGTCTTCTAGACGGGCCAGCGGCCAGCTGGGCGACGGCACTGTACGACCAAGCCTCTCCACACCTAAGATCAGCGCAACGCTTCTTGGACCACCTCAAGGAGACTTGGGGAATCGAGGACAATTTGGAGGCAGCCGGTCACAAACTCCGTCGCCTTTTCCAAGGAGACAGACCTATGTCTCAGTATATAGCCGAGTTCCGAGTGCTGGCCCACAACACCGGCTGGAACGATGTAGCCCTCAGGGGACAATTCCGGGAGGGTCTCAACATTGAAATGCTGGAAGAAATCTCCAAGGTGGATCCTCCCCAGACCCTCGAGGCACTCATTGATCAATGTTTACGGGCTGAAGTCATGATTGCCAACAGGAAACAGTGGGTTCGAGGCCAGGGCGGTAGAGCCGGGGCAAAACCCCCCGCTCCCGCCAGCGTTCAGCCACGTCCGGTCTGGAGACCCCCACCGCCAACCCCATACCCCAGAGGAGGCGAGGAGGTGCCGATGCAGTTGGGCAATGTGCGTCCCAGACTAGATGCCGCCGAGAAGGCCCGTCGTCAACGCTTAAACCTCTGCTGGTACTGCGGGAACGGGGGCCACTTCGCCAGAGAGTGCCCAGCCAAAGGGAAGCCTGCCGCCCGTCTTGCGGCGGCGTCCTCCACGGAGACGAAGACGTCTGAGCCGACTGGCACACAGCCGGCGGGGGAAGCCAACGACCGGGTGTAGAGAGGCTCGCCAACCCGGTCAAAAAATCCATCCAAGAGCCGCCAACCGGGGTCCTGTTCCTTCTCGTGGTCACATTATGGTCAGCAAAAAGGGGACCCGTCATGATCCACGCCATGATAGACTCTGGAGCTACCAACAATTTCATCGATAGAGAGTATGCCGACTCTCTGGGATTACAATATCATGATTTCAAGAATGCCCGTGTGGTGCAAGCCATAGACGGCCGCCCCCTCAAGACGGGCCCCGTAAGTCAGTGGTCGGAACCCACCAGGATGTGGATAAGGGAACATATGGAAGAGATTTCCTTCTTTGTTACCGAGGTCCCCCATTTCCCTGTGATTTTGGGAATTCCATGGCTGACTCTCCACGACCCTAACATCTCCTGGTCCAACAGAGAACTGCAGTTTGCTTCACCGTACTGCCAAAACCATTGCCTCGTAGCCAAGGTATGCCACGCCACAGACACCGAGCCCATCATCACCTTGCCAAAGAAGTACTCCGAGTATTGGGATGTATTCAATGAGAAAGAAGCCGAAAAATTACCCCCACATAGACCTTATGACTGTGCCATTGACTTGGTGGAGGGGGCCCCGATCCCGCGAGGGCATCTCTACTCCCTGACTGAACCAGAGCAAGAAGCTCTCAGGGAATTCCTAGAGACAAACCTTCGCAAGGGATTCATCAGACCCTCTCAATCCCCAGCCGCCTCCCCAGTGATGTTTGTGAAGAAGAAGTCAGGGGAACTACGCTTGGTGGTGGACTACAGAGCATTGAACAATATCACCAAGCGGAACAGCTATCCCCTGCCCTTAATCTCGGATCTACTGGATCGGCTTCGAGGAGCCAAGGTTTACACCAAGCTGGATCTTCGGGGGGCTTACAACTTAGTTCGCATCAGGGAAGGGGACGAGTGGAAGACCGCCTTCCAGACCAAATTCGGATTATTCGAGTCCCGAGTTATGAATTTCGGTTTATGCGGAGCCTCCGCAACGTTCCAGCATTTTGTCAATGACATTTTTCAGGACTATCTAGACAGGTTCTTGATAATCTACCTGGACGATTTTTTGGTGTTTTCTAGATCACAATCAGAACATGAGAACCACGTCAAAATGGTGTTACAACGATTGCGGGATCATGGACTTTATGCCAAGCTGGAAAAATGCGCCTTTGATCTACAAGAGGTAGATTTCCTTGGTTACCGCATCTCGCCTCTAGGGCTTTCCATGGATCCAGCCAAGGTTTCAGCAGTATTGGAATGGCGGGCGCCAACTAACAAGAAAGAGGTGCAGCGTTTCTTGGGGTTCGCGAACTATTACCGCAAGTTCATTCCAGATTTTGCCCGCTGGTCCGACCCCATCACTAGCTGCATCCGTGGAAAGCAGCCTTTCCGCTGGACTGATCAAGCAGAGAAAGGGTTCCAGCAACTAAAGAAACTATTCACCTCCCAGCCAATTCTACAGCACCCAAATCCTGGAACCCCTTTTGTGGTGCAAGCGGACGCCTCTGATGTGGCAATTGGGGCTGTACTCTTACAACCGGTGGGAGATCACCTCCATCCCTGTGCCTTTTATTCTCGTCAACTAACCACACCAGAGAGGAATTACACCATTTGGGAAAAAGAACTACTGGCCATAAAGGCAGCCTTTGAAACTTGGAGACATTGGCTAGAAGGGGCCAAATTTCCCATTGAAGTCCACACTGATCATCGTAATCTAGAACATCTAAGAACTGCCCGCAAACTAAATCAGAGGCAGCAACGTTGGGCTTTATTCTTTGAACGTTTCAACTTCCAGATCCATTATGTGACCCCAGCCCAAACCAAGCAAGCAGACGCCCTGTCACGTAAACCGGAATACGCTGCAGGACGCAAGGAGACCTTTGAATCCCAACTGCTACAACCCGAGAACTTTGCCACGCTCACGGTGGGGAACACCAAATCCATTCCCATTGGTTCAACTTCCCCTACTCCAGGACCCATCTGTGCTCAAGAAATCAGGGCTAGTCAGCAAGCAGATGCCTGGGCGCAGGACCAACTTCGCCAAGGTCTGCACTTTCCCTTTTCGCTTAAAGATGGGCTGCTCTGCTATAGAAATCATGTTTATATCCCACCCGGACCGGGCAGGGAAAAAGCGCTTCGTCTGTGTCATGACTGCAAACCAGCAGGACACTTCGGACTATTTAAAACTATGCATCTGATCCTAAGGGATTTTTGGTGGCCCAAGATCCGCAAGGATGTGGAAAAATATGTCAACACCTGCCCTGTATGCCAGCGCTCCAAGATACGAAGGGAGAAGCCCTCAGGGCTTTTACACCCCCTTCCTACCCCATCTCGCCCATGGGAAATAATTTCCGCGGATTTCATCACTGACCTACCACCTTCCTGTGGATTCACCACGATCTTGGTGGTGGTGGACCTTTTCACCAAGTTAGCCCATTTCATTCCCTGTGAAGGCCTCCCCACGGCCAAAGAAACTGCGGATCTATTTCTTCAACATGTTTTCAGACTACATGGATTGCCCAAGAGTTTAGTCACAGACCGTGGATCTCAATTCACCTCTCGTTTTTGGAAGGCACTACAAAAACTATTGGGCATAGACTCTCGCTTATCTTCAGCTCATCATCCCCAAACCGATGGGCAAACGGAGCGCACCAATGCCACTTTGGAGCAGTATCTTCGCTGTTATGTAAACTACCAACAGGACAATTGGGCTTCTCTGTTACCACTGTCTGAGTTTGCCTACAACAATGGAGTTCAAGCTTCTACAAAAGAAACGCCGTTCTTTGCAAACTACGGCTTCCATCCACGTTTCTTCCCCCCTGTCATTGAAACTTCAGAAGTTCCCGCAGCAGAGGATTGGCTGCAGGAACTCACAGCGGTGCAACAACTTTTGCTCCAGCAACTGGACCAAGCCAAGGAGGACTATAAACGCCACGCTGACAAACATCGCCAGCCGGGCCCCGAAATCAAGGTAGGAGATCGGGTTTTTCTGTCCACTCGCTTCCTGCCCTCCCACCGCCCTTGCCGGAAGTTAGATGCCCGTTTCATTGGCCCCTATCCAGTGGTGGCGCAATTAAACCCCGTGACTTTCAAACTCCAACTTCCACGTTCAATGCGCATTCACCCAGTGTTTCACCGTTCCCTGCTCCTTCCGGCGGATGGTGTGCGACCTGATACAGACCAACCGGCCCCCCCTCCTGTTTTGATGAATGGGGAGGAGGAGTTCGAGGTTGAGGACATTTTGGATTCTCGCTTTCACCGCCGCCGCCTACAATATCTCATTGACTGGGTGGGTTTTGGCCCTGAGGAACGCTCTTGGGAAGACGCCTCCACAGTCCATGCTCCTGATCTAACCCGTCGCTTTCATCAGACCTATCCCACCAAACCGCGACCTCGCGCCTCGGGGAGAGGGCCCCAGTTTGGGAGGGGCCTTGAGGAGGGGGATAGTGTGATGACCCATGGGCCTTGTAGTCCTGCTCAGGACATTGTAATTCCTGATGAAGATGAAAACTTGGGTTTTTTACCTTCCCAGTCTGAACTGGATTCTTCTCAGCCAGATCTTTCCCAGGCAGATCTGGGAACCTTGCACCTGCAAGAAAGTTGTCTCCCAGAAGTATGTCAAACAAGCCCAGAGCCTACTTCTCCCGTGTTCTTGCGCCGGGAGTTTTGTAAACAACAGAGAAGTTTGGAATCAGCTTCGCGCAGGAGTGCGAGGATTGCAGCTAAGAATGTGGCCAATTAAGACTGCTTCTCGTGAGAATCTTTGGGGAGTCTCACATCTGGTCTCAGAGTTTAGCTTTCGGTTCTGATTCCCAGAGAACTGCTTCGGCGGGAAAGTTAGACTCTATTTAGGTGTTTTACCCGCGTAGTAACTTCGCGGAGTCAATTCGTCAGCCTACGGAGCGAGTTGTGTCTGGACAGCGCGCTCCGATTCAAGCCTCGCTCCTGCTCAAGCCTTGCCTTGCTATCCAGCCTTCGCCTTGCTTCCCAGCCTTTGTTTATCTACGGACTTTGCCTTGTTTCCCAGGATCAATCCTTGCCTTGTTCCACGGATTTTATCAAGTTATTCCACGGACCTTGTTCTTGTTCTTAGTTACCTTGTTCCACGTTCAAGCCTTGTTTCAAGTATCAAGTTATTTCCTAGCCTCGCTCAAGTTTCATGGACTAAAGGACCTTGTCATCTCCCCTCACTTTGCTTGGCAAAGTGAGTGTTTCGGTTATTGGATTACAACTTTGGACCTTAATATTTCTTATTGGACATTGCTTTTTTGGACTAATTCTGACCTTTCCTGAAAGGTCTAATTCTGGACTATTTTCTACACTTGTTTTTATTAACTTTATATATTCCTTCAATAAAGATATTAGATAGATTCTGGCCTCTGTGTATGGTTATTGGTGCTCTGCAGCCTGGGTCTTGACAACTGGAAAGAATAATAGACTAGCGTGAATCTTTTCCCCAGTGTTGTCCTAGTATTTTAAACATCTGAAATTGTTAGAAAATAATTATTTTGTTTAGAAAAACACATGGACTTTTGTGCACACTTTAATGATCACAAACATACCCCCTACACACAAAATACTGTTTTTCTGCCCAGAAAACATACTTTGTAAAGAGAATATCCCATGTATTTTTATATGAAGAATAATTTCTTCACAAGATTCTAGGACATTTAAATACAAGGAGAATTCTATAGAGAAATGTTAATTTTCTCCAGTGGCATAGATGAAATTACATTGATTATATATCCCCACACATGTGAATGAATTTTTAGATTCCCCACCCCCATGTTGTAGTACCATTTTCCCTATGTTGAAACTCCATACATGGAACTGCAGGTCCTGTTATATCTTATTATTGACTCTTGGTGAGAGATTATGACTGGCATTCAGTATTTCAGTTATAAATCCATAATCTAGAGCAGGACTTCTTAAACTTTTCTACTTGGGAGCCCTTTTGGCCCAAGACATCTTTACATGACCTGGGTATATGGGTATATAAAAGAGGCATATATAAAAAACATTTACTGGCAACAAATTGGCATTTGCAAGACTTGCTAAGCAAGCTGGTTTTCCTTTTTTTTAAAGTACGGCTGAGGTATCTTCTGAAGAATGGTGTAAACTCTGCACAACAGATCCATGTAAATGTTTAAAACAGACACTACTGACATTCAGAAAACTTTCTCTGTTGCCAATTTTTGTGGATCCCAACATTTATTTATTTATTTATTTATTTACAGTATTTATATTCTGCCCTTCTCACCCCGAAGGGGACTCAGGGCAGATCACATTATATACATATAGGACAAACATTCAATGCCCATATACACATAGAACCGAGACAGAGACAGACAGATGCAGAGGCAATTTAACCTTCTCCTGAGGGGATGTTCATTTCTGGCCATGGGGGAGCAGCTGCTTCATCATCCACTGTGACAACACTTCCTCATTCCAAAGTCATAAATTAGTTAAATTTGCCTCCCCACTTTATAAGTGGTACCTTATTTCCTACTTGATAGATGCAACTATATTTCAGGTTGCTAGGTCAGCGATGAGCAGGGGCTATTTTTTATTTTTAATTGACGGGTGCTCACCCCGCCACGGGCTGGCCTCGAACTCAGGACCTCATGGTCAGAGTGATTTATTGCAGCAGGCTGCTCAACAGCCTGCGCCATAGCCCGGCCCCAACATTGAGCTAAGGGAACTCAATTTCAGGTAGAGACTCACAGTTTAAGAAGTGGTTATATGGTGTCAAACTTGTGACCCTCCAGCTGTTTTAGACTTTAGCTCCCAGAATTCTGAGTCATTGGACAAGTTGGCTGGGGCTTCGGGGAGTTGGAGAACCAAACATCTTGGGGGGAGGGGAGGGCACAAGTTTAATGCCTTTTATCTAGAGTTACAGATTTGTAATTGTTTTATATTTATGAATATGACATAGTCATGATAGTGGCACCATTGCTATCACCATAAATGTTCTCCCAAACCTATTTTGCCAGGCAGTAGCTGCACTAAGAAATTGAGTTCTGTTGATCTAGCAATTGGAGAGTAGGATAATAATAATGCTTTCACCTTCCTCATGCCAGCAAGCAAGGTTATGTTAATCAGAAGCAGGACCCCTGTTGCAGTTTCTTGTCACAGCTTCACTTGCTGGCAGGAGTGTGGTGGAAACAGCCTTCCGTCTGCACCTCAAATGCAAGCTGAACAGATTTCCCTCTCTCAGTGAAATTATTTCATATTATACTAGGTTTAGGGGAGTCATGCCAGGAGACATTATGGCTTTTATATGATGCAGAATATGAGCCTAGAAGAGTTGAACTCCAACAGTGTCTGGAGGGCCACATCTTGTCCAGCTGTGGTCTACTGGGACTGTTAGCATCTTTCCAGGATTTTCTATCCTGTCTAGAGCTGGTTATGATTAAATCTGGAACCTTCTGCATGTAAATAATTTGCTTTACCATTCAGCTATGTCCTCTACTAAGCTGCTGTAGATCTTGTACTGAATCTCATGCTTTTTAAATTAAAATTACATAACTATGTAATAACAAATGCAGCAACTTCTGCCTAGTACTTAAGGAGGCTTTTCTTGCATGTTTCAAATTCCCACAGGTGTTCCTCTGAAGAAGAACTGGACCATACACACATAATCCAAAACTGTATTGTAGGAGAGATATTTCATTGACTTCAATATAATGCAGCATCTTTACGTGTGCATTTTTTTCCAATTCTTCATCAAATTAATAGCTTTGTTTTAACAATAATATAAAAGCTAGAGTAGAAGTAAACAAACTGTACACAAAAGGAAGCTTGTTGTTTTAGATTGGAGAAACGAGTTTCTTAAGATAAACGTTTTGAGCCAACGCATAGTGAACTCATGGCTGGATTTCAGTAGCATAGTTATTATAACAAAACTGGGAATTTTCTAGGTTGGAAAACATGTACCCATGATTTAGGTTGGCCTAAGAGTAAAGATGCCATATCCAGGTTTGTGTGAATTTTGTTCTTGTCTTCAGCATAAAGATAGTATTGGAATTGAGATCAAAACATTAAAAATAACTCCAAGGGTCATTTTGTTGTTTAAGAATGGACATCTACTGTATTCTTGGGTCCTACTCTGGGAGAAAGTTGGCCTAGAATTGCAATAAATAAATAATAATAATTGGCAAGAATAAAGGCAAAGGAAAACAGAATCCCTTATAACTTTTATGTAACAATACATTTCCTAACATTTACTAATAAATACTCTAATAAAAATTGCAGTACTGGGAATTTCTAGCAAACAGTCTGGAACAATAAGCATGTAGTCTGGTTTTTTATCTTATAAAGGAAAACTACAGCTACAAATACAATTTCCAGCAACAATTGACCCTTCTGAATCAGCCCTGAATTAGATTTTTGGTCTGATCTGGAGTGGCCTTTTGTACATTTTTATCACTCAGGGATAGGCATTCCTGAGGCATCCCTTCCTTCCATTATTACCTTTGTCTCCAAAATACAGTTCAACAATATCTGGAGAGATGCATGATGTGGAGAGGTGCATGATGCTTTTATAACCTAATATCTGAAGCTGTTTTTATAATATGTTTGTATTAATTATTTGGCATCCTTTCTTCTAGTTTCAGTCTGAATTGTCTCTATTCCTAATTGTTACTCTGTAGAACATACCATTTCCACTAAAATAAGACAGTGTCTTATATTAATTTTTGCTCCCAAAGATGTGCTAGGTCTTATTTTCAGGGGATGTCTTATTTTTTCATGAAGAAGAATTCACATTTATTGTTGGACAAAAAAAGAGAACATTTATTATATACTGTACAGAGTTGTCATCACAAAACAGCATAACCATATTTGAAATGGATGATATGAGTCTAAACTGTCCTAGGAAACAGGTTTCTGAATTCAGATTATCTGTTTTGAAGTGGATGATATGAGTCTAAACCAGGGGTCCCCAAACTTTTTAAACCGGGGGCCAGTTCAGTGTCCCTCAGACCATTGCAGGGCCAACTATAGTTTAAAAAAAAACTATGAACAAATTCCTAGGCACACTGCGCATATCTTATGAGCCTGCTTTTGGCTAATGAGATGCTCAATGTCTGGTTCCATATTTGTTCCCCCAGGCAGGAAGCAGCCAGGCCTTGAAGCTGCAAGGCTTTTCAATACTAATCAAGGTGATTAATTGCAACATTCACACGCCTCAAGCAGACAAGAGTTCTTTCTCCCACCTGGACATTATTCCACAGATATATGAAATATATCCTTGCCTAGTTTCCAACAGACCTCACAGCCTCTTTGCCATTATTACATTGCACTTTATTGTCCATTTTAGCTGTGAAACTACCTCTCCCCATTTTGGAATATTCTGCACTTTGGCCTAGATCTGTGTATTAGTCTCCTGTTTTTAACATTTTATGCTGCATGTTGATTTTAAGGACTGTTTTATTGATGCTGATGTTTTTATTGTTGGGATATTTGTGTTATTGTTTTGTTATTGTTATTATATTGTTGTATTGGGCAAGGCCCCATGTAAGCCGCCCCGAGTCCCTTCGGGGAGATGGGGCGGGGTATAAAAATAAAGTTATTATATATATTATAGCCTCTGAGGATGCCTGCCATAGATGTGTGTGAAATGTCAGGAGAGAATGCTTCTGGAACATAGCCATACAGCCCGGAAAACCCACAGCAACCCAGTGATTCCAGGCATGAAAGCCTTTAAAAACAATGTTTGTCTTTATTACTGAAGCAGCGGGCGAGGGAGGAACTTTAGGACCCAGCTCGTCCTTTTCGTCTCCTTCCTTCCTCTTCTATCAAAGCAGTGGGCAGGGGAGGGACTGTAGGAGCCCGCGCTCACCATTCTCCTGTTTTTCTTCTCTTCTTCTCTTCCAAATTGGCAACAGAGATAGCATTTGCCAACAGCCTGCAGAAGCAGCCCTGCAGAAGAAGCAGCCACTCGGCAGGGAGCACGTCCCCGCTGCCATCTTCCCCATCCGGTGCTGGAAATGCCTGGATGTACAAACGGCAGGCAGGCAGACAAGCAAGCAAGGAGCCCACCGTGCCTTCCTTGACGATGGCACCTCGGTTGAGGAAGGCACGGAGGGCCCCTGCTTGCTTGCTTGTCTGCCTGCCTGGCCCAGGCTAGAGGGTGTGAGCGAAGGGAAAGGGAAGGGCTCCTTCCTCAGTGGCGGCTTCCTCCTGCTAGGTCTTACTTTTGGGGGAGGTCTTATATTTGACCAGTCAGTAAAATCTCTACTAGGTCTTATTTTATGGGGATGTCCTATTTTAGGGGAAACACGGTATGTACACAAACACCAGGAAAAAAGGAGGAAAAAGAAATGTTTCTGTCATCGTTTCTCATCCAATGTCTTTTTCCAATTAGAATGGAACACTACTCCACAAAAAATAGGCATTATGTATAAAAATGCAAAAAACAAACGTTGGAAATGCGATCAACAAGAAGGATCTTTTTCCCATACGTGGTGGACTTCCTTCCAAGTATGAGAGATTCGGAAATTGAGCTGGACACTAACAAAGGCATTTTGTGTGTAGACGTGGCCACGGCAGCCAGGATGGTCTCGGCCAGAGATCGGAAATCAGACGAAATTCTCTCCCAAGAGGATTGGCCGCATAAAAGGAGTGAAATTGTGGACATGGGTGAACTCACTTCTTTTACGAAGGAACAAACAGGGAGACCCATCAAACCTACATGTTTCACGGACTTGAGAGGATTTCTTCTTCATGTATTTCTTTCCTTACGGCACCCAAGACGTGGCTCCACAGAATCCTCATTTCCCTCCTTCCTCGTCCTTCCTTCTTTCTTCCTTCCTTCCTTCTTTCTTTCTTCCCTCCTTCCTTCTTCCCTCCTTCGGCCTCTCAGCTCCGAGCAAAGATTCTCCTCAGCCTCCTTCCAAAATGGCGGCGGCGCCGAGAGGGCCGGGCTGTGGCGCAGCTGTTGAGCAGCTGCCTTAAATCACTCTGACCATGAGGTCATGAGTTCGAGGCCAGCCCGTGCCGGGGTGAGCACCCGTCAATTAAAAATAAAAAATAGCCCCTGCTCGTTGCTGACCTAGCAACCCGAAAGATAGTTGCATCTATCAAGTAGGAGATAAGGTACCACTTATAAAGTGGGGAGGCAAGATTAACTAATTTACGACCTGGAATGAGGAAGTGTCGTCAGTGTGGATGATGAAGCAGCTGCTCCCCCCTGTGGCCAGAATCGAACATCCCCTCAGAAGAAGGTTAACTTGCCTCTGCGTGTGTCTCTCAGTCTCTGTTTGATGTGTTTATGGACATTGAATGTTTGCCCTATGTGTGTTATAATGTGATCCGCCCTGAGTCCCCTTCGGGGTGAGAAGGGCGGAATATAAATACTGTAAATAAATAAATAAATAAATAAATAAAAAGAATCACAGTGAGAAATGAATGTGCCATTAAATCAGCAAACTAAAATACCTATCCAAGAGTAAATCAGAAATGAATTTACTACTTCTATCACACAGGTCTTGCCCATTAAAGCATATAAAAACTATCTGGCTTAAATATCAGTTTTGGAAACATAATATTTGCTTTGTACTCAAACTGGCAGATTTGTAATAATAATGAAATGCTGGCAGAATACAAACACAAAGAAGGAAGAACTGCAACCAATTGTAGTTAATTATTTCAATAAATATTCATAGAAACTTTTTTACAGTGTTTGCCCAGTCTTCCTTGCACAACAGGAATTTAGTCTGGATATGAGTTTATAGCATAATTAATATGCTACAGATTTTCTGCTGCTCTAAAAGCTAACAGAGATTTCAGTGGAGGTCATAAAATTTTCTTCTGCTAAAAAAACAACCCAATAAGAAGATATTCTTAACTCTCAAGTTACTATGACATTGGACTTTGACTTTGACTACGTCCACCCTGAATTGTAAAATAGGGGACAGGAAGATCATTTAAAAGTAGTTTTGACCAGTATCCTGTTAGTGACCTTTGAAAGCGTTAGTTCAATGTACACCATTGTAAGTTATTTTTGTAGAGGTCAAAATTCTTTAGTGATCTTGTGCAATACCTACAATCCCCCAACTCACCATTTAGATGCAGGAACTGACCCCCCACCCAACACACATGTGTCCCCCAGAGGTTTCAGTGGATAGTGTTATTGTTCTGAATCATAGCCAGATGCTTCTCCAATATTTCCAACTCTTTCCAGAGATTAAAAAGCCATGAGCGAGGCAGAATTCTGCAGCTAGAATGTTTTTGGGGTGGGTGAGTGATGGCGAGATGTAGCCTATTCTGCATGCACAAATTTTACACTACATTTCTAAAATTCAGGGTAACAGCCATAATTTCAAATGACAAATACAGAAATGATTGTTCTTATTAAAAAAAAAAGTACTAGGACTGCACAAAGTTCCCAAAACACATTTTGCAAGTTTCAAATGTCTCCAGACTATTTTCTTGCAAAAAAAAAAAGCCAGACCTGCCTCTCTTGGAAGTCTGTAGAAAAGGCAATAACCTTCTAAGTAGGTTGCAGAAGACTGTAATTTTTAAGCATCACATTACTTGTGTTCAAAAGCCCCCAGGGACTTCTGTTTTTCATTTTTGGCAATTTACGTGAACCTTGAAAGGTGCCTGGAACTGTAAATTGTTTGCCAGATGTGCCATGCTGACTATCCCTCTTATGCAGTGTTAGATCAGACAAAATGTAAACTCCTTTTGTAGACCACCTAGAAACTGTTCCAGTGTCTTTTCATGCGATGCCATCTTTGGCTTCTTCATGGAATGCTACTGAACAGACCTTTCAACTGGTATTTAGGTCTGATGCAAATATCTAACAAGATAGTTAAAATTACATCAAATAAATGTAAGCAAATCTCTTGTACAAAGTTAGTTGTATCCAAACATTTGACTCCCAGCCAAGAGATAGTCATCTTGTTTTTCCATGTTGAAGTTATGTAGCACATACCTGACTAGTGTCAGAGAATACTGAGTCTAACTTGGGATGGCAACTCTTATTTCATCTTCCTATTACCTTCACAACTCTCTATACACAGGCATAAATGTGATAAATATTTACTAGAGACTTATAGTAACCGTCAGAGAGATGATGGTTTCATTGTATGAATTAAACCTTTCCTTTAAATTAGCACTGCAGTCCTCATAAAACTGTGTCATCTTAAAGGATCTGATATCCAAAATGCCTTTGTCAAGGTTTCTGGAAGGAAGAAGAAGAGTAAAGCCAGAGGATCATGCCAGGAGCAGGAGATATTACTGCACATTGGGTCTTTGCATATACTGTACGAATATCTAAGAAATATGGCAGTGTGCTTCAAAAAACTATAGCAATTAAAATCATACCAGCAGAGAATTCAGACAGGACACCTTTGGTGATTTGATTTGTGCCTATTTGTCACATCACATGACCATAACCAAAACTACCCATTTTCTGTTTAAAGTAGGATATGCATTATATTCTTCTCAATATAATATCAATGACAATTCCTGGCCACAGTATGAAGATAAAATTTAATCTTCATCCTGTCACTACTCATAACTACTCACATGACACTCTCACATTCCAAGGCTGCTTGACAACTCTTGATTCAATTATGTGCTGTTGTCAATAAGGAGAATAAATCAAACCATTCACAAACATAATGCAAGCATAACAAATATCAAGATGCTAGATAAATTTAAAGTTACATTTGGAATTCTTGAAATAGTACTATTGAAGCAGGACGCCTGCATACCAGTCTCAGCTTGGTCTTGATATCCATTATCTAGAGATGTCTTGATGCTTCACATGTATGTCAGAAAAATAACTCTAATCTAGTGTTCACTCCTGAGATGTTATTTTCAGGACAATTGTTGTTTGTTTGTTTGTAATATTCTGTCATGTAAACTTGCATCTGTTCTCATCAAACAGGCTTCTTTTCCTGTCATATGCCACTTGTTCTCCTCTTTCCCAGTGGAGCCCATTACATGACGCACTTGTACTACCAGCTGGGCTCCATAAGGAAAGGGGAGATCAAGTGGTGTATGCCACTGTGGCAGCAATATGGGAGTATTCCTGTGTTGACTTCAGGACAATGGGGGAACCCAAGCAGTGATGCTTCCCCCATGTGATAGGGTCCCCAATAAGTTGTGCAATGCCCTCCACTGGAACCCCATGGATTTTTCATGATGCATGGCGAATCTAAGGATCTTTGTGATGAGGTCGTAAGTGACTTTAAATCCAACTTTGCTGGAATAACCATGTGGTACAAATGTGCAATCACCATCTCACAAAGCAGTTACTTTATTCTCAGCTTAAGAATGGAAAATGCAATATATGTGGACAGCAAAATTATATAAAGATGGGCCTAAAGCTAACCTTAAAAATATGATATAAGCATGAAGAACTGAGAAGCCCTGGCACTCAAGCTTTGTAACTGGAGGTCCTGTTGATGCTCTGGTCTCTCTTTGGAATAGGGAGATAACTAGGGCAATAGACACAATTGCTCTGGAACCAATAGTTCTATGGGTTTTGAGGAGGCATGAATACAGGGTGAAATGAAGAAATTTACCAAGAAAATCCTTGTCAAGAAAATCCTTGTCATGACCATCTTCCATCTGGAAATGTATGTCCTCATTGTGAAAAGCCATGTACATCCAGAACAGGTCTTCACAGTCACTTATAGATCCATCACTAAGACTGTAGCTGTGGAAGACATTCATATTTTGCAATGAGTGTTCAACTATGATGATAAATCTGGCGTGCATAATGGAGACTTGGCTAGATGAGGCTGAGGGGGTCAATCTCTCCCACCTCTGTCCTCCAGGTTACTCCGTGCAGCACCAACCAAGATCTGGAGAGCAGGGAGGCAGGGTTGCAGTGGTCTATAGGGATTCCATCTCCCTGTCCAGGTGCCCCATCCCACAGTCAACCACTTTTGAATGTGTCCACCCGAGGGTTGGTGACCAGGACAGATTTGAGATTATCTTAGTGTACCGGCCACCCCGCTACTTTGCAGTCTCCCTATCTGAGCTAGCAGGGGTGATCTCGGACCTGTTGGTGGAGTCCCAATGGCTCATAGTGCTGGGGGACTTCAACATTCATGTTGAGACCAGCCTTTCCGGAGCAGCTCAGGACTTCAAGGTCACTATGGCAACCATGAGGCTGTCCCAACAGGTATCTGGTCCGACCCACAGAGCAGGACACACTTGATTTGGTTTTCTGCCAGGGATGGGAAGAAGGTGGCGGTGTGGAGGAGCTATCCATTGCTTTGTTGCCATGGACCAACCACCACCTGATCAGGTTTAGGCTTACTGCACCCCCTAACCTCTGCAGGGGTGAAGGACCTATTAATGGATTGGGATGGATTCCTGATGGCTCTTGGGGAATTTCCCGCCACCTCGGTAGGTGATCCTGTTGTTGCTCTGGTCTCTCTTTAGAATAGGGAGATGACTAGGGCAATAGACACAATTGCTCTGGAACGACCCCTCTCAAGTAGCTGAGCTAAACCAGCTCCTTGGTTCAAAGATGAGATGGCAGTAATGAAGCAAAATACTAGGGTGAGTGTGGTGTTTAAAGCAAAGCGAGTCAAACCGAACACGGCTGTGTTCCTATCTTAGGGCATATGCTGCAGCAATAGACACCACAAAGAAAGCTTTCTTTGCGGCTAATATTGCGTCCGCAAAGAACAGTCTGGCAGAGCTGTTCTGAGATTTCAAGGTTAGTAAAAGTAGTTTAACTTGAGCCCAAAAATGAATGGGTAACTAATGAAAATGACACAAAAATTGTGTGATATAATCAATTTGTCTGCATCCCCTGCCTTTCAAATCCTGTTTAACCACAAAAAACACTATGGGACTCAGCTTCTCCAAGAACTGGCACCATCAGTGTCATCTGTCCATTTCCCCAGAATGAGTAGCAATTTGTCCTTCAATAATATTACAGGGTATGTTATTTATAGGCTTAATTTGATGGTGCATTTCAGTTTTACTGAAGCATATCCAAATCCATGAGTAAAGGCTTTTCTTCAGTCTGAACATTTCAAATGGACTCACTTAAATGCAAATACTGAAAGCCCGCTGAAGCAGGGGCAATTAAAGAAGAAACAAATCATACTTTTTTACACATCTGTAAGTTATTATATCTGTGGCAGCAGAAAAATTAAAACTAAAATATTTATGCATGATAATACTATACATTCTGGAGTACTTTGAACTGACTTGATGATATATGCCATACAGTATGATATAAAACAAATAATTATATAAAAGAGGAAGTATTTTATTTGTTAATGGTAATGTCTTATTCCTAATATTAGAATTATGAATCCTAGGGAGAGAAACTGTGTTGGAGTCAGCATATAGAAGCGTCATGATATTCTTTGCATGGAAGAAGAGAGAAGAAATAGCTTTGGATAACAAAATAAGAATTTTCCACATTGCAAAATGGACTCCCAACATTACAATGTCTGCCTCATGCAACAAATTTTGACACACACCCTTAGGTTAAGTGCACAGTACTCTAGACTGTCAAATAACTTTGGCACTTGAAGAAATCTTATAAATGGTTGATAAATGGAATAGGGGCTCATGTAAACCATTTGAATTAGGCGAGTGTAGCCTAAGTAGCTGAGTAGCCCTGGATTTGGTGCGTTTGTGTTCAATCTGTTGCCATTATTAAGATGGCCCGATAGCACATCTGCTGCTCTAGGTTGATCTAGATCCCACCTCCTCAGTGTTGCTGATTCTTGTCAACAAGGGCATTCCATCTAAAATTCTGGCATTCACAGGTACCTCTGTTGATATTATATATAGCACTGGCTTCACTGCACTATATTTGGCTATAGATACCAAGCATTCCCATTGTTCTCATATTGGCTGGAGCTTTGTGGCCAGTAGGGCTGTGCAATCAATGAAATAAATGTTTCAAAACTCATTACAAAATGTCTAAAGTATTTCTAATATATCATTAGTGAGAATTTCATTACTTTTTTGTTGTAGTAATTGTGCAAGTGGGAAAACTTCAGAAGCTCCTTTCTGCTCATTTTTACAGCTATTGGAGTGAAATTTGCTACAATGGGGAAGACATTTACCACTGTTAGCCCATCAAGTTTCAGAATGTTTCACTTTATCCACAGAGTTTTGAGGAATTTTCAAAGTTTTGAATTTTTTATACAATGACACAAGATAACAGGTGATCATTCCCCCCAGCTTTCTGAAATATTCATACATCTACTGATTTTAGGGAATTTTAAAAAAAGTTTTTACAAAAACATTTTTAAAAAAGCCACAACACTATCTCATTTATGTCTCTCATATTAACCAATAGAATTTCCATTTAGGGATTTTTTCCCAGCCCAGCACAGAGATTTACTTACTAGAAGTATAACTCAGTCCTCCTCTTTGCAGATTCAACAATCTATTGGAACATTGATTGGCTGCTGCTACAGAGGGACAAATCTCTCCCCTATCCTGATTGGGGCTTTCTGATGCTGAACAGAATTCTGGGAAATGCAGTTTAGGGCAAGGCCTTTTGAATTCTCTGGCATAGGGCTCCTCAACTTCCCAAACTACATCTCCCAATTCTGTGCTTTCTCAGTTTCTTTCCCAACAAACTCTGCTTTCTCCCTGCTGCTCCCCCCTCCTAATAGTGGGATGACTTTTTTTATTTACTGTATTTATACCTCACTCTATTTCACCCCAGAAGGGACTCAGAGAGGCTTCCAGTTTTGACAATTATATGGCAATTTAAAGAGGTAAGGCAGCCTTTTTGGATTTTCTTTGTTCCCATGCTCTGAAATAAAACTGACTTTGGGAGAGTTCTGAGATTTACAAAATTCAAACGAAAAAGTATTGGGTAAGTTTTGATTCTTAAGTTTTTGGCACGGGCCATGCCTATGTGTCTGATATCGCATCATAAGTATGAATTTTAAAAAATTGATATAACTTATGTTGACTATTGAAAAAATTGCACATCCTAGGGGCAGTGGGGAAGGGTGCTAGTGCTGGTATTCAGTCTGGACAGTGGACTGAGCCATACTGAACCTGATTTCAGTGTCCATGTTGCTCCAAAGCTGTGAAATACTCAAGAGTTTCAAGATAACTCTGGAATATTGTCCAACTTTGCTCAAAGTGGGTCAAAATCAATTTAAAGCCAAAAATTCCCATGATGCTACTGGGGACAACCATTGGTCCATTGATAATGAGTATGCATTTTTTGTCAACGTAGAAAAGCTCTAGGTAGATATTTCTATCCCCAGATCTAGGTTAAATTCCACAAAAATGAGACCTTTGCACAAACCATTCTCCTTGCTATCTGAGACATATTTATTGTCTATATTGCATCGACAGTAAGTAATTATATATAATGTATAGGAAAACAGTATTTTGAAAATATTAATTCTAAATTGTCCATAATTCTGGCAGAGAATATACAATATTCATTGAAAGAGTTGCATTCCAAAAACACTGTGGTATATAATTTAATAAGTATATATTTTTGCAGAACACCATATGTTTATCTCATTTTGCAACCCAGAAACATCTTAGGGCCCTTCCAGACAGGCCCTATATCCCAGGATCTGATCCCAGGTTTTCTGCTTTAAACTGGATTATAAGAACCCATACTGCTAGATAATCTGGGATAAACAGAAAACCTAGGATCAGATCCTGGGATATAGGGCCTGTCTGGAAGGGCCCTTAGTGGCACGAATAGTGAAGTATGCTGGGTCATTAAACTAATTCTGTTTCGCAATGGCAAACATTCTCAGTTTCAGAGCTTGGGATACTGCTGCATGAGAAATTAATGTTCAAAAGACATTACATTTTCCCCTACCTTCCATGGCATAGTTATTCCAACTACCTCTAAATTATTCAGTTTCTTTAAGCAATCAATATTAATAATGTGATTTGCTCCTTGGCATTTTTAGTCACACTTCTGTTTAACTGACTGTAAATAAAGGTCACTGGGAGGTTTCCTGCTGCTGTTCTGAAGGTCCTTGCCTAATTAATTCCCCACACTTCTTTTCCCTGTGAGTCTGATTAGCTGTTGCAATCAAGCTTTGCAATTAGCGATTTCCCCACTCTGAGATTTGCTCATTGCAGTTCAGCATAAGAAAGCACATTTGTATACTGTTCAGAGCTCCTCAGAAAGAATGAAATTCATTTTGTTTATATGCCTTCTCCCACAGAACATTAAAGATGATATTATGTTGCTGGTTGCATGCAAGTATTGGTCAGCCACTTCCTACCTTTCACGACCTTTGGCTTTAAACACACATACCATACACAGAAAGAATGTCCACTGACTTCATAGTTTAATTTGGACTCCAGTTTAGCAAATCAGCAATTTGGCTAGAAAAAGATCTAATTCATTTTTAATCCATATCTTCAAGACTTCAATTATGCAGGATGGTTGCGACACAAGCTGTTTAGAATGTAAGATAAATACGCCTTCATACAGCTATACTGTCTCTGGGCAAATGGTGCAGCATATGAAATCAGCATACAAAATATCCTGGGTTGAGTTCCTAACATCTCCAGGTAGAGATCTGAAATCTTAGGAAGCTGCTGCTAATCACTATCAAACTTTGGTACCGCTTATCCTTTTTAGTCTACAACAGTGGCTGAGGAATTTGGGAAGTTGTCATCCAAAAAGTAACCTTTCCAAGCTGTTGTAAATACAGTAGAGTCTCACTTATCCAAGCTAAACGGGCCGGCAGAAGCTTGGATAAGCGAATATCTTGGATAATAAGGAGAGATTAAGAAAAAGCCTATTAAACATCAAATTAGGTTATGATTTTACAAATTAAGCACCAAAACTTCATGTTATACAACAAATTTGACAGAAAAAGCAGTTCAATATGCAGTAATGCTACATAGTAATTACTGTATTTACGAATTTAGCACCAAAATACCACGATATATTGAAAACATTGACTACAAAAATGGCTTGGATTATCCAGAGGCTTGGATAAGCGAGGCTTGGATTAGTGAGACTCTACTGTATAGATAAAAGTAGATTGTCTGATGTCCTCTACGTGTTTTGAATTCCTATGGGACATATAGACCAAACCTTGTCTAAAGAATCAGATTGCTACTTCTAATACAAATAATGTTGATCTAGATCAGTGGTTCTTAAACTGGAGTCTGCAGATGTTTTTGGTCTTCAACTCCCAGAAATCCTAACAGCTGGTAAACTGGCCGGGATTTCTGGGAGTTGTAGGCCCAAAACATCTGGGGACCCCAAGTTGAGAATCACTGATTTAGATGAACTTTGTGTATGTATGTCCCTGTGACGCCTCAGGGCAGTGTGAGCACTGGGAACCAGACACGGAGGCCAATAAACTATCTAATATCTTTATTAAGGAAATAAAGGAGACAACTAAAAATAAGCAGAGTATATAGTCCAGCAATAGTCCTTTCAGAAAAGGTCAAATATAGTCCAGTAATGTGAAAGTAGATATCCAGTATTAGAGTTCAAAGTTTTAAATCCAATAACCAAAACACACTCAAACCTTTAGGCTGTTTGAGTGGGGATTAAAGCAAGATCTGTCAAGAGTTCCAGGGTTCAATTCCGAGGCTAGGATACAAGGCAAGGCAAAGTTAGTCATGGTAAAGCTGAATCGCTGTCCAGGCTTGGCAGGGAGACGAGATGCAATGCCGGTCTACTCGAGAGTAGCGCACTGCAGAACTAGAGTCGATGTGAATTCCTCAACTGACACGTTGAACACCGCAAAGGTCAGTTGGCGCCCAGAACTTTTACGGGACTACACTCTCCTCTCCAGCCAGGTGTCTGAACACTCTTTCCCGAGGGAAAGTGGACTAAGTCAACAACTTGCCAGATGCAATCCTCCCGGGAAACTCTCAAGGGAACCGGCTTAATTAACGCTTGCTCTCTCCGCTAATCTTGCGCTTCTTCTCAGATTCTGCTTCTCCGAGCGAGATGTTTCCCAAAACAATCTGCGGTCAAAAGGAGCGCTGTGATGACCCATGGGCCTTGTAGTCCTGCTCATGACATTGTGATGCCTGATGAAGAAGAAAACTTGGGTTTTTTACCTTCCCAGTCAGAACTGGATTCTTCCCAGACAGATTCTTCCCAGCCAGATCTGGGAACCTTGCACCTGCAAGAGGGTTATGTTCCAGAAGTATGTCAAACAAACACTGAGGCTACATCTCCTGTGTTTTCTCGCCATGAGTTTTGTAAACAACAGAGAGGTTTGGAAGCGGCCTCGCGCAGGAGTGCTAGAATAATTGCTAAGAATTTAGCCAATTAAGCCTGCTTTCCATGAGAATCTTTAAGGAGTCAAACATCTGGTCTCAGAGATTAGCTTTCGTTTCTGGTTCCCAGAGAACTGCTCTCGGCGGGAAAGTTAGACTCTATATAGGTGTTTTACCCGCGGAGTAACTTTGCGGAGTCAATTCGTCAGCCTCCGGAGCGAGTTGTGTCTGGACAGCGCGCTCCGATCCAAGCCTCGTTCCTGATCAAGCCTTGTTCTTGTTTTCAAGCCTTCGCTCCTGTTTCCCAGCCTTGTTTACCTACGGACCTTGCCTCGCCTTTCAGGACTAAACCTTGCCTTGTTTCACGGATTTTACCAAGTAATTCCACGGATCTTGTTCTTGTTCCTTGTTACCTTGTGCCACGATTCAAGCCTTGTTTTCAAGTATCAAGTTAATTCCTAGCCTTGCTCAAGTTCATGGACTAAAGGACCTTGTCATCTCCCCTCACTTTGCCTGGCAAAGTGAGTGTTTCGGTTATTGGATTACAACTTTGGACCTTAATATTTCATATTGGACATTGTTTCTTTGGACTAATTTTGACCTTTCCTGAAAGGTCTGCTTCTGGACTAACTTTTACATTTGCTTTTATTAACTTTATATATTTCCTTAATAAAGATATTAGATAGAATCTGGCCTCTGCGTATGGTTATTGGTGCTCTGTAGTCTGGGTCGTGACAAGCGCTCTCTGGAGAACCGGGCTGTGAATCAAGGCCCTTTTTAATTAACTGTGGGCTAAAACTGTCAACAGGGGACATCTGGAAAGGAGTAGAATCTTGTGGAAGTGGCACAAACCCCATCTCTTCTTCGGTCTGATCCATAATGGCGACGGGGTCATGACTCGGGGGTCTCTGAGACACTACAGTCCCTTCAAGTTGCCTGTCACTTATGGTGACCCCATTGATTTCATAGGGATTTTTTTAAGGGAAGGAATACACAGCAGTGGTTTTGCCAGTTCTTCCCCTTTAAAAAATTACCTACAGCACCTGGTGTTCAATCCTGGTCTCTCTTCAAATACTAATCAGAGCTGACACTATTTAGCTTCCAAGATCAGATAGGATGTAGTGACCTTATGATATTTTGACCCATTTTGAATTTTAGTTCACTTTAAAGCACCTACAGGGGCTTCAAAATTGTATACAACACAGTTTTCCACAGGCTTCATAGAGAGTTCTATTTCCATTTATCATATAATGCAATTATTTTTAATATCTATATCTCTTTAACTTTCTATCTATTGTCATATGCACATTTTAGGCACATCTTTGTCCTCGTTTTGTGATTCTTTCTTTCTTTCTCCTCACTCCCTTTTATGTGATGCCATGCTTAAACAATCATCCTAGTAGGCACATACATAAAACAAGCAAAGCAATCTGTCAAAAGAGAGAGAGAGAGGGTTGCTGTTCAAAATTAGAGTCCCGGAAAGGGCTAGCAGATTGCGAATTTCTAACATACACCCAATTTGAACAGCCACCATTTTCCCTAAGTTTAGTATTACTCTGACATCCACCTCTAAATTTTCATTTTCCTGTATGTTATTTATTATAGAGAAGAGAAAGTGGGAAGACGTTCTATTATTTTCTCTTTTACTTAACTGTGCAGGAAAATATTACAGGCTTTCAAATCTTTACCACCAGTACCTAGCTGACTCTTGTTCTGACAGCAGCAAGTCTAAGCATGCTTGCCCTGAACAAGCAGATTTCTCTTTCCCTTCTGTTCCAGCAAGTGTATTCATTTAATCTCACAGGGGATCTGACAGCTTTTCCTAGCTCTTAAAGCAATTCTTTAGCACTCACTGAAAAGTGCTCCAAGCCAAAGGAAAGAATGCTGACTGGTACTTACACGTAGAGACCTGCCATGGGCTACATGAGTTCCAAATCAGCCATCGCTTTTACAAATTCTAAAGGTTTAAAGCAGGTAGTCACCTACATTACCATTGATCTCCCAGTGATTGTAAAGTAATAGCTTTTTTCTATTGATGGACAATGTAATACAAAAGTTACACAGGGATACATGCAGTCAAGTGCTGATTGATTATTCCAAAATGAATCAAAATTATATAGCAATCCATATGTTGTTGGACTATAACTCCCAGCAGTCTGATGTTGAGGAAATCTGAGAACCTGATGATGAGCAATGCCGAGGGAATTTTAATCCCCTCCCTATGCTAACTAGCTAACTAAAGACACTTTCCTGCCTGAGGTAAAGGATAAGATAATCTCCTCTTATCAGTCAAAATATAGAAACTATACAAAGTGGAAATGGAACTACTCAGATTGGTTCAGAAAGTACAAGCCAGGCCACATGGTACACACAGCTTTATTCTGGGTGAGAAGATGGTGAACTGGGTACTTTCTTACACAGGCATAATGCCTAAATAGGATGCTGTCTAATGAGCTGCAAGTCTTCGTAAGTAAATTTTTGCTTTCAGTACAGTTTCAGAGTATTATCATTAAGGCTGCATCTACACTGTCAAATAATGCAGTCTGGGTATTGCATTAGCCTGGTGCATCTGTCCAACATTCAGTTAGGGTAAGCTGCTTAATGTGACTTCACCCTGGATTAAAATAAAAACTCCAGGCAAGGTCTACATCCTGCTCCAGGATGTGAATCTTCCTCCATGTTGGGGCAATGGGGACAGCCATACTGTATTTCGGTGCTCAGGGAGCTTAAGTAGGTAGGATGGCAGTCCATTCATGAGGAGCCCTTGATGGAGTAGTGGGTTAAAGCCTTGTGACTTGAAGGTTGGGTTGCTGACCTGAAGGTTGCCAGGTTCGAATCCCACCCGGGGAGAGCGTGGACCCTTTATCAGCTCCAGCTCCATGTGGGGATATGAGAGAAACCTCCCACAAAAATGGTAAAAACATCAAAACATCCGGGCGTCCCCAGGACAACGTCCTTGCAGATGGCCAATTCTCTCACACCAGAAGTGACTCAAGTTGCTCCTGACAGGAAAAAAAAGTCCATTCATGCCCGTCATGCCCCAGAGAAGAAAGAAAAAGCACCTACCACATGGCAGAAGCCTCTTTATCCTGTTTCTGAGCCACATAACTGTCAAACGAAACTGGGACGACTGAGAAGAGCAATAGCTTTTCCCAGGTTCCTTTGCCAGTCATAGGGCTTTGAACCAGGAAAAGGAGGCTGTTACCAGTGGAAAGTGCTGTTGCTTTCTTTTGTGGGGGAAAATCAGTGTTGCAGGTAGGATAGAAACTGAGCCCATGCCCAGTCTGGCCATATCGACTTCATTACAGCTGGGCTGTTGGGTTGATGTCCCACTGCCGAGGCAGTGTGGCCTCAATGCTGCCTGGAACCAGTTTTTATCATGCTGGTTCCAAGCTGTATTGTGTGTCTGTGAAGAAAAGTCCCTAAGCCTCATGAATTGAGCAAACTGGTTTCCAACAAATCCTTCTAGCATAATAGTGGTGAACAGTAATTGCTATTTATTAATCAATGTAGCTAGCAAGACCAAAAACCAGAAAGGATTCTGTGCAAAACAAAACTTGTTGGCTACGATCAGTAAAATGCCTGCAATAAACATTTTAAAAGTCTGAGTGTATGAGTGCCGAGCTCACCAATAGAATTTTACAGTGCCATAAAGTAAAACCATTAAATCATTCAATATTTATATTCAGTGCCATGCACATGAGGTCTTTTCATCTGCTCCAGAGTCCTGCTGAATAACAGACATAATTCCTTTCCCCCTGATTTCCGATCAGATGTGTGGATATGTCTACAAGAGGGCATATAAGGAAGAAGTGATAATTATGACCCAGGAATGCATAGTTGTGGAACTCAAAAAACAAAAAAAGATTATTTTTGCCTATGACTGTCTGTCTTGGTATCTGCATATCAAAGCATGGAATTCAACTCCCTCAAGTTTTGATTAAGAAGCAAAGGGAATACTTACCTGCTTTGGATACAGTTAAGATAAGTCTCAAGAGTACATGTTGGCATAATTTTGAAGTTGGCATAAGTTAAATTTGAAACAAGTTAAGAATACCATTAGCATCAATATTTATGAGTCAAATACGATAGTGTCTTTATTCATTCATATATGGAAAAGGTTTAGGAAAATTACTTTTTGGACCACTTATGGAAGTGGTCTGCACACCAGTCGAAAAGGATAGGATAACATCTTTATGGAACCGAAGACATTTGGAGGAGTATCATGTCAGTAGTAGATGCAATAACTAATGTAAGCTACTTATTAGGAATTAGATACTACGAGACTTTGGAAGTCCCAAATTACTATACTGCTTAGAGCTGGCTCATGGCTCAAGTGTAAAGAGCTTAGAACAGGCTTTATGTAGAAAGCCTAGGAATACTTCTTTTACTGTGCTAATAATTTCTACCAGTGATTCTTTCAGTAGCACAGGAGCATTAAGAAACACATACAAGGGGGCTCCAACTATTACATACCAATTCTTAGAGATTCATAGGAATTAGTTACAGCAGTCTTACCAAGAAAGTATTTAAGTGCTCCTTTTTCTATCTACTGTTACTTGGCAGCAAATCATTTTATCAGGCTGGAGCAGTGGGAGAAAAGGCCACCACTTAGCCAGCTCCACCAGCCCTCCCTCCACAAACTGACACACAAACAGCTGCCATTTTATTCTGCTGTAACAGAGAGTGAAAAAGTACGGCCATTACATTAACTCAGTAAAGAAACCCACCCATCCATTTTTCTTTTGTGTCTTTTCTTTTATGTTGTAAGCATAAATTTCCTTGTGTGTATATGTGCCTTCAACTTACCTGTTGACTTGTGGAGACCTGGTGAATTTCAAGAGGTGTTTTTAAACAAGGAAAATTCAGATATGGTTCTGTCACTTCCCTCCTCTGAAACATAGCCTATATCACCTGGTAATCATTGCTGGTCTCCTATCTAAGTATTAACTTATAATCTTTTAAAGCTGAGAACCAGGGGGTGGTGAAGATAGATTTAAATCTTTAAATTTATATAAATGACTGAATTGTCCTCAACATTTATGCACCTGAACCTACTTCAAAATCACAGGATAATGTGTCTCCCCAATGGATTGTAATGTCATGATTTATGTTTCATTGCAAAAATCTACAAAACGTATCTTTCATAATAAGTACTTACTTGTTGGCGCAATGCTATCATGATGATAATATGTAAATTATGCTATCAACAAGTAGCAAACGAGTATTTGCAGTACTGTTCAAGTGCTGAAACTCTAATGATGCCAAAGAAAACTGAAGGCAAACAGGCACCAATGAAAGATATTCCCAAAGAAATGCTAAGAATAATCACAGACATAAATATTAGTAGTATGTCACTTAAAAAGGAGCTACAATGCTCCAGAGAAGCAAAGCATTTGTTTTAATATGTTACTGAAGACTTTAATGAGTTCCATTCATATCCATAAAACTGCTTCTTTCCAAAATCAACAAATGAACAAAACAGAAAGGACAGGAAAAAGCATTAAGCATATCTATGTTGTTGAATCATTTTGGCAAATGCATTAAGTTTGTTATTCATATTTTGCTATGTCATAAAAAGGTCTGATCAGATAAAATACTAGATCCAAACTCATATTACAAGCCCATGCAATTATTTTAGTCTTTCCAATGAACTTAGAACTGAGAAACACAAACATTTTGCTGTGTGCATTTTAAACCAGTCTAATAGAATTCCCTCTTAGAAATATATTTTAACCATTTCGGCAAATTCTCAGGCAGCTGTTGAAGAATAGATGAGAATTATACCAAACAAAGATTAACTAGAAATCTCTGACTAGCCCAAATAATAAAAGAGACCAAGTAAATGATGCTGATATTCTCACCACTTCCTTATTTTGTCTATTGACCAATCCCTGACAAGAACAGAGAAAAAAATTGGCTAGCATTTGGTTCTATGAAACTGAATTCTTGTTTAGTCAGCCAATCTCCATTGATTAGAATGTCTAACTAACTCCTGCCCAGTTTGTTTCAATTTAGGGCATGTCTTCATCATATCTATCACCTGAACTTGACCAGAAGGCAAAATCATGTAACTTTAAATGCTGATTTACATGAACATAGCAAAATCCATTGATCCATTTTCCTGCAGGATATTTTTTGAGTGTGAAGTGAGTGGTAAAATTGTCCTGCTCTTCTGCTACTCCCATTCAGGGCTCTTCTACACTGCCATATAATCCAGATTATCAAATCAGATAATCCACAGTATCTGCCTTGAACTGGATTATATGAGCCTACACTTCCATATAATCCAGTTCAAAACAGATTATCTGTATTTTATATGTCCGTGTAGAAAGGGCCTCAGAAGCATTTAATGTGAGCAGATTGTGGATTGTGTCCTGTCAACTACTAAAAACAATGAAGACCTTATAGATTTTTATTTCATTTTCAGGCTTAGATTTATAAAGCCTTTGCCAATGGCTGAAGCTGTCACACACCAAGGCAGCGGAGCACCAAGAACCAGAAACGGAGGCCAATAAAACTATCTAATATCTTTATTAAGGAAATATATAAGAAGGATAAAAGCAAGTAGAGAATATAGTCCAGAAACAGACCCTTCAAATGAGGTCTAAAATAGTCCAGGAATAGTTTGTCCAATAAATGATATTAGGGTTCAAAGATAAAATCCAATACCGAAACACTCACTATTGCAAGGCAATAGTGAGGGGAATTGTCCAAAGTCTTTCAAGGCACAAGGTTAAATCCACAAGGAAGCTGGGAACAAGGCTTGAATCTAGGAAACAAGGTCCGTGGTTCAAAACGAGGCAAGGTAGTCTAAAAACTTGATTCTAAGAACAAAATCCGTGGCTAAGGACAAAGCAAGGCAATTCATGGAGACTTGAGCAGGCGAGGCAAGGAAACTGGATTGTGGACTTAGCGAAGTCCACACTAGGCTGGAAACATGGAATTCACTCCCGAAGCTGAGCTGTTGTCTCCGCAAAGAATCAACAGAGCCCGATACTTTTATCTGGGTCTCATTTCCCGCCAAACGGGCATCCAGCGTTCTCTTTCCCTAGAGAACAGGGAACGAAACCCAACTTGCAGGTGTGAGACTCACTGGATTTTCCCAGGGGAAACATGGCTAATCAGTCTCTTGCTTGGCAGCAATTCGGGCACTCCTCCGAATTTTCTCTCTCACTCCCCTATCTGCCGAGAAGGATTGCTTTCTAGCGAAGGGAGGTGAGCGTTGATCAAGGTCAGTTTTAATTGGTTCTTGGACAAGAACCTCAGGCATCTGGAAAAACTCTGGCTCTGGCTGTGAAAACCCCATGTTTTCATCCTCATCTGTCACGGTGACACTAGGCACAGGACTACAAAACCCATGAGGCATCACAGAAGCAATAAGACTTTCCAGTAATGCAAATTATTAAGCATTATATAATGGATGTAAGTGGTTTAAACAGTCTGGATCCTCTCTCCCCCCCCCCCCCCTCCAATATATATCCCTTTCTGACTCTCAGTCAGAAACAAGTTGACTTAATATTTATGTTGCATAGGTTCCAGAAACAAAACCGGCCAAGATTTAAATGTTGTGAAACCCAGCACTTCACCAAATGCTCAATTTTTTATTCCCATCTGAGATTTTTCCACAGCCACTTCGCTAAATTGAAAACTCTCTTAACAATTTCCTAGGTTTATTTATTTCGTGTCAAAAGCACTGCATAATAAATAAGTTTAAAAGTGATAAAATAAAGGAAATCACAAACAGCTAAATAGTTTTAGACCAAAAGTGGCCCTAGGTCAAGCACTTCTTATGTTCTGGGACAAAGAGAAAAGAAAAAAGTTGTTCTCTGTGTAGCCAAGATATTAACCTGGGGGTGCGGGGTGGGGGAGGGAAGACATTCACCTGGTCTGTATCCACTCTGATTATGGGATCTGATAGCAATTCCAGAGACTGGCACAAATAAACCAACAGGCAAGAAATAGAGTTAATGTAAGAGGCACATACCATCTGGGTAAAGCATCAGGGTTCTCAATAAAAAGATTAAGTGGAAGCATACAGCTTCCAAAGTAAACATAGTTCATAATATTTCCCCACTCCTCCTTCCTCTCAAAATCTCACTAAAGCTTGTGGCCAATCACTTTTTCATCTAATACATAAAAAGCAATAAAGTAAGTGTAGATCATTTACTGAAGGAAATAATTTACAAAAGGAAGATGTGCTCCAGTGTGATGATGATGCAACATTTCATGAGGTTTAGAAGATAGTTGGTTGCCAGTCCTATGAAAAGTGACTAGTCAAATACAAAAGAGCTGAAGGGATAGTGGGAAATTCAGTGGATTAACCACATGTTTTGGTAGATCAGTTCATTTCTATCATATTTGAAGAAAGCAGCTTAACAGAAATGAACCAAGAAATGAACCTGGCTCCTTAACTTCCCATTGTCCACAGTGAAGGCTATGGAAGGGGAGGGTTTACCATTTGTCCTCCAGAATGAGAGGGAGAAATGAGAAAGTTCATTGATGCTCATCTTCATATTATAGCAGAATTTGGAGAAGAGTGGACTGATATAAAACACAGAAAGCTATCACACAAGACTCCTAAAACGGGTTCTGTCATTATAAACCCATCTTGTTTAAGACTGGAGTATACTTGCCTAACCTCTCTTCTTATCACAGCAAGTCTTATTGAAATTGCTTTGAGAAAGTTCAAAGTGTGTTTATCTTTCCACAGCGGTGGTGTTCTAATTCCTCCCAATCCATGGTTTCTCCATCTTCTTATATGCCCCCCTCCTTATTTCTTTATTTATCTGTGAGAATTGGACAATTCTGAGTTCACAGTTGATCTTTCATTCTCAAAGGACCTTTACACACGGGGCAAATTTTGCTCTGGTTCCACAACAGCTTTGCCACAGAGCCCACCGGCTCCCACCACACACTGGAGAAGTACTTCCAGGGAACCAAAGTCACCACTGAAAAAAAGCCAGTTGTGGCAGCACGGGAGGCTTCTCATGTTGCTTTGCCCTCAATGGGAAAAGCTGGCTAGTGAATGCTTTCCTCAGTGTGATAAACCAGGACTGTGCAGGGCATGGGGCAACACATCCTCCCGCCCCCTAGACAGGTGCCACTGGGATCGCTGCAGTCTGCAGTGATCTGGTGAGATTCCAGTAACACATGTGACAAAACTGTTAGAGCAGTTGTTCCCAACTCATGGGTTGCAACCCCATTTGGAATCACAAAGGGTTTTCTGTTGGATTGCCAAGCAATGGTGAGCTATGAAAATATTTAACAAAGGGAAACAAAAAAAAATCACGTCATTGCATCCTGCACAGAGATTTGTTTGCATAAATATATAATGATCTTTCATTCAGGTTAGCTTGTTTTGAGGTCCAGGTTCATGCATAGTTTGGTGACTGGCTCTATGGAATGCAGGTGCTGCTCAGCTTGTGATTGGTTGATTCTTAGTGATCCATGCATGCTGAATGCCTTGCCTTGTTTCTTGCAGGCAGTAACATTTTTTTTCTTTGATACCAGCGAATTCTGCAAAATATAATAAATTTTATGTTGACCCAAATTACATTATTCCACTTTCAGGAATCTAAATGTGAGAGGAGTGTGGGAGAAGCTAGGTTTCAAGAAAGATCAATAATAAGTTTAATAGTAATAATAATAATAACAACAACAACAACAACAACAACAACAACAACGATGATGATGTTAAAAACTCAATTCCAAAGGAATTACAGCAGGTCTGGAAAAGAAAACCACTTTGTTCCAACTAGAGTTGGCCCACTCACTCAGTTGTTAAATTATGAGGTAAATCATATTCAGGAGATCTAGTTTAGTTGAAACTAATAATAGGATTCAGGCCTTAGGGCTTATGTGGATACATTAGTAAGTAGATCTGCCATTTTGGAACTTCCTCAGAGGCTAATAGGATTGCTACATTTCCTTTAAGGATGAAAACTATTAAAATGTGTAGTGTCTTGGGACTAAAAACAGAACTGACCAGGTTACAACCCCAGGGCTTCAAACAATTTGGTTAAGTATTGGCATCATTTCAGTAATTACACAGCTCTTTGAGAAACTAATCTGTCTTTCATCTGTTAACTTTGATGTTCAGCTTTTGTATGTCAACATGTTCTGGAGGGTGATACTTGGCAAAATTTAAATTGGCTGTAAAACGTATCAATACACTTCTGTATTTCATATTAGCACTTCCTACACTTTTGAAATCATAAGAAAATTCAAATGAAGACTTTAGGAAGGAAAAGTTTTATGCGAATTCCCATAGGATACCCAATGAATTTAGATTGTAAAAATAAACACATAAATCAACATTTTTTTGTGTTAGAAGTGACTTGAGAAGCTGTAATCACCTAATCTACAAAGTTTAAAATATCATATCATATGAGAAAGAATATTGTATCAAATGCTTAAAAATAGTTGAAATAAGTTTTTCTTGATTACCAAGAAACTCTGATGAGAAGAATTCTAGACAGATGAGAATAATTGCAGTTTCTGAGTTATTTTATGCAAAAATATGTGCATGGCCATGTAACACTGAAACTGCCTTTTCTCTGAATAAACTGCTTCTACCTATGCAGGAAATGCTGGTTTCTGCCCAAAAGCCGTGTTTGAATTTTGCACAGAATAAGGTCTCAACATCTTGTGTGCAGGAAAAGTAAAATAATGCATACGATTTTTCATGGAACAAGTTCCAAATTGTGAATCATCTTCAGAAATGGTGCAGTTCTTTAGGACTTTCAAGTGGAAGAAAATTGCAAAAATTACTTTATGAAGAAAATTACTGAAGAACTACATCTTTCATCCCGCCTTAGGGTTCACATAGGGAGCAGCTGAGAGTCATGCACTCTGCTCCAGATCTATATTCCTAGGCAGGAACAATACCATCATAGGATTCCTGTGTATCAAGTTGTTTTTATCTCAAGAAGAACAATTTTAAGGTGAAAGGATAATAAGATGAAATCTTTAAGATCATATGACATAAGTTCTTTGTGCTAGTGGCACATTCCTGTCTTTATAATGACAACCAGGATGCAGAATATTGCAGAATATTGCATCTATCACTGCAAGATTAGCCATGAGAATTTTCTCTATGTGGCCCATATTTCTCTCAGTTTTTTAAAAATATGTATATTCAGGAAGTCATTATTTTGTTTATACATAGTCTGAAAACAATGAAGCCCTTTTTAGTTTAGTGATTATGTAGTCTATTTACAGTGCCTGTGGCAATGTACTGCATAGTGTTGCATTGTTCACTTATTCATGCTCTAAAGACACACAATTAGATACAGAGATATTTTGCATTTCAAATGACATCTTCTTACAAAAGCAAGCATCTCATCTTAGACTTCACTAATACATTAATGCTGTGAGTGGTCAATGTTATCTGCTTTGGCTTGCTAAAAAGAAACCATCCTAGCAAAATACAGGAGACCAAATGAACCATCTTTTAATGAATGAAGTAGGATCCTTCTCTTTTCCCACATCCCCTAAGCTTATGGGGAAATTCAGACCTTCTCTCTGCCTCAGTACATGATTATATGCAATAAACCCTTGCCTTATCAAACTGGTGCATTTGAGAAAACTGTCAGTAATAACTATACTGGGATATATCCCTTACAAAAGCTTGCAATTCTCCCAGGTTTCCTCTTATAAATGATTTATTTCTATCATAAACCATTACCCATCTCATGGTGCTCTGACATTACAATGCTATTGCATTCAGCACACAGCAGGGTGGTTGATGGTTTTTCCTCTTGGTAAATATGAAGATTGACAGGCAGGTGACACTGCTAATGAAAAAGCTATGACCAACTATATAACATTTCTTTCGGCTGAGCTGCTACAGCAAACAGGGAGGTTGCAACCTTTTATATCATTTTCCTCATCATGCAGCATAACTTGAATGAATATGTGCCACAAAACTTGCCTCATATGATGAGTAAGCATTCAACTAAAAATACATTTTCAGATAAAACTTCTGGATTAGTACTTATAAATAATTATATTGCACTGAGAAAGCATACTGTGCATATCATATGTTTTATTTTAGAACCATCTAATACTAAAATAGAAATGTAAGGACAGAAAAGAACAGATACATAATTATATACATTGCCAGCCCAGTGTCAAATTTTACAGTGTAGTCTCCTATGGGCAAGGATCTGTTTGTTATTACTTTGTAAAGCACCATGTACATGGATGACCTTGTATAAACAAATTATAAATGCCAAGATCCATTTATGATATTATTCTTACTGGTAACAGTGGCATATGGCATCCATGTTAAGTGTGTGTATACAAATATGTTCCAATACTAAAAGCTTTTATTGCCTAGCCACTGATTCTCTAGGGCTTTTCATAATCATGCCAACTAAAAGAAGATTGATTTCCTTTGCAACTTGAGGTCAAAGGTAAAAGAACATGTTCTCAGCTGCCTTACCACAGGAATTAAAATGAAGTAATGTAATGAATTTGTGGCCTGCCATGTGACTTCATGTTAGACCTTGACCCTAATATCACATTTAACTGAGAACAATCATAGGTCACAAATTAGAAAGTTTAAGCAATCTTCTGCTGTATCGGGGGAATTTCATTTAGACAGATCCACTTTAATATCCTGGCCATGATATCTAAGAAAGAAATCATCACCACCTCAGTTGCAGCTATAGTCCAGAAAGCATTTCAGCATTTTCCATAATGTACATAGAATTGAATTGAAATCCAAGTACAGTGGCTTAATTTCATTGGTTCCTAGATTTAAAGATTCTGTAAAATACACGTGTTAAAATACACAAAACAATCTATAATTCTTAGTTAAAATGGATTGGGAATGCCTGTTGGAAGAGATAGGTCTAGTTGTCACTTAAATTCTGACAACTGATTTAGCTGATGAATTTCTTCTGACAGGTCATTCCACAGTTTAGGGGTGACTGATGAAAAGATCCTCTGGGTAATGGTTGCCAGTGGAGTTCTGGCTGGCTGGAGTAAATGTAAAAAGTGTCCAGGGTGGATTGTACTGGAGAAAATGATCCTGTAGGTAACCTAGACCAGGGGTCCTCAAACTTTTTAAGCCGAGGGCCAGTCCACAATCCTTCAGACTGTTGAGGGGCCGGATTATCATTAGAAAAAAAAATACAAACAAATTCCGATGCACACTGCACATGTCTTATTTGTAGTGCAAAAACAACAACAACAGTAACAACAAGAACAATAAAAGAACAATTAAAGAACAATACAATATTTAAAAATAAAAACAATTTTAACCAACATACATTTATCAGGATTTCAATGGGAAGTGTGGTCCTGCTTCTGGCCAATGAGATAGTCAAGTTAATTAGGATTGTTGTTGTTGTTGTTGTTGTTGTTGTTGTTGTGTGCCTTCAAGTCATTTCAGGCTTTGGGCGAGCCTAAGTCTAAAATTTATTTATTATTATGTATTTATTTACTGCATTTATTTACTACATTTGTATCACACCCTTTTCACCCCAAAGGGGACTCAGAGTGGCTTACAAATTATATGTACATACATTATATTATATTATTAGCATAGCACAATATTAGCATTATATATTACTATATTGAACTATACCACTATACTGTAATTTTAGTAATATTATATGTAATATAGAATATATAATTAATATTATTATATGGTATTATTATTAGTGTTATATTGTATTACATTATAATATTAATATCAATATTATATGTATATACAATATATTATATTATAAAACTGAGGGCGGGGGCCAGGAAAATTACTCTGGAGGGCCGCATCCGGCCCCCGGGCCTTAGTTTGGAGACCCCTGACCTAGACGCAAACCATGTGCGGCTTTGAAGGTCAAAACCAATACTTTGTACTTTCCCTATAAACTAATTGGCAACAAGTGGAGTGACTTTAATATGGGTGTAATATGCTCACTCACAGATTTTCATGTAACAAGTTTGGCTGCTGTGCTTTGAACTAATTGAAGTTTCCAAACTTGATACAGAGGTGGCCCTATGTATAGCACATTGCAGAATTCTAACCTTGAGGTTACCGATTCATGCCTTAATATATGATTCCAATGCCATTTGTGGGTTTAGACACATTTCAAGTCATAAATACAACAACAAAAACAACAGCTTTTATTACAGTCAACAGACCATTTGGCAAAACATAAAATACAAGTCATAAATGTTATAAATGTTAATCGACCAGAACAACTAATAAATTGAGATGCAAAGTATGTTAAAACAAGAGTTCTTTATAAATAACAATATTTATATAAAGACAATGACATTTTATAACTGAATTATAGGGATTTCTCTAGTTATTCAGTGAAAAGACAAAATGGTACCCATGCTAGAATTCTTGTTGCATTTCATTTCTTATCTCTTTTGTACTGCTTTTTTTTACACTTTTTCCATATGTACATAACTTCTTACTCCATTATTATAGAAATGTAAATTTTAAGGATATATCTAATTCTGTCACCATGTAGAGTTTTTTCTTTGCATTCTCTAAATTGTATTTTTACAACATTTTTTCACTAAAACACAAAGAGATTTTATGCTTAAAAATGTGCTAAGGCAATGTATTTTAAAAGAAGGCATTGTATTTTGCACAAATATAGTCTTTTTTCACACAAAAGCAACATATTTAAAACAAAATGCTTCATTTTAATTTTGTTTTTACTGCTACTAATATCTGAAACCATACTTCTAATGAAGAAAGGAGACACTAGACCTTAGCAACAATCATCTTATTACACTCCTCTCTCAACTATATAAACTGTTCACAAGGATCCTGCTACAAAGACTATCTCAAGATATGGAAATCAACAGGGAACAAGTAGGCTTCAGATGTGACTACTCCACCCTTTCTGATCTCCTCTTCACAGACAATTACATCTTTTTTTGCCATGTATTTGGAAGATTTTCAACATACTCTCCAACAACGAACCTGTTTTCCCCAAAATAAAACATAATCATAAAATAAGCCATAGCAGGATTTCTAAAAATTTGTGCAATATAAGCCATACCCTGAAAATAAGACATAGTTGTAGGCGTGGCTATGCAGCATACAAAGTCAGCTCCCCCATCAGATCCTGGTCATTTTGTGTGTACGGCAAGCTAAAGCATAGAGGGAGACATAGAAAGTGAAAGTAAAAGTCTCCTCAGTGAAGTAAGGAGCAGGATGCTCTGCTTTAGGTATTGTGTGTCCTCAGGGGGAAGAAGTAAAGCTGTGGCTGCTGTTTTACTCCCCACTGTGGGTCTCTCTCCCAACACCAACCAGCAATAGTCTGTGGGTCTCTCTCACCCCACACAAACACCAGGGGATAGGTGAAAAGCTTCATCAAGCTGCCTGCTGCTGAACCCAGAGAGATCATCCCATAAATGCCGATTGTTGTACCATACTTAATATAAATAAGACATCCTTGAAAATAAGCCATAGTGTGTCTTCTTGGGGGAAATTAAATATAAAACAGTGTCTTATTTTTGGGGAAACATGGTAGCTCAAATCTCAAAATCAGTAGGATGGAAATTAACTTGAAGAAAACAAAATGCATGAAAAAAGAGCCATGTGTCCAGGGCCTCATCGTTATAAATGGAGATATTTTTTTTCATGTCAGGAGTGGCTTGAGAAACTGCAAGTTGCTTCTGGTGTGAGAGAATTGGCCATCTGCAAGGACGTTGCCCAGGGACGCCCAGATGTTTTGATGTTTTTATCATCCATGTGGGAGGTTTCTCTCATGTCCCCGCATGGAGCTGGAGCATATAGAGTGAGCTCATCTGCACTCTCCCCAAGTTGAATTCAAACCTGACAGCATTCAGGTCAGCAATCCAACCTTCAATTCACAAGGCAATCCAACCTTCAATTCACAATCCACTGTGCCACTGGGGGCTCCCATAAATGGAGATGAAATGGAGGAATTGACTGAATATGTATATCTTGGACAAAATGTATTGTTGAATGAATTGGTAAATGGAGAATGGACAAGAAGACGGAAAGTGGCTTGGGCAGCTTTTAATCGAAACCGGACACTGCTAACAGATGCTAAGCTGCCAATAAAGGTCAGAGCAGATATTTTCAACACTAGAGTTCTGAAACATGGGCAACAACAAAGTTAGAGGAGGAAAAACTGGCAGTGACTCAGAAAGCAATGGAAAGAAGGATGTGTGGCATGACAATAAGAGATAAAGTCAGCAGCAAAGAGATGCGTCAAAGAACTGGGTTATGCGATGTGGTAAATGGGATCTATGAGGCAAAATAGAAGATGGGCAGGGCATATAACACGAGCAAAAGACAACTGATTGACATAGTGACTAATGAACTGTATATCAAGCGGCCCTTCACCAGACCTCGAACCAATGGTTAAGTTATTCAACCAGAAATGGAAAAGAAGAGCACAGGATCGTATATTTTGGCAAATGGTAGATTTGTATGAAATCCAAAGGAGTGGATCAATGACAAATCAGATAGAACAATTTTTTGGTAGTATATCACAATGTTTCAAGTTAGAATTGAAAGAATATTCAAGGAGAATAACAAGAAAGGTTCTGTGCAGAGAGGCATTTCAGAAACCAATTTTTGTGAAAAAAAATATTCCGAGCAGAAAAAGGCTGTTTTCTTTACACATATATACATACAAACATTACACGATTTTTGCATATTATAGACTTGCAAATAGTCCTTCAAAACTGTACTTTTGCACAGCAGAAAGAAATTGCTAATATTACTCAGTGTCTCCTTCAGAAATGAAATTAGTGAAGAATTGCCTCCTTAATATGAAGGCATCCTGTCTCATTGAAGATAGGAAAATTTGTAAAAATCTTCTAGATCACCAGACAGAGGCCATCAGATGTGGGCTTCTGATAATGTGAAATGATTATATATAACTCTTCTATAAAGTACAAACTTTCACATAAAATACCCCCGGAAATGATGCCAAACTGACAAACTGTCAATACTTGTTGGACCAGAAGCAAACTAGCTTTAGTATTTGATAAAGCATTTCTAAACAAAAACTATTGGATACAAATGGGTTTGAATTCTAATTGGGAAGCAATGTGACAGAGTCATTAAAACTTATCAAAATGTATAATTATATTTTTAATTGCAAACCCATGATCTCTTTGATCTTTCATGTAGTGTTGAATTTTAGTACAGCAGTTATCCTCACCAAGGAACCCCGGTGGCGAAGTGTGTTAAAGCACTGAGCTGCTGAACTTGCAGACCGAAAGGTCCCAGGTTCAAACCCCGGGAGCAGCGTGAGCAGCCGCTGTTAGCTCCAGCTTCTGCCAACCTAGCAGTTCCAAAACATGCAAATGTGAGTAGATCAATAGGTACCGCTCTGGTGGGAAGGTAACGGTCCTCCATGCAGTCATGCCGGCCACATGACCTTGGAGGTGTCTACAGACAACGGCGGCTCTTTGGCTTAGAAATGGAGATGAGCACCAACCCCCAGAGTCAGACATGACTGGACTTAATGTCAGAGGAAACCTTTACCTTTACCTTTTTAGTTATCCTCACCAGGTTTTATGTTATCTTTCATAAATTAAAGCTTTACAATGTTTCAAATTGGATGAGAAATGTTAATGGGTTTAGCACCTGCATTTGTCAACTAAAAGCACGGTGGTTTTCATCAGCACTGTCAAGCTTTACATTATTTTCATTCTAATTTTAGCATTTTATTCTAATTTTAGCAAAAAGGGAAACAATGGTAGTTGTCATTTTATTTAAAATATGTTAGCATGCAATTATTGCCAAACCAGATAGAAATGAACATCAGACAATTTTACTGTAATTGTTTTTTTTTCCACTCCAGGCACACATCAACTAAAATGTTGTCTTGAATTCAAATAACAATATTATAGAGACAACACACACACACACAAATCCAATGACTAGCTGTACCTGCCCAGTTCAGAAAAATTCTACAGAGCTTCCAAATTTGTCCCCAAAGAATGAGAAAAGCAATCAAGGCATTGACAAGGTGACTATTCCCAAGACTAAATTACAAATGAAAAATACATTTTGTTGTCAATCTTCCAAGTAGAGAACCAAGGTGTAATGATTTATTAATTAAGATGTGTGTATGCATGAAACACAACCAAAGCCAGATATTACAAATAATACAGAGCAGAAATGATGCAATAAAAACTGCAAATCTTTATATACGGCAAAATAGGTTTCCTCCAACAAATATTTTGCAAATGAAAAATAAGGATGCACAAGATCAGACTTGTTATATCATTTGTTTGACATGATAGATGTCATTTATCATTTTTAATATTCAGTTCTTTAAATGCTGAATAAGGAAACAGAACCTTGGCTGATGTAATAATAATTGTTTGATTTGTAGACACATCAAACAATTTATCAAAGAGATGTTATAGAAGTGCTAGGAATAGTTATGTTCTGGTTTTATCTGAGAAAGAGGGTCTCACATTAAATTGCCTGTTGATTGCTTTTCATTTCTGAAGTATTTACATATGTTGTTGTATGTAAATTCCTGACTTCAAGACACACAACAACAAAAATAACAACAGCAGCAGCAGTAAATTGTGTGAATTTGAAATCCTATCACAGGAATTTTTTAGCAAGGTATGTTCAGATGAGCTTTACCGTTGGCTTTTCTCTGAGGCTGGAAGATTGTAACTAGCTCAAGGATACCCAATGGGTTTCCATTACTGAAAGGGAATTTGAACCTTGGTCACCTCATATATTCCTGGTATCTAATCCATCCTTCCTGTGCTGTTTGTCTCTCTTTTTCAAAAGATTGTGCAAAATGAAACAACCATGGTGAGAGGTAGACTTACCATTGGACAGTTGTTCTTCAATACATTATGGTTTTCTGAAGAAAATTTCTTGAGTGTCTAGAAAATCTGTGGTGAATTTTCTATCCTTTGGTAGGGAGAAGGGATCATGAATATTTCAACACTCTTGAAAGAAATACTGGTGTCTCCTTTTTGACCACTTCTGGGAAGTGGGAAAATCAAACATTCCATTCCTAATTCACAACTATTCCAGAAGATGGTTCATTGGAGTATCTCTTTTGCAGTTGGAAACTATAGCTGAAAGGCATTTCCAAGTCCACTAGCAATCTCATCATATGGGGTTAAAATTGACAGCAAATGTTGATCTGGCCCTGATCACCCATGAAGCCTGCCAACTCCCATCAGACAACGTTGTGCTGGCTCCATGGGTGAAGGGGGGAAGAACTGGCATGACACTGCTGCAACACAGGAGGCTTTCCGTGTGTCCATTGACTTTCATGGGGGAAGCAGCATGCTTCACGCACACACCACACTTCTCCCCATGGGATCAGCTACCAGAGGAGCCCAGCAATATGGGCCAGTGGCTTCCCCATGCCCTGTGGTGAAGAGGAGCAACATGAGACACTTTGGGTGACTGTGTTATGAGGTCATAAGATGTGTTATGAGGTCATCTGACCTACAAAACATTCCTGAAAACCACATAGCTTTGAATCTGGCAAGGCAAAACCAGAGTTTAGATGTGCTTAACAAAGGAAATCCTTCTCTTTTGAGTCTGATGTTACCAGTTCCCTTCAAAAACAATGATACCACCAGCATGTTAAATTCTACAACAAAAATAAGCATATCAAAGAACTCTGCAATGCCCCTCCTGCCTCTTTGCGACCTTGCCAATAAGAGAGCTTGACATGGTGATCGGAGAAGAATATATTAATGGTCCTGACAGTTCACGCCAGTGCTGCTGCTCATGGGGTGATTATTTTATTAATCAGGATGTGAAATAATTTAACAACTCGAATACATTGCTTCCTCAAGCAGCTGCACAATTACCTGGACACTTAAGATTGCCATTATTTTCCATTTCATCTGCACTGAATGACTTTGTCACTAATATTTGAGTAAGACGAGTGCAGAAAAATTGGCATCTGTAATACTGACTGTTCATTCATAAAGTCAAATGTTCTTTCAGTTGATGAGCACTTTTGCATATATTTCTGGGGGTTTATGCAGATCACCAAACTAGCTCTGAGTGGAATCATTCTTCTTTTCTTTAATTCTCCAGCAGAATGGTCATTTTTGTCCTACATTCCCCACAAAAAAGTGGCCAATATGTCTAGTAATAACATACAAAGAACACAGCAGGATGAAAACCCTAAAGCTTACAAAACACTTCAGGGAACAGCTATCGAAGAGGGAAAAAATTAAATCCCCATCAGATTAAAATTTTCTCCAGAAATATGTCATCTTAGATGCCCAAAAAGCCACCAGGAAAAAAACCTGTGCTTGTATGTTGATAAATGGGAAGCAGAACAAGAGTTAGCCTGCCTCCCTTGGCAGAGAATTCAGAGACTAGAACATATAGTATCATCTCAGAATAATTCAGCAGTGGCTTTGTGGTTGCTGTTTAGGCCACAAAACTAATCATTCTGTTTCAGTCTGTAAATAAATCATGGGAAATGTCTCTACAGGAAGTGGCAAATGTTTGCAAAGATGTTTCTCCTGTGGTCTACCACAGGAGGCAAAGTTTGGGGCTGCAATGACCCCAAAAGCTGCTTTTGTGGCTGTGACCCTCAACTTCCTGAGAATGCCTTTGGAAACATTGATTCACCTCTTAAATATGTCAATCCACTAACTGTTTTTGTTTCAAGCCCCCCCCCCCCCCTCCCTTTACACCACCACCATTTTTCAAAACCAAAATGAGTTTCGGGCACATGTTTCTTTGCTTTTTTGTTTTCTGTTTGGGATGATGATGATGATGACAACAACAACAATTGTGTTGATTGTCTGGGTTTTTTTTGGCAATATATGTGGCCTCTGAAGCATCTTGTGGAAGAAGGCTGGCCCTCACTTGCTGAAGTTGTTCATCTTTGATATTAGGTTTATGTTTCTTTCTGTAAGCCCTTTCTTTATAAATATTTTAAAAGTCTTTCTACTTTTCCCCAAGTGTGCACAAGCATAATAGAACATATTGTGTAAGTAGCAGTTCCCTCACTACTTGTTATGGTAATTGAGGTGCTTTGAGAGAAGTTAGATTTTGGTTAGAGTTTCCCAGATAATGAAATATGAGAGGAAAAAAACACTTTATCAAGGATGACTTCTTTGGCAGACTAAGCTTTTGTGTAATATCTTTGGCTGGTTCGATTTAAAATAGAAATACCTGCCTTCAAATTTTAGCATGAATATGTGTTTTTCTGGGTATATGTGTGTGTATGAAAAACCATGAAACTGGAAGACTCACACAATCAAGATACAGAATGTGGCAAGACAGGCCTGCACTCTGAGCAGTTTGGTAAACCAGATTCAGATGTCATGAAACTCAATCCATCAAAGGTTCTGAAATCCCCCACCACCATTACAAAGTTGCATAATAGCTTAAAACTAGCAAATAACACCAGCTTATTTAAAAATCTGTTAAAGAAGATTAAAAAACAAATTACTTTGTGAATCTCATTCACATAGGATCTACAGTTATCCAATAAAGCGTTCATAATTATGAATACAAAGGTTACAAAAATCATATCCGAGTGACTTTGTCTGCAAAATGATGGACAAACTTGCCACATCAAGTCGGCGAGTGATCAGGAACCTCCCCTGGGAACCAGGGTGGAGGAGTCCCTTAACCACTTGGAACAACTCAGCTGGACTATTAGTTACAGACGCAATACAGGTAGTTGAGAAAGCCTTCCTGGCTGCCCCTATTACCATTGAGTAGGCCTTAAGTGAGGCTCTAGCCCGTGTTCAGCTGGAATCGTACCGAATCTTTTACAAGTGGCACTCTAGTCCCCGCCTCGCACGCTTCATCACCTCTAGCTCCCTGGTAAACCAAGGATCCAAGAGAAGAGGCTCGAGGGTGATCGTGTCTACTGCTCTGGCCACCTTTGTGTTTCAGAGGTCAACTAGAACTTCAACATGATCATCTGCCACTTTGACAGGAATCTCCCCAAGAGACATCAGAAATCCATCTGGATCCATAAGTCTCCTAGGGCAGACCATCTTAATAGGTCCTCCATCCCTGCGGAGGTTTGAGGTTGTGGTTAGTTTAAACCTAATCAGGTGATGGTCAGTCCATGACAGAACACTTGAGAGTTCCTCCAACCCAACAATTCCATCCCTGTCCACAATAAAGACAAGATCAAGAGAGTGTCCAGCTACATATAGAATCCATATCCATATTGACAGAACCAATGGTTTGAAAATAAAAATGCAAACCTTGGTTTAATATGCCATTATATCATAGGACTTGAACATCCTTAGATTTTGGTATCCATGGGGATCCTGAAATTAAAACTTAGTAGATACCAAGGGCCCAATGTGCTCTTTCCATATGCTGACATAGGAATGTCTGAAATTAAGAAATTGTAACCAAGGAGATATCTTTTCTGCTGACTTTATAACCCAAATTTAATATATGCAATAAGGTTTTATTTTTAAAAAGTCTATCCACTGATATTCCAATGGGACAAAGGGGAAAAGGTAGTTTTGGGGAAAGATTGGCTAAAAATGTAACTGCTGTAGTCATGTATGTCTTAAATCCAATCTTTCCCCAAAACTACCTTTACTAGTCTGAGATTGAATACTGTTTTTACCTGCAGAAATCGCTGTATTTTACTGTTTTCATCAGGGGATATTGTAATATTGTGATGTTATGTTGGCTCCTATTTAGGGGATAGTGAATCTGGAATGGATTCAGTATTCCTAATGACATAAGATGACCCAGCCACCACTGCATTTGGAGGAGGAGCTAACTGCCTCCTAGGGCAGGATGGGAAGTTACTTGTATGTTGTTAAAAAGATAAACTTGCTTGTTGGTGGTTCTAAACTTTAATATTTAAGACACTTTAAACCTAAGGTGAATTACAACTAGCATTAAATGAATACTTTCACACATTAGTGTGTCTCCTTTGGTGAAAACCTCATGAATTCTATTAGAACACTGAAGTTATACGACCACATCAGATGGGCCCCCAGAATCACCACACATTGTGACAAATCAAGCAGTGCCCATCGGTAGACGTAGGGAACCCGTCGCTCCATGCCCCCATCACCCAACTGACCCGAATCCCCATTCCATGGGGGGAAGCATCAGCTACCCCTGCTTCCCCCCATTGACTTCTATTCAACACGGGAAGCCTCCCATGTTGCAACGGCAGTATACACCGGTTCACCTATAATTTTATGATGAAGCCCCCCTGGAAGTTGCTCTATGTCATGGGATGGGAGCTGGTGGGCTCCGTTGTAAAAGTATAGGCAAACCTGTCCATGTCGCCGATAGGGACCTCATATGTTGACAGACACAAGGATATTCATGACAGATAGCCATCCAGCTTCTTTAAAAACATCCAGAGAGGGGTCCTTACCACACTCTGAGGCATGTGTTCCACTGACTAGGGGCACTCAGTGTTAGGTAAGAAGTTCTCCCTAATGTTTAGGTGGAATATCTTTTCCTGTAGTTTGATCCATTACTCTGTGTCTCTGGAGCAGCAGAAAACTAACTTAATCTATCTTCAATATGACACATTCAGACATTTAAAGTCATGTCACCACTTAACCTTCTCTTCTCCAAGTTCAACTACCCCAGCTCTTCATAGGGCATGTCTTCCAGACCTTTTACCATTTTGGCCAGCCTCCTCTGAACACTTTCCAGCTTGTCATCTTTCATCTTGAATTGTGGTGCCCAGAGCTCAAAACAGTATTCCAGATGAGGTCAGACCAAACAGTATAGAGTAGTAGTATTACTTCCCTCAATCTAAATATCTTGAAAGCACTTTTTATACCAACACATAGATTTGTAAATCGCTATTTAATGTGGGATATAATAGAAACATTTGTAGTATTTTATTAGTTTTCTATTTTCCATCCATTCTGGAGGTCAAGCTAGTACCACTGGATGTGGCATTTATTTATTGATTTATGTTGATAATGTATACATTGCAACTGAAAGGTCTCTTGATCAGAATTAAAAGTAAAGTCAACAGGAATTGCTGTGTTCCAATTATTCTCATGAAGCCAGTATTTGACTTTGGACAAAGCTTCCATTAATATGAAATTTTGAATTGAAATAGAAACTGAAGCTTAGCCAAGCAAGTGTTCTCTGTAAAATGTTTAAGGTGCCACAAGACTTCAAGGTGCTGCAAGGCTCTTTTCCTGGTGTAGCAGACATGTATACTTTTCTGGAAACTGGCATATAAAAGGCATCCTTTTGATTCAAAAGATTGGAAATGATTGTTGAGTATTCCATCATAAACTTTATATAAAATCTTATGGAATTATTTGAAACCAGATTCACAATAAAATGTAAATACTTTATTTAATGAAAGTTGCATAAGGTTGTTCTTGTCTGCCTTTTATTGAGATTCATTATGTTATTGCAGAGTTCCAAAAAGTTTTCAAAGAAAAATTGCTGAACACATTTTAGATCATAAGTACTAATCATGTTCCTGATGAGCAAACAACCTCCCAATTAAATTATAAGATGCTGTTTTTGAATAAGAGAGCAAAAAATAGGTTAGCAAAAACAGTTTTTCATTTGATGCAAAAGATTAATGTTTGCTTTGCACATTTGCCCTCCTCCTCCTCCTCCTCCTTGGTCCTAAGTTGTTGGCAGGTTTTAAGTTATGTCCCAATTTAATGGACCAAAACATTGATACAAAGGATCATTATTAATGGTTTGCCTCAGGTATTGTGCAGAGATTCCTGATTTCGTAGTTCTGTTCAAATATACAGGAATACAGCCTTTACAATGAACTTGTTCAGCTGTTGGCATTTATAATATACAACAAGTAGATAATGGCTGGCCAGCTAGCAGGCTAGCTTTTTTTGTTTTGGACATACCTTCTGAGATCATGATGACATATGTGATCATAATTTGCTTATGAAATTTGCCATTACTTAACTCTGTTTCTGTTTCTGATTTTATAAATGAAGTTATGATAATCTAATTTATTTTATAATTTCAAAAAGGTGAGACCTTCTAATGAGATATATGTTACAAAAGAAAGAAAGGTTGACATGACTTGACATTTAGTTAGACGTCTAAGCTCTTTACCTACTCAGTTAGAATAGTGACACTGAGTCCTACACATATCTCCTAGGGAAGAAGTTTCACTTAATTTTGTGGGACAACTTCTGAGTAAACATGCATACACTTGCATTCATATGGGGCAAAATAGGGGGGAGGATGTTTATGATAATTCTGCCTGTATAACAAGTTGAAATAAAAAAAACAGCATCCCATTCAAATTTCAGTACTGGTTGCATTATCTGAAAACTAATGGGCTCAAAAAAAATGAAAGAAGAAATTCTTAAGAGGCCTCTCAGATATTCTGAATGTGTTTATTCTAACCACTGTTGAGCTCAATCAAACTTATATTCAGAATCATAAAATTGTATAGTAGGAAGGAATCTTAAGGACCCACCAGCCCAAACTTTATCAATATGGGAATACATGCCTAAAGAATCTCTTACAGAGAATCATTCCCAATAAAGTAAAATTTCTCCATCTTCTGAAGTAGTATATTTCATTGTTGAACAGCTTTTGTCATCTGGAAGTTCCTAATGTCTAATCAAAATTTCCTTTATTTTAATTTGAATCCAGAGGTTCTGGTCCTATCCTCTGAAACATTAGAAAATAAGATTATTTCATCTTCTAAGTCTCATCCCTTCCGATATTTGAAGATGGCTATCATCTCATCTCTCTATATTTCTTTTTTTCTAACTGAACATATCAAATTCATCTGATTGTCCCTAATGGGGCTTTGTTTTTAGATTCTTCACTGTCTTGATCACTTCTCTTCCAACACATTCTCTGTGCTGAAAACTGGGCACAGTATCTCAGGCAAGGTCTGAACAAAGCAGAATAGAGGATATAAATGTCATTTATTGAACGGAAGATGGCATTTCTGTTGATTACTTTGCAATTATTTTAGCCATGGCATCAGAGGGGTGATAATGCTTGGTTTGAAGTCTATTAAAGGTGCATCTACCAGATCATATAATGAAGCTTGAATCCAGTTAAAGGGTACACACAACAAAAAACACTTATTCCTAATGTGTACTGTAATGTACCTTAAGCCAGAAACACGGTGTTTAAAAAACTCATCAAAAGTCAGGAACAAGTCAAATAACAGGAGCTGATCAAAAAATATCCCATGCAAGCCTCAAAACTGGGATGGGGAAAATGCAGAGCAGTTATCAGGACATGTCACACTGCTACAACTGACACACTTTTAGAAATGCCAAAACATGGTTGGGCAGAGGCTAAATAATCTCCTGGGAGGGAAACTACATCATTCCCATGGGAAGTCTCACTTTCTGCCCCTTCATTCCCATTTCCTGTACTCTGCCACAGTTCAGTGCTGATCCTGAAGGGACATGGAAATACTTTTTTTAATTTTATGTCAAAAGCATTGCATAATAAATAAGTATGGAAATACTCATCTTAGTGAACTGCTTGAAAAAAAATCCTGGGTTCAGTTTCCAGCAGAAGGTGACCAGAGTCACCCTTGAGGATCTAGAGATTCCTAGGCAGAACATATTAATCAAATCTGTGAATAATCAAATTGCAAAAATCAAATCCACAAGTGTGGAGGGATGACTTTATCTTCAGATATTTCAGGCAATGGGATTTTACCCAGTATTTCCTTAAGCGAATTAATATCTGTTTTCTCAAAGTCCAGACAGTTTCCCCTTTCTTTTGTATAATGAATCTCAAGAGGATGTGGTCTCTTATACCCACTTTGATGACTAAGTCTCGCCTGTTGGGATTATCAAGTCCAAGGTTAGCAATCCTTTTTTCACTTTTTTCATCTTCTGAAAAATGAAATGAACTTTCTGGAATTCACATTCTTGGCAGTCTTCACCTCCTAACAGTTTTCAAATAGTCTCCCACTGGTACCAAATTCCTTCTTGTTGCCCATTCAAAAATCTGTTTTGGAAATACATTCTTTAAGACCAACTTGGTTTGTATATCTTTTATAATTATTTCTCCAAGTCATGGCTTTTCTCAACAGCAGGCACATCCTTTTTATATAATGATATTCCTTTTGCTTTTCTGTCTGAATAGGGTATTTTAGAATATGTTATAACTTATGAATAGGCTATATCCCTCAGTTAGCTGATTCTGCTGACATGTCTAATCCCATCAGTTTTGAGAAATGTCTATTTAATTATATTTTCTTTCCTTTAGGATGAATACTTTGCACTAATTTAATTTAATGTTGTATTTCATTTCTGTACCCTATCTCAATAAATTCTGGTAGACTAATGGATTCCCAAAGCACGTTGACACCTGCCTGTGTGTCAGAACTGTGCAACTATCCCTCACTTATGGAGTGAATCAGTGCATGTTGTCTACAGTCTCACAATGAAAATTTTTGACAATGAGACTGTGTCAGATTTTTTTTTGGCAGAGGCTTTCTGGAAGACATAAAAACAAGTTTAAACACTATCATTTATGTATAATTCCCTCTTGGCATCTTTCCTCAGTTGCCACAATTTGCAGCCAGAAACCACTTATTTCTCCTCCTCTGATTCTAGAAATAGTCCAGCCTTAAGTGGATCTAATTCCACTCCAGAAGAGAAACAGCCTTGTCAAGCTCAGTTGTGTGTGTGTTTGAAGCATCAAGGCTTCCATTTATTGCACAGCTGCATTGCTTCAAAAAAGCTGGTGCTGAGCCAGAACGCCATGCCCACAGCGAGCTGTCTGGAATGATAAACACACAGCTGCCTGTGGAAAGGGCCACAAGCATAATAGATAGCCATGTCTCAACTAGACTCTGTCTGGGCCTACCCAAACTATTAATCTGCTGTGTGTATATTAAGTATTACAGAACACATGAACTGCCTCCCCTCAAGGAATGAAGAGCCATTCTGTAATGGCTGGCGATGAGGGGATGGCAAGGAGCTGTAAATATTTTCCAAAGGTATGCACTGGTTCTGATTTACAGCTGTTAAGCCCTCTTGTTGCAAATAGTTCATAAAGCCTATGACCTAAGTACTTGCCCACAGGGCCACAATAACATTTATCTAGTATAAATTAATGTGTTTCAACCACTAATTCAATTTGGCTAGCTAATTCTTATGGTTTTGGCAGAGCCTGACCTCTGCAACAAAGTTGAGTTCTTACAGGGATGACTCACTGTTCTGGCTGTGTTTTGTTTCAGTCTCATAAGTAATGTTTGGACAAAGAGGCCTATTGGTTCAGCGGCCATAAAATTCTATCTTGAGAAAAGGTTGGGATCAGCACTAATTGAAACTTCCTTTTCATAGGTGACTGATCAAAACCAGCTGTGAATGTCAAGCAGGAACATATTGAGATTTATATTACAACAGAAATCCAACAAGTTCAGGGGTTTGTGACTGAAATAATCACATTCAGCATGGATACAGTGCTTCTAATTTGCAGGAGACAGACAAAAACTATTTATGTATTTTTTCCTGGCTATTGATTATGTTTATCTCTAAGATAAACATTAGCCAATCTAAGTGAATAAGCAAGTATTTGCAACAGCAACAATAACTAAACAACATCAAAAAATGATACAAGATAGAACCTGAAGGCAAATAATCTATGCTATTTGTGGTGAGTTTAGACTTTGGGATTTTTCGTCTTATAGGAGTTCATTGAATTTAACAGACTTCTGCTTCTTCACACTTCAGCTGGTATTGTGTATTTTTTTTTACTTCAAAGCATTGCACACCAGTTCATATGCATTTGATAGCAACTCCTGCTCATGTTGCTAAGTCCTACCCTGAGCACAACATTATAAGTAGAATAATATTGCTTAGCTGTGGAAAGCTGTGACTTTACCTATTAAATTTCAGTGGTTAGAAGAAATGTGGGAATTGGCTGAAAAATGAAATATAACAAGTCTTTTGAAATGAGAAGAAATATGCCAAGGAAATGAAAAACTAATTTTATTTTTTCCTTCAATCAACTGATCTGTGTTATTATTTTATATGTTTAGTAACACTTTATTACACTCTCGCAGATTTGGCACTGGAGAATATGAGCTTGTTAGGCAATATCTTAGAGATGCTGGTAGGGAAAAGTTTATATTTAATAGGGAGTTTCATTCACAAAATCAAGGGGATTGAAAGGGAGATCAAGGGGAAGGTCTCTTCACTAGTCTACTGTATATACTTAGGCATAACTAAAAGAAAAAGAATAAAAATCACACACACACACACGCACACAAACCTGGATTGACTTGTATAGAGGTCAGTGCTGGAATGGGGTCTTACATGTATTGAAAATGGCCACAATCTCTCTAGAAAACTTTAAGCATTTATTAAAAATTGTCACTGCCACTCCTTTCCACTTCAAGCACCCAAAATGGCATGTTCATATTGCTGCTGAATTCTGTCCAAGCTGAAAAAAGGTGAGGAAGGAGGGACGGTTACTTCATTCTCCAGAATAGGCAATGAGGTGGTAACTGGGTGGGAGTTTCTCACCTCTATCTCTTAACACTACCTTGGCACTGGGTCCCTTTAGAGGCAGATTGATTTCCTTGTTCTTCTCCTCCACTCCCTGTTTTCAGGCTGAATTCTCCTTACTTATATTTCTTTCCCAGACTGTATTTATAAATTATTATTATTATCATTATTATTATTATTATTATTATTATTATTATTATTATTATTATTATAACACCTTTCTTCTCATAGAGACTCAAGGCATTAACAACAACACACTCTGATAACAATTTTAAACAAAACAAATACAAACATTATAAAACAATTAAATATTCATGCATAAACATAAAAACAAACATTCAATTCAAATAGAATAAATACAATTAAAATTACATTTAAAACCCACCACCCTAACCCCCAAGTTCCACCACAACCTCCCCAGCAGCATGCTCCTCACCTTCCTGCAAATGCCTGCTCACACAGAATGTCTTTCTGTTTGCAGAAGTCAAACAGGGATGGGCCATCCTGGTCTCCTTTGGGAGGGAATTCCAAAGTCTGGGAACAGCCACCAAAAAGTCCCTCTCTCTTGTTCCCACCAAACATGCTTGAGTTTGAGGGAAATAAGGCATCTAAATTATCATAGATATCTGACAGGTCATAGAAAGAGATACAATCCTTGAAATAACCTGGACCTCAATCACAGATGAAGACATTTTAAGATCAGTGATACAATTGAACCCCTCATTGCAATCCCTCAGTTAAACAGATCCTCTACTTCTCATTACCTCTTCCTAATGTGTGCCCTTCTTTATACATTTTTAAAAGAGGAGAAAAAATATTTTGTTACATACTCCTAACTTTCATCTTTGACTTATTCATGATCAAAGCACAACTCATAATTTTGACCCCCAAACCTATCCTCCACTTATACACCAGTAATCCTGATTGTATTCAGCTGAGAAACTACTCAGTTCAGTGGATTATGCTTCCATATTCATCATGGACATTATGTGGTCCTTCTCATTTTTTGTTATGGAATGTTCAAATGCTAACTACACCTTTTTGAGCCAACCATCTTATTAATCATCTGCCCCCAGTGGCTATAAATCGCTGTTGAAGAGTACTGAGAAGCAAAATGCTGTCCTGACACAACACAGACAAATTGACAAGACATCCTATTGGTACTATTTGTAATTGACCTTCATATTCATCACACAGAAACAGTCTAGGAATATATCATGGTCAATTAACTTAAAGATATTGAGCAGAATTAGCAAGGTCATCATCCCTTTAACCATCTCTTGATAAATGATGATCAAGGCTAAACTGTTTCCAAAACCAGTCTGCAAACCAGATTGTACAGAAGTAATATTTTGCCATTGTCTAGACTTTATTTCCTTGTACAGTCTCTTCCTTAAAAACAGGGTATTAGTGTCTGGTCCACAACTGATAGAAATCATTGGATGCCTTTTATGTGTTCACACTATCACCTTTTTAAGGGCAATGAGTAAAACTCTCAAAGACTACACATTTGAAACATCCAATCAAAGACTGTATCCTAAATTAATAAATAATGGAAGAGGCAGAAGTGTAGAGAGCATGCTATCAATCACAAGACTGCATGTATATATTATTAACATTTATTCTTTGCTGATATTTGTTCATGTACTAAGATTTGCTATCCACATCATAAGATCACATCAATTAAAACTGATCCCAAAAAAGCAGGATAGTGGTGGTGCTGAATATCTTATTAAGATCTACTTTAACATGGCACTTCAGAGTCAATGGATTTTATCCTCAAAGTACTGTGAGAAAAATTCATAACTAAAGCACCCTACTTTTAAGCAATCTTTTGCTTTAATGCTGTTTTGATTACCATGTGTTAGTTCTAACTTTTGGTGGTGCGTGATTCAATTCTATAATGATTGCTTGTTGTATTTCTGTTTTGCAGAAATATCTAGGAAGCTAGCAGGGCCAGTCCTGGTTCTGGCACTCGGATAGAAGACTGTCAATGAATACCAGATGTTGTAGGCTATATTTCAGAGGAAGGAACTGGCAAAAACACCTCTGAATATTCATTGCATAACAAAACTCTATGAAGCTCATGGGAACTCTTTAAGTCAACAAGTAACCTGAGGGCACATATATGCACACACACCTCCAATCTTCCTTGGAGGAAAAAGTGTGTTATAAATTTAACCACAAATAAATAAACTGAATTTTAGGATACTATTTATATGGCTAATGCTGTAGCCCTCCACAATTGTTAAAAAAAATGGCAAAATCCAAATGCTTTAAGTTTACTGTTGTATTTGAACATCATTAAAACTTTTGCTGGTAAACCTAGTGATACCACATTGGAAAACTACAATATATTCTATATATCAACAATACATTATAGCATGAGTTAGAAACTGTAATTAGTGCTCAATGGACCTGATAAGCATGTTACTTCAAACAGTTCCATGAAGTATTAGCAATAACACTGCATTCTTAGCTTCCTTTTTAGACACTAGGCATGATTCTGTGGTGCCTACTTCCCAGGCCAATAGCTTCTCATTGTTAGTGATGCATACTGTCATGCCACGAGGAGGCAAAACATTACCTGCTGCCCTGTCTCTTTAAGATTCGAAAGGGGCAGAGCTTAGCCTTGGCTCCTGGCAGCCTGAAATGGCAGTTATTCTTTGTCAGTTAGAATTTGTCAGTTGGTGAGGCACTGGAAGGAAGTGTAGGAAGTAAAAGGATCACAGAAATTCACATCACGTTGGAACTGTATTCAAATTAGATTAAAAAGCCACAGACTACAGCAATAGAGAAAGCCATGTCAACACTGCATTGAAGTCATCTCAAAGATACAAAGAATCCAGTCATAACAAGACTTTATACTCTGTGGCAATATCTATCCAGAACTGCATAGACTCAAAGATTTCTTTCCTCACAAGAGAATTCATAGTGGCAACAAGAGGAAAAGAGATAAATTTTGTCTATTAATAAAATATTTTGTTTCACCAACTACAGTCACCAATCTGTCCTTCGTGCTATGGGTCCTTCCAGTTCATTTAGTTTAGCATGGAGGCAGAACACATACCATTCAAGAAATGCAAAGATTTATTTCTAGTTTCATACCCGGCAGTGAGAAAACCTCTCATGTATGTAAGGTTGGTTTGGGAAAATATAGAAAATATGTTTATCTGGGAGCAGAAAAGCATAGTATGCTATGAAATATTCTCTTATATTATAGAATCATAGAATCACAGAGTTGGAAGAGACCCTGTGGGCCATCCAGTCCAACCCCCTTCTAAGAAGCAGGGAAATCGCATTCAAATCACCCCTGACATAAGGCCATCCAACCTCTGTTTAAATGCCTCCAAAGAAGAAGCCTCCACAAGAAGCATCTTCTGATGCTTCTCTTGCCAACTGAACCACTGACCACAACCTGCTAGATGACATGACAGATCACTGACATGGATTCTCAAAGGATAGATTTTCAAGTGAATATTGTAAATAATACAATTATGAACTTTGAATAGACATTTCAAGCTTTAAAACAGTCAACTTAAAAATGACATATCTAAAACTGGAAGATTATTTAAATATATAAAGAGGGAGGGAGGTGGCCTAACTGGCATTCACCAAGAAGGCACCAATGTAGGAGTTGCTTAAAGAAATGCCCCTCTTTCCCAAACTCAAGCTGTCCATCTCAAAACTTTCCTGTCCCCAGAGCTTTCTCTTGTGAAATCCAATGCACATGGCACCTATTAATTCCAAAGGGGGGGGGACCTTAAGACCCTCACTGAAGATGAAGGGCCTAATTCTGGCTCCTTAGGGAATGATTCCAAGTGATGTAAATGAGTAGAACAATTGTTAAGCTGAAATTTTTCACAACAAAAGGCAACATATTTTGAAGATTCAGAAAGAGTGGGAAATAAAGGGATAAGGAAGAAACTGGTTTGCTTCACACTGAGATGCAAATCTACCTCATTTATATGTTAAAAACCAGCATGTAACATTCACAATTCTTCAAGTTCTGCAATACAGTTTTGAATTAGTTTTTTTCATTTTTTTGATCTGAAATGCTCTCTGGAGAAATGTGGCATCGCCAGACCATTTTAGGCCCAAGAGGTCTTTATTCCTAAAACAAACAAACCATAAGAAGTTACTTCCTCTCACTTTCAGTTGTTAAAAAGTCTTCACTTGTTCCTAAAACAGCAAGAGGGACTGCATTGTAAGTAACTCTCTGTAGGCTTCCCTCTTCTATCTGAATTTGGAACTTAGACACAATCCTCAAAAAGGCTGGAGAATGTGGACCTATGTTTGGATTTCTCTAGTAATAATATCTTTTTTGAAGGTCCATCTACACTGCCACATAGTGTGTGATAGTAATCACATCAGCCTGGAACATCTAAATGACATACAATTCTAATGTGGGGTAAACCATTTAATCCAGTTTATATCTGGGTTAAAAATACCTGCTAAAATCCCGATCTTCAAGGACAAAATTATTTCATCAACAGAAGAGTCTAGAGGAATTTTACAAATGTATGTGCATTTTAGATATTCCTCATTCACAATAAAGGTAACAGTATACCTGAAGATGGTAAAGGAAAAATATCTGGATGGTGAGAGGTTTACTGTTTAGTAGTATAGCATATTTTTATGAAATATTTCCTTCCTGCATTTCAAGAATCCGTTTGAAGCTTAGACAGTCTGAGACAGATGAAGTCATAGGCATCAGTGAAGGTGGCAAGGGGAGAAGGGAAAACTTTGAAATATAATCAATACTTCCTGCATGATTCAACAAGGCAGAATCTGCAGAGAAAACATAGTTCCTCTCTGTTTCGCAAATGTTGTTCAGTATAGCACTTTCATCTCACTATGTGCCTCAAGTCTAAAATGTGACTGCCTTGGCTAAAGTATGTCTTTCTCAACCATTCAGGGACTGTCAAGGTATGGAATATATTTTTAACAAAAATGGTTGTATGTAAATATATGAAATTAGTATAGTCACATTGGGAATCCTCAAATGGTTGATACATATACCAGATATTTTTCAAGAACTACAACTGCTATCAACCATCTGTCAGTCTGTCTATCTATTTATCTGGGCAGTTTGACAATGAAATACTGTACTATGGATCTTAACACTCAGTAAAATACCTCCTCTCTAATGTCCTTTGCATACTGCTTTCTACGGATCCCATTATAAGACATATGGCCCATTTTGTATGTAACTCATAGGCATCTGTAGGCAAAGGATCTGCAGACAGTACCTTTTGTAAGACAGGTGGAAATTGACTCCACATTTTTAATTCCTCCACATGCATCAGAAGTGTGGTATTTCACATGTGATGGTACCCCATTTGCAGGTTGTCAACAGCTCACCATCTGTTAACAGATCATGGGGTTTGTAGTGCCAGAAGTGGTTCAACAGATTGTGGGATTTCCCATTGAAATAAATTGTTGAACAGATTGTGTGGTTTGCAGAAGTAAATTTTAAAAGGGTGGGGTTCCCATTGAAATAAGTGGCTTAAAATTCATATGAGTTCTATTTCTCTACATTTGCTGTGTTGCCCTGTAATAATTATCCCTATATTGGATTTTTAAAGTACTCTAATAGCAGATGTTTTTTTTTTTTAAAAAAAAAAATCAGAACTGCACAATTCTGTAGGACCAAAAATATGTTTTATGTTCTTCATTTGGATGGAGATCACAAACATGTGTGGTTATGCAAGGTCTTCCAAAAAAAAAAAGGGGGGGGAGAAAAAATAAAAGAAAGATAGTGACATGGGGGCACATCCAATGAATTGGGAGTAGTCATCCATCTGCCATGTGAAGAGTAAAAAATGCATTATTTTATTAGAGAATGAAAGATCCCAGTGTGATGATGTGGGTATATTATCCAGTATACATGAAGTCCTCTTAAGCCACGGGTTGCTACGAAAAAGGCATTTTCTGTGGTGTCTGTGATAAGGTCCTAATCACCAGAAGGTAGAACTGAGAGTTGTAGCATTATGGTGATCATCTCTCAGACTCATTCTGATTACCCTTTCTCTTAATAGTCACATTTTACTTCTGAAAAATGGTACATCCAAAGTTCATTTTAAGTAAGTAGAAAAGATTAATTATGTTTCCCTCTAACTTTTCTCACAGACTTAATTCGTCCAGTATATTATTCCATAGCCAGTGTTTTGTGGAGGACATTATGTCAAAATGAGTCAATGCTGGTCTCTGTTGAGTAGAAATAGTCAACAGTTCCAATAGAAATGAAGTCATTTCCTTATACAATGAAGCATGGAATATTGTTGTCAGTCACTGTCTTTCACAAACTGCCATATACTGCCATATTCTAGTACAGGGAATTTAGGGATGCATTTTTACATATATATGAGACTTACTATTTCCTTTATAATTTTATCCATCAAAACACATGCACATGTCTTGCAGGGAGACCTCACAACTCCCCTCCTCTTCCTCTCCTCCTCCTCCTTTAGTAATATTTTTTTGTTCACCACGGAAATTTAAACCACAAGTCTGCTTTTCAATAGCATAGCATGAATTGTTAATAAAGAACAGTTAATAAAGGTAATTGTCATATTCAGGAGCAGCCAAACTGACCATAAAGAAAAATAGTGATACCTTTACTGGGCCAACTATATGCAGTTGTAGCATTCCATTGCTTTTGGTTCCTACTGTTCCAATTTGCCCTTTTGTCTTGGTTCCATGTGCTGTTTCCATACTAGTTCCTCTACTTTTAAATACCAGACATAAGAGACATGAGAGTTTTCATGACAAATTTTAAACTTTCATTCTACATCTAACTTTTTTGGTGCATTTCAATATGTTTGAGAGTTATCTGGAAAGTAAAGTTACAAGACACTTTAAAAAAAACAAAGAATGAATATGTTTCAACAATACTTACATGGATCATAGCATAGGCACTACACCACTTTTCCAATAATCACCACTCTGCTCAACACACTCTGTCATCCGTGATATGAGTTCCGTGTGCCTGTGTCATAGAAGTCCCCCATCGGAGGAAGCAGCAGCAACAGAGCTGGAGCTGGGAGCGGGCGGCGGAGGAAGTGGTGAGGCCGAGGATGCCTCTTGGCTGGAAAGGCTCCACTTCCCCCAAGGCTTGCCCCCCTCACTCCCATCCCCCTTGTCCTTATCGGAGAGAGAGGGAGGTCCCAAGTCAGTGAATGAGAAGGAAGGAAGGAGAGAAAGATGGGAGGAGGGGACAGAAAGGCAGCACAGACTTAGTTAACTCGCCCCCAATAGAGGAGGAGGAGATCAACCATAGTTGCCTCTTCTACTTCCTTTCTCTCTCCTTTTTCTTTTTTTTTTCTCCTTCTGGGTTGGGGGATGTGTCTTTGTGTGTCACATGCTCTCCTTCTTGAGAAAAGGTTCCCTAAAGTGTCAGGCCCTCCTCTTCCTCCCTGTCGCCTTCCTCCTCCTCCTCCTCCTCCTCCCCTAGTGTTGCACCTCAAGGCAGCGCGAGCACTCAGAAACCAGACCGGAGCCAATATAACACAAGCCGTTTATTGAAGCAGAATATATATAGCTATGCACATTTAAGGTGGAAAGTCAGAGTAAGAAATAGTCCTTAATATATAGTCAATAGCAACCCAGGAAGAGTTCAGCAATGTCCAAATTGTAATCCACAAGTGAAGCTCGATAGCTTCCTTTTCAGAAATCAAAGTCTGTCCATGAAACAATAGCAGGAACAAATCGTTGCAAATCCACTTGAAAAGTCCAATAGCAGGATCAAGGAAGGAAGGTAAACAAAACAGAGTCAAACTCGGTTCAGGAACAAAGAAGACATGGTAGCAAGGCAAGTTCTACTCGGGAGTCGCGGCTTGGCACGGCTCACCTGGAACTGGGAATTTGACACGGGCAAGGAACTGGAAACTGGAACCTCTTCCGAGGAAAGGCAAAGTTGACACCGCAACAAGAATACAGTGAGGGGCACTTTTAAGAAATCCTGAGCCTGTGAAAATAAGGAGTACAGGACCCACAAAAACTTCCCATGGGAAAGTTAGCCATCCAACTTGTGAGCTAATCTTCGAGGCCTTCTCACTCCCTCTTTCTTGCTTCTATCTCTAGTAACAAATTCCTTCCGATTAAAAGTCTCATCTTCACCCAGGTCAACACCAGAAAGGTCCAAATAAATAAAATGAGTAAATGAAATGTTTTAAAGGTATCTTGTAAATAAAATATGTTAAATGTTAAATCTTTCATTCAAAAGCCATTGAGATTTGCCTTTCTCAGTCATCTTATCCATTCTATTCTGAGAAAACAGTTTTTAATGTTTCTTAACATAGTTAAGAAACCATATTTCTTTCATGAAAGTCTGAATATAATTAGTTCTTTTCCACTTTCTTGCTGTTCTCTCATACATTCAGGAGTTATATTATACTACAACCAAAGTCTGTTTTATGTTTTATTGCACCCAGAACATTCATTGTTTTTGTGATGGAATGCTTAGTTTTTCAATGCTGTGTGTGTATGTGTGTGTCCCAGAAACTGCCTTTGCCCATGATGGTAGAAGAGTAAGCTTGTGAATATAAGGTTAATTGACACTATCCAGTCATTTTGAATGTTTAAATCCACAAGTTTTAATAAGAAATACAGTATTAAATAATAGGGCTGTGCAATCAATAAAATGTTTCAAAACTCATTACAAAATTATAGGGCACTGGCATTTTGTTTCTAAAATGTTTCCAAAGTATCGTTAGTAAAATTTTGTTCCTCTAATGAGAGTAATGAAATTTTGTTACCTTTTTATTATAGTAATTGCACCAGTGGGGAAACTTCAGGGTTCCTATCTCCCTCATTTTTACGGCTATTGGGGTAAAATGTGCTACAGTGATAGAACACATTTACCACTGTCAGTCCATCAAGTTTCAAAATATTTCACTTATCCATGGATTTTTGGAAAATTTTCAAAGTCTTTATAAACAACATTTTTAAAACAAAACTACAAGAGCTATCGCCTTGAATTTTGTATACAGTGACACAAGATAACAAGGGATCATTCTCTTCGGCTTTCAGAAATATCCATATATCAACTGAGTTTGGGAATTTTTAAAAAGTTTGACAAAAACATTTTTTAAAGCCACAAGAGTTATCTCATTGAATAGAATAGAATTTCCATTTTGGGATTTCTTCCCAGCCCAGCACAGAGATTTACTTACTAAATAATAATAATAATAATAATAATAATAATAATAATAATAATAAGCCAGAAGACCTGGTTCTGGCAGCCCAGGAGCAAGCCATCAGAACAAATGCAATTAAGGCCAAGATCGAAAAATCAGCTGATGACCCAAAATGCAGACTGTGCAAGGAAACCGACGAAACCATTGATCATATCCTCAGCTGCTGTAAGAAAATCGCACAGACAGACTACAAACAGAGGCACAACTATGTGGCTCAAATGATTCATTGGAACTTATGCCTCAAGTACCACCTCCCAGCAGCAAAGAACTGGTGGGATCATAAACCTGCAAAAGTATTGGAAAATGAGCACGCAAAGATACTGTGGGACTTCCGAATCCAGACTGACAAAGTTCTGGAACACGACACACATCACAGTTGTGGAAAAGAAAAAGGTTTGGATCATTGATGTTGCCATCCCAGGTGACAGTCGCATTGACGAAAAACAACAGGAAAAACTCAGCCGCTATCAGGACCTCAAGATTGAACTTCAAAGACTCTGGCAGAAACCAGTGCAGGTGGTCCCGGTGGTGATGGGCACATTGGGTGCTGTGCCAAAAGATCTCAGCCGGCATTTGGAAACAATAGACATTGACAAAATTACGATCTGCCAGCTGCAAAAGGCCACCCTGCTGGGATCTGCACGCATCATCCGAAAATACATCACACAGTCCTAGACACTTGGGAAGTGTTCGACTTGTGATTTTGTGATATGAAATCCAGCATATCTATCTTGTTTGCTGTGTCATAATGACTTACAACAGCTAATGAAAAATTGCACACCCCTATTAAATAATAATAATAATAACAATAATAATTTCATAAATGTCTGTCTTAGGGCCCATCCAGACAGGGCCCAAAACACGTGAGTTCATGCACTTTTACCAGAGGTGTCCAAATGACGCCTTCGGTAAAATCAAATTAATTTGAGACAAAACAGCAAAACCCTGCTTTGTCCCAAATTAATTTGATACCTGGCAAGACCCAGATCTTTGATAAGATTTGGGTCTTTACAGATATGGACCCAGTGTGGGTTGGGTCCAGGGACCATGTCACGTGATCTTCGGATCCAATCCACATAGCCCTCTCATGCTTTTTGGGCTACATGAGCCTGGAAAACACAGAGGGCACCACCCCCCAACCCCTCACAAAGGCTTTGAAGTAGAAAAGAACTTACTCAGCCACCATTAAGGTCCTGCCAGAGCCCTCCTGGTGCATAGAAATGACGCACTAGGAAAGGGGGGGGGGCAGGAGGATAGTCACTCATCACCCCCCCCCCCCTCCTGGTATAGCATTTCTACATGGCAGGAGAACTCCAGCAGGACTTTAATAGTGGTTGGGTAAGTTCATTTCTATTTTAAGGCCTTTTGGGGAAGGGTTGGGTGTCTAGGTGCCATCCCGTAAGGTTCCAGGAGGACACCTAGACATCCCTCCAGGAAAGCACGGGTTTTGGGGGGAGGTATGGAGACTTAAATGTGTGCCTAAACAGGCTTCTTAAACCTGCTTGGGCACACATTTAAGTTCTGTCTTGAAGCGGCCTTCGTAATTAAGCCTCCTAACATTATGCCCTGCAAAAACACAAAAGCAGATGCTTCTTCATCACTTCACATCGTCATTTCAAAATGCCAAAAGAAAAATGTTAGAAAAGCTTCAAATAAATGTTCAAACACAGATACATAAATAATTCCATAAGAATTCCTCTATTGTGCTGCTACAGTGTTTATCCTTAATGGTATTTGTGTCAGGCCTACGGATGATAAACAACTTTGCTGCTGTTCCACACAGAGATTAATCCTATTTGACAAGCATGCTGGAGAAAGAAGCATAAAGTCTAAAAAAAATAACAATAATGCACAAATGTATTTTAAATGTTACACAGAGGCTTTACTGTTCCCATTGAGACTAAAGGGCCCTTTGTTAATAAAAGCAGCACAGTCAATAGTTAGTACTATAATAGCTTGTAATGCAGGCAAATCTGTCCATAATAATAAGTAAAATATTTTCCCCTATAGTATAACTCCTTTCTCACTAGCTATGAGCTTTACAAAAAAAATCTCTTGTTTCTCTCTCTTCCTGTACCCTTTTGTGTGTAACTTTACTGCAAAAATAGCTCTAGTTTTTCATTTTCTGAGGGATCACTCACTTTTGTAGCAAACTCTAGTTATCATTATCTACTATATACCACACAGATGGAGGCATCTGTTCCGGTAAACCTTTGGATGCTTGTAAATTGACATTACTACATTAAATGCTTGTGACTGAAGCCTTTGGATATCTTCCGCGCTACACTTGTCAGCTTTCCTTAAAATAATAGTGACTGATTGTAACATGGTTCAGAGATCTTAAATGAGGAGACCAGGGCTGCCTGGAAAATAGGATGCAAAAACATGTAGGCTCTTCTAATAATCCTATGCAGCGTGTTATATTATTTTTACTTCGCAGAAATCATATCTCACTACCACGCCTTCATAAGTACAATGTATATTAATGTGTAGCTTGTTTTAGATAAGATTCCCAATGTTTTTACTTGAAATTATTGCTGGGAACTAGGGATGTTCTTATTTCATCTTTACAAATTCAGATGTTTTCTCCTTGCTGGGTCAAATTATGAGAAATGTTGCATATTCATAATGATTTTAATTAAAATCCTACAAATGTTTTCTGTGCATCTGTGCAAAATAAAATACGCTATTTTGATACATTGAGATTTTTTGCCATTATAAACCAGAAAATTTGTGAATGTTCCTTACCATTCTAACATGAACACACATAGTGATAAAGAAAATATTGACAATTTCTATAGTAGTCTACACATAGAGACAAATCCCAACACACCAGAAGACATCACTAAGAGTCATTATGAACAAAACAATTCACTATGTGAAATATTCAACTTATTTTGGAGATTAAATAAAATGATCTAGCCAATGGGTAAATTGCTGGAAAAATGTTACTTTGTAGTACAATTTTAATAGCACAGAAGACTTTTGATGGCCAAATTGCAGATGATGTTAGTTGCATGAATACAATTACATATTCATGCAACTAATTATGGGTTTTTGCAGTGATCAAATTTCTATTCATCGTACAATTATGCATGTTAATTTTATACAATTAACAAGTATGTTTTTGTTATATGAGAGTCATTCTACAGTAGATTTTTATGCTTTTTGATCTTTCTATGAAGTTTAAAGGATATGTTTACATATCTTTCTTATCTCTGATTAAAAATCAATTTTAAACATTTTAGGAGTAATAGGGTTTTTTTATTCAAAATGCTTAAATAAGCAAATGCAAAATAATATTGATTTGCTTAATTCTTATTTTCTTTGCAAACTTTGTAATATGGAATATATTTTCAAAAAGCATGGGGATAGAAGTACTGTCAGGAACCCTTGACAGTTTCTCAGATAGCAGTCAGTTCTTCCATAAATAAGCTTATTTGGATACATTGGTACATAGAACGTTATTTTTGAAAGTACAGTAGAGTCTCACTTACCCAACATTCGCTTATCCAATGTTCTGGGTTATCCAACGCAGTTGGCCTTTTAGTAGTCAGTGTTTTTGTAGTCAATCTTTTCAATACATTGGTGCTGAATTCGTAAGTAAAGTAATTACTACATAACATTGCTGTGTATTGAACTGTTTTTTCTGTCAGATTTGTTGTAAAACATGTTTTGCTGCTTAATTTGTAAAATCATAATGTAATTTGATGTTTAATAGGCTTTTCCTTAATCCCTCCTTATTATCCAACATATTCGCTTATCCAATGTTATGCCAGCCCGTTTATGTTGTATAAGTGAGACTCTACTGTAATTAAATTCATGTATAGCTGCAATGACTTCAAGAGTAGGGTTTTCATTGCATTTTTAATAGTAACATTTTACTTCCTACTTCTGAAAAGCATATAAAACTGTTTCTGATTAACATTTAAAAATCTAGGTGCTGTAAGCAGCAATTGGCCTGCAGTATACATCACTTTTTTCCAGTGCTGCTCATTATTGCTTTTACCACCTACATATATACATGAGGCAGCACTGCAAGCCTACACTTGAACTATGTCACATTCCTCCTCTACCATAATGTGAAAGTACACTACTGTGAGGGGAGGAATCATAATTTAAACGTTATTGTTATACCTCAATAGGGGCTGCAATCATTCAGTTACAATCACTACCAGGAAAAAACAAATTAAAATAGATTTTGCCATTGGACATTGGTTTCACTAGGGTATGTGTGAACTGTACTGGATGTAGCTGTTAGAGAGGATGACACTAAAATAATTATCTATATAAATTTTGTGCAGTGTTTCTGCAGAAATTTATTATTTTTACAAAAACATCTCTTGTCCCATGAAAACCCGGGGAAGCCTTCCTTCTTGTTGCTCTTCCACATATAGATTTGCATTTATCCTCGAAATCATGCACACTTCCCTCCCTCTTCCCCACATCACCAACTGTGCAGGGCAGTAAACTCTTAATAACTGCTTCAGTTCACTTTCCGTGAGACACCTTCTTTCCTTTTCTCCACTCCATCTACTAAGTTGGGGGCCAGCAAGGGTACAGGGAGAGTGCACACTATTCCACACCCCTCTCTTCTACCACCCTGGCCAGTGAATGGTTCCCCCATTTTCTTTTTCCAAACAGTGCTGTTTTTCTTCACTATGGCACCACTTCCGCCTTCACTCAAGCATGTAGTGATGTAGTGACTCTGAACAAGAAATTTGCTCTATATTTAACTTACCCTTCCATGGAGATGACATCAATCCTAATGATGGTGTGTGTGTGGGGGGCGGGGATTAATTATACATATAGTCAGCCCTCCACTTTTGTGGATTTCAACTTTAGAAGATTTGATTTGTCATGGATTTGACTAAAATGCTCTCTTTGGGCATTTCTAGGTCCTCCAGTGCGACTCTACCATCCATTTCTGCTGGAAGGTGGCCATAGAGTCACACTGGAGTAGCTAGAAGTTCTTTGAAAAAACATTTTAATCCAGTCCATGAATCTGTAAATGTTGACTGGCAAAAGTTGACCAGAGTCACACTGGAGGACCTAAGAGATTCCTAGAGAGGCATTATCTCATGTTTTAAAAAAGCAGCATTTTCAATCATGTTTTTTCTACCTTTGCAGAGGTTCTGTGACCTTCATCCCAATGAATGTAGAGAGATGACAGTAACTCATTTTTAAAACAACTTCTTTCCAAGTCCTTAAAGATCTCATACTAACTCCCACGCATTGAAGTTTCACAAATCCCTGGAGGTCTTCCTGCAAGCTCAGTGATAAAAATATAAGAGCTCAACTACATTAGTTAGCCAGATGTTTCAGCAAAACCCATAAGCTGGACACAAACACAATCACCCTCAACCCTTGTTGATGTCTTTGTCACCTTCTCTGAGGAAATTGAAGAACACAGGAGGAGACACAGGAAAAAATAAGACCAAAGCAGAAACTTTAGGATTTGTTCTGAAGCTATTATCTTGTTAGTGTAGTGCTCTTCTGTAAGATTTTCCCAAGGGTTTTACTGCATAATTGCTCTCTCTAGCCCACACATTTTGAAAAAAGGTATATAGGAAGAGAAAATTAATATAATAGTAAGAGTATAATTTGAAATACTTGCCAAATAAAATAGTAGTGGGAAGAAGAAAAGACCTCAAACAACCAGTTTTAAATGGAGCTTTCTTAAAAGATCCTCAGAGCAAATTCATGATAGCTTCTGTTGAATCTAAAAGTATTACTTAATCATGAAATAAGTTGAAATTTCAGCTGCATGACCAACTCAGATTGATCCATTCCATTTTTTTTTCTTTAAGAGCATGCCAAAGTGGCCAAGCATCTTTTGAGATGCACATCACTCTAAGATATTGTGATAAAAGATTTTCTATAGGTCTTTTCATCAATAAATACAATTTAAAATTTGTCCTCTTTTTTAAGCAAAGCAACTCTACACTTTTCATTTTTCTTTTTCCTTTATTTTCTTTAGTAATGGTTATATGATTGCTCTAGAATGTAGAACATGGATCATGCCCAAAATGCTTGGTTTTTATTTAATTAACCACAAAGAGCATTATATTTTCTGATCAATGTATTTATCTAAAAGCTGTCTTCGTTAAAGGCAGGGGAAGGTATGAAATACAATAGGGAATCAGCCTTAACTGGACAAAGCAGATTCAGCCTTAGTCCTGGTTCAGCACTAGACTTTAGCGTGCTATTAGGAATTGGATTCTGCAGCTGGGCTTATGCCAGCCCATCAAACTAAGAAGGTGCACCCATCTGTCATTTCAGACACTTTCAACCCAGAATTGGCCCTTGCCATTAGAAATTACTTATTTTCCAAGGAGGCATTAGCAGCTCTTATATGTAACTTCTTATTCCTCTTTTGTTACCCACCCACCACTTTAATTTTGATCCACTTTTAAAATGTTGCCCATGTTAATTGTTGATTGACTCACAAATTATTACAGGATGAGCATCTTTTATCCAGAATGCCAAAATCCAAAATACTACAAAATACAGAATTGCCCATGTGGTTGAATAAGATAGTGATACCTTTGCTTTCTGACATCCACAGACTAGGTAAAATATTGTGTACAACTTCCTTCAGGCTGGTATGAGGATACCAAATCACCTTGTCTGTCTTGTGAGGAATCTGCATAATGGCCAAGTAGCAATGGTAAGAACAGACCATGGAACAGCAAACTGGTTCAAGATAGGGAAAGGAGTACAGCAGGGTTGTATATACTCATCCTACCTATTCAACCTGTATACAGAACACATTATACGAGACACGGGGCTTGATGAATCCAAGACTGGAGGGAAGTATATTAAAGGCAAACATGATGTACTTTGGCCACATAATGAGAAGACAGGATTCCTTGGAGAAGATAATGATGTTTGAGAAAATAGAAAAAGGAAGAGGGGCTGACCAAGGGCAAGATGGATGGATGTCATCCTTGAAGTGGCTGACTCGACCTTGAAGGAGCTGGGGGTGGTGAGGGCCAACTGGAAGCTCTGGTGTGGGCTGGCCCATGAGGTCACGAAGAGTCAGAAGTGACTGAACGAATAAACAATGTATCTCAAGGCTATGTGTACATGAAATATTCATGAATGTCATGTTCAGACTTGTGTCCCATCTCCAAGATATCTCATTATGTATATGCAAGTATTCCAAAATCCAAACAAAAATTAAAATCTGAAATTCTGGTTCTGGTTCTGATATCTAAGATATGGGATACTCAACTTTTATAAAACTTGCTGAACAGTGGTGAACAATAACAATCACAGCAACTCAATCAAATATCTACTCATTCATCATGGCCAACATCTGCCGTTCTGCTGCATGCTTTCTCATCCTTTGGAAAGCATAGAAGACTACTTGTCATAGCACCACCATTATGGAATAATCTCCTGAAGGAAGCCTGCCTTGCACAAAATGAATCCTATGAGAAGCTACTCATCAAACAAACCTGAGTTACTGATTTATTTATTACCAGATGCTGTCCTGGTTCTGTGTTTAGAAATGGCTAATTGTAAATGCTATTACATTCAATTATTGCTAATAATTAGAGTATAACTACATTGTAACATGCTTATAGCTGAACTGAGGAATAACTTCACTGATTTTGTGATATAACTGAATTTGTTGAGTACTTTTTGATTTAATGTGTGTGGCAACACTGATTGAGGGAAGAGGAATACCACATAAACCCAGCACTGGTTCATCTTGAGACTTGCACTGCACCACTATTGTCTATGTTGAGCCATCAATAAAATGAATGGTGAAGGGTGTGCTTTGTATCACAGACCAATAGCTTATAGCATTCAGATATTTGAGATTTCTTAAAACCACTGTAGTTACATTTGAAAAATGTTTCACTGTCCCAAGGTCTTCTGATACAAGCAGAAATCAAAATATTCAAATAAATACATGGGAAATTAGTTTATTACTTTAACATTTACAACCATGATAATGACAAGCGTTTAGGAGGAGAACTTTGAAAATGATTAATCACTTTTAAAAGCCTTGTTCAGGTTTTAATATGATTTCAATTTTTGCATATTTTTTTTATTATTTCTTATCTTCCTATGTGTCATTATTTGTTGTAAGCTACAAAAAACAGGACACCAAGGTATAGTTTATAGTAAAATAAAAAGAAAGAAAACAAAAGAAAGAAGTAGAAGCAAGAATTATATAACATCTTGGACGCTTCACAATACTGAAGGAATAGAACAACTATACCGGCAGCAATAAAACTGTCCTTCACAGTCGCGCACTTTTCTTTTTCTACTCAGTTCAATCCTTCAGAATACTCCCTCCATTCTTTAGTGATAAGATATAGTATCCTCTGCAGGGAGCAGCTAAGTGGTTTTATCTGTCGGCTCAAAAAACCCTGGGTCACACAAAAGCAAAAATGCTTGCAAAGAAGGAGAAAAGGGAGAGGGTGAATCATACTAACTTAATAGATCCAGAGATCAGCCCCAGGGTAAACTTCCATGGTAATTTTATAAATCATTTCCACAACATCATAATTGTAGAGGGATGTGTGCCAGATAGGCTTGTAACAGCCTACTTTTCCACACCTTCCTCTTTCAGGCCTAAGGCATGCTGCTGTTATCAAATTCATCTAATTCAGACTTTGTAATGAATCATGCTGCCCTATATGAAATTTTTGATCAACATAGTAACATGGCAGGATTAGGATCAGGGCACAATGGAGCTCTGTTGCAACTCCCCTGGCATTTAATTATTGCTTAGCAATACATAACAGCATGTTCCCTTCAAGGTGTTCTTCACAATGCATTTGTTGGACCATTGACATAATTTATGATCTGAAGGGCTGTAGGTGGTCAGAATGAGGATTTACTTCTAGTTTATACATTACAGTTTTTCTATAACAGAGGCAAAAATCAGGCAGTCAGTGGGCAGGATGCAGCTCACTAAGTCATTTCTGAGCTCTCCAGAGCCCTTCTTTTTCATTATTATTTTTTAAATAGAAAAGAAGTAGCACTTGCAAGGAGTATGCTTCACCTTGGGGAAAAAAAAGGACATGCTGCCTTAAACTTGTTCTAACAAACAAAACAAAATAAATCCACTAAAAAGGAGCCCTCTTAAATATGAGTTCACTTTAATTGTCACATTTCTTTCCAGTGGAATCCTGGGGCTTGCAGTTTAGAGAGGAATAATTAGGCTTCACATCCAAAGAGCTCTAGTGCCTTCAGAGGCTTTTAAACAGAGACTGGATGGCCATCTGTCAGCTGTGCTTTGATTGTGTTTTTCCTGCAGGGCAGGGGATTGGACAGGATAGAGATTCTATCAGTTTACTGCTGCTGGACAATTTTCCTTCCTGAGCTGACTGAGAAATTCTCAGCAGTGGTGCTGATGGACTTCAATATTCATGATGAGAACACTCTGTTGGAAGTAGCTTAGGATTTCATGACTTCCATGAAAACTATTGGTTTATTCCAAATAATATTTGGGGCTATCCACAGTGCAGGTCACACTCGACACTCTGGCTCTGTAGCCAAATGGATTCCTGGTGATTTCTGGAAGTTCCCTGTTGCCTTGGGAGGTAATTCTGTTGAAACTCTTGCTGATATTGAAAATAAGAAAATGGCCATCTGAATCACTTCTTCCCACAGTGTAGAGCCTCAGCCAAGTGAGCTCTCTGATCCACTAGGGAGTTGGTAGTGATAAAATGATAGAGATGAGAACATCAACAGTGAAAATCTCAAAGCAAGTCCAGATGAACTAAGATTATAGCCCACTGGAAAGCATGTGCTCAGTGACAGCAGCAACAAAGTCATTTTCTGCAACTGTTGTGTTACCCAGTAGAGATATATCAAGAGGCCAGGGGCTTTTAACATTCTGATTGGAAAGGATTGTGATAATCATATAATAATAATAATAATAATAATAATAATAATAATAATAATAATACTGACGAAACCATTGATCATCTCCTCAGCTGCTGTAAGAAAATTGCACAGACAGACTACAAACAGAGGCACAACTGTGTGGCCCAAATGATCCATTGGAACTTATGCCTCACGCAAAGATACTGTGGGACTTCCGAATCCAGACTGACAAAGTTCTGGAACACAACACACCAGATATCACAGTTGTGGAAAAGAACAAGGTTTGGATAATTGATGTCGCCATCCCAGGTGACAGTCGCATTGATGAAAAACAACAGGAGAAACTCAGCCACTATCAGGACCTCAAGATTGAACTTCAAAGACTCTGGCAGAAACCAGTGCAGGTGGTCCCGGTGGTGATGGGCACATTGGGTGCCGTGCCAAAAGATCTCAGCCGGCATTTGGAAACAATAGACATTGACAAAATTACGATCTGCCAACTGCAAAAGGCCACCCTGCTGGGATCTGCACGCATCATCCGAAAATACATCACACAGTCCTAGACACTTGGGAAGTGTTCGACTTGTGGTTTTGTGAAACGAAATCCAGCATGTCTATCTTGTTTGCTGTGTCATACAACATCGTTGTGTCAATAATAATAATAATACAGTTTAAATTATTTCTCACCTCTCCTTTAAGCTTGAAGTGGAGCACAACATAGTTAAATACATCTATAAAATCACGTATTGAAATGTATTTAAAATCCAAGCATATAAACTGCTTCCTGAAAACTCCATTGGTTGCTGATCCAGACATAATTCAAAGTTCTAGACTTTACCTTTAACACTCTGTCCATGATAGACCCAAACTATTTGAAAAACTGTGTCGCCCTAAATGAGCCTGGCTTTGCTCTAAGATCTGCAAGGGAATGCATCCTCTCTATCCCACTACCATCCCTGGTTTGGATGGTGAGGGCATGAGAGATAACTTTCTTAATGTCTGGTCCCAATTCGTGGAATTTCTTTCATTGGGAGGTCTAGTTGAATGGATGAGAAATGAAGTGGAATCAAGCTGCTATAATTGTAGTGTAGATAATATGCTTCAGGTTAAGAAGACAAACTACCCCTAGAAAAACTTCTATGAGCCAGCCCTTATTTGTATTTAACTGCCATGAGTACTGACCCCAAGTCTCTGTATTACATGGTTGATTGCTTTAACAAAAGACAAAGCACCAATACTGCTCTCTGTTTTACTCATTGGAAACTCTAAAAAAAACACTTCACTTCTCATTCTCCACTCTGACTGAGGCATATTTTTCCCAATTGGTTTTTTTTCTGAGCAAGCCTTCCAGAGCAGCAGGCTTTATTTTTCCTGGCTTGGATACAAACCTTGAGTTATTAATATGGGAGAGAGTTCTTCTAGCTGACAATTTAAGATAAAGTAAATTGGAAGTGACATAAAAGAGCGTGTGGGTGTTAATGTGCGTCACTATGGTTCTTTTCCTAACATCCCGAAAGGTCTCGCCTGCATGGCCCTCACTTGCAACCTTTATTAGTGACCCTGTGTTATTAAAGGCTAGGCACTCCCATTGATTTGTAAAAGTGACAGGTGCAGCGCGAGGCTGTAAATTAGCAACAGAAAACCAATCCTCTATGGATTTTTCCAAGGATGATTCTTCTCTGCCTCCCACTCGGCTACACACCAATGATTCATGCACATCTCTAAGTCAAGTTGCTTGTGCAAAAGCACTAATGTTCAAGTCATGTAAATCTACTGGACTTACACAGCCATGATTTGTGAACATTTCTTAGTCAAGTTTCTTGTGCAAATGCACTTACATGTAAATCTACTGTGCTTACAAGAAAACAACTGACTTTTGTTTTCTGGAGGTAAGTGGGTTGTTTGGTAACAGAAATATTAGTTGTTTTTCCTCCATGTTCTTAGGTACTTTACTGAATTTCTGTGAGACCACATCAGGTGAAAGCAGACATCCCCTTTCAGCTAGAAAGTGTGACTTTTGTTGAGAATATTTATAACTGTATGTATAGGAGATATGTTTGCAATGGTGAAGACTAAAGATCTGACTTCATTGCCAAATGAAACTGTCTTTCCACAGTGTACATATAAAGCCAATAGAAGCTGCACTTCTTTCTATGTGTTCTTGGTGCTGACATCTGACACTGTAAAAAAAATAAATGAGTAATACTGCTTGAATCACTTGCATTTCATTCTACACATAATAATGGTTTGCCACACTGATGAGCTGGAAATAGTACATGACTAAAGGCAGGGTGAAGTCAGATTTTTGTGTGAGGAGGATGCTGTGACTGGTTCTGACCGACCTGTTTGACTTGAAGCTTTTCTAATTCAAAATCATATTGACTAGTGGAGCAGCAAAGCCAGCTCTGTCTTGCACCATGGAAGCAAGATTTGTTGTCTGAGTGATTCAGCAATAAGTTTTAGCATTTGTAAGGTGGGTGGGAATGTGAGAATGTCTTAGGCTGGCACTCCATTTATATTATCTCCTCCTCCTGCACTTCATTATTGTAGTTTTTTCCTTTTTAAAAAAGATAGAAGCAACCTACCTTTATATTCACAGTGTGATGAGAAATTCATCATTTCCCCATGCCAATGCATTATTGGAGCTACATTTCAATCTTCAGTGGAATCTAAAGGAATTATTCTATATGAAAGAATTATAAAGTTGGCTTCTAATCCAAATTTGGTTCACCTTAATATTGACGACCTCATCATTTGGGCAAAATTGCCTTTTGTACGGCACTTCGCTTCTGGAACGGAGCCTGCCTGCTCCCATCCCACAACATAGATCTATTTCCAGCAGGGCTCCATGGCAAATGAAGAGCATTGTAAAATGCTGTAGTGGCAACACAGGAAGCTTCCTGTGTTGCATAGGCAACAATGGGGGGAAGCCGAGTGGTGGATGCTTCTCTCCGTGGGATGGGGTGACAGGGAAGCCAGTCAATGCAGGACATGGATCGATGGCTTCCCCACACCCCACGCCAAATTTGCCACAATGCATGGCGAATCCCAGTATTAATGTGATGAGGTCCTTAGTAACTTTTTAAAGGCACACTTTGGTGTGAAATCTGGTGTCACAAATGAAGTTGTTGATATTCAGGAAAATCCCACCCAACAATTTTCTCAATAGGTTTCAATAAGTATTGAAAGCAGTGCAAACATTTGTGCAGTACAATTAAGGATGGAAAGAATATTCAAAAATAGTTGGAAAATGATTGAAAATGTCTTGTTTTTTTTGTATGCTGAGAAATCTTGATAAAGTGAAATAAGGACCTATGAGATTTTTTCGTTTTGGGACATATTCTGTGTAAAATGTGTGCATGTTTTTCATGCAGAAAACAACCCTTACTGTGGCCAAATTTCATTTTGGAACAGAGGCTGTTTCCTGGTCATAGATTCCTGTTTTGTTTTGTATTTTTTGCATTAAAGATTTTCACATTTGCACATAATAGGTTTCAAACTGTAAATAGTCTTCAAAAACTGCAGTTTTCAAGTGTGTTCTTGCAGTGGGAAGGAAACTGCTAAAATTAGTTATTTATTGCTTTGAGAATTGCCAAAATATTGCATCCCTAGATACTATTTATTTTCTTTGATTGGCATTTCTCTTACTGTTTTCTATGTGTTTTTAATGGCTTGTATTTTAACTGGTTTTAAATTTTGACGCTTCAATCATTTTTTAACCTTTGAATTTGGTGAAATTAATTTTTTTTAGAAAATTCTATTGTAAGCTACCTTGAGTCACAATATGGAAAAAAAGAAGTTTGGATATTAATATAACAACAACAATGTATGTATTTGCTGCTCTTCTGCTCTATTTTCTTCCTCCTCTCTCCAAAATAAAAGCTATAAATGCTTTATTATTACATTAGTGTTTCTTTGCAACCAGGGCTAGATAGTCAGCCTGGAATGCTGAGAATCTTTAGAATTTTTATTGTGGAACATTTGACTAGAAGTATGTGTAGGGGAAAAATCTATCGTCATATTTTATTTAAAGACTAATTGCTACTTGAACAAGTGGTTTCATGCCAAAATGTGAAGGCTGAAAGGTCATGCTCCCATGCAACTCCTATTTTTTCTCTACTTATCCTAAAACACTTCCAATTATGTATTAAAGTTATTCCTATTTTAATGAGAGAAAGAAAAAGCTTTTCCTTAGAACGTACAAGGTAGATATTCACTATCATAATGAAAAAGGAAATGAGTAGTTTTAGCTGCCAAGCCATTGGGGCTCTTCTTCTTATACCATTGTTTTCCTTTTGGAACTGACTCACTAAAGTTGTTTTTCTTTGTCATTCACTCTGCTAAGAAACATTGCTTCCACTAAACACTGGGAACCTTCCACCATCCTACAAAGGGGTCACAGTGTTTCAATTCAGTTCTTTGGCCTTCATTGAATACATAACCTCCCCCTTTTAAAAGCCCCCCGGACTGTGGTGGAGGCTCCTTCTTTGGAGGCTTTTAAACAGAGGCTGGATGGCCATCTGTCGGGGGTGCTATGAATGTGATTTCCTGCTTCTTGGCAGGGGGTTGGACTGGATGGCCCATGAGGTCTCTTCCAACTCTACTATTCTATGATTCTATGATTCCATTCCTGTTTGATCTCCAAGCTGAGCTTATACAATCCATCTTTGCCATTTTAAAGATGATACAAAAATCACAAACATTCTCAATGAAACAAAGCTGGGCTTTACTTCATTCTTAATGCACATTAGTCCCTTTATATGCTTTGCTTAAATAAGCAGAGCAAGCATATTTCTGTATTCTGAGAATTTTATTTACTGATAGAGGAATGGGTGGACAGAAGCATTAAAAGAAACAGAAATATTTCAAGGTACCATTAGTAACAAATTCACACTGGGATCCATAGCTAATCAGAGATTCTAGTCTCTGATGAGTGTCTCATATGATTCATATGTTTAATTTTGTTTTATATTTCACAAGTATTAAAATGAAGAACTATTTCAACTCCATTACCTGTGCACTTGTTCCCAAGCTACTCAACTCTTCAGCGTCCCCCCAACTCCCTCTTTCAAAGTCCAAAATTGACTGTTTCTATGGAAACAGGCACAGATGTAACATATGCTGTTCATAAGAAAGAGAAAGAAGAGGAAAATGGATCAAAAAGTGTCACTTGCATTATGCAAAATTTCCCAGCTTTATATGAATCACATGCTGTGAAAAAGGTTCTTTGTGAACACGAAAGTTAGAAAGGTCACTCCTGCATCAGAGAAAATATTTCTTAAGTTTATAAATGAAACCTCTTGAAAGTCATACATTTTTTAAAGAAGCAAAATCTTACATTTTTTATTTTTAAAAATCTGCCTGGATTTTTGTAAGTTTATCAAGAAAAGTTTTCTTTTTATATGGTTTATGCTTTGCAGTTTTTAATTTTAAAAAAGATTATCAAATAAAAGTAATTTGTATTACTTCTCTCTAACCAAAAATAATATTCCCAACTTCAAAGCAGCTTTCTTTGTTTCAATTTATTTGTAGGTTTCTGCAGCTATGGAAGTTGATAAGTGATGTGAGCATTATGGAATAGTGGGATAAGTCCCCATCCAGATTCCCCTAGGAGCTCTAATCTCCAGTATGCAGCACACCATGGTCGTGAGGGGGCATCTTCCTGCAAAAAAAATTATTATTTTTTATGATGGATTTTGCTCATGTAGTGTAATTATAAATTTGAAGGTATTCTGTTTCGGAGTGTTTCCAGACATAATGATAGAGTTAATAGTCTATGGCAGTGTGCCACAAAGCATGGCCTCATTTGTCCTACATCTGGCATTGCAGATGACAAACATTCATTGGAAGAACACATCTCAGGTTCAAATCCAGGTACCTCTACTTAAAGGACAAAGCACAAGTTGATATGAAGGACATCTGCTTGTGATCTTGTCTGTGTAGGTAATATGATCTACTTGGGCCAATGTGAACTATATCAATGTATATCTTTGATGCAAATCAGTGGCTCCCAGAATAGGTCAAACCGAAACAAATAGCTAGAGGGTCTGTATCATAGAGGCAGTGATGCAATTCTAAATGTTATATTGAGTATGGATTTCAACACCTTGAGTTATTCTCATAAAGTTCGGACTAAAACTTCAACTAACATGGAAGCCACAATCACCATTGCTCTGTACCAAAATATTTTTTCCTGTCAGGCTGGGAAAGTTATGTGTAAATGTGTTCATCTTTGCTGCTCCTGTTCTTTGATAGCAAAAGATTCAGTGTCTCCCTTGATATGATAGTTCTGTCCTAGTACGTCTTATTTGTATGTTTATAGTTTGTATACCCTACCCTTCAGCTAAAATATCTCCCAGAGCTGATTACAAATTGTCAACCTGACAGTTCCCTACCCTGAGGCATGCAGTTTAAATAAAATAGTATACACAAGGAAAGGAGGATAGCAGTAGAGGAGGAGATTATCTTTCATAGCATTTGGATGTTGTGGCTAACATAGTAAATTGAGCAACCTTTGTGAAAATAGAATCCATTGGTATATAAAAAAGTAAATGATCACCACTCTATTGAATCGAATCAAATATTTGTTTTCCAGATGAATTCAGTCATTCCTCACTTGCCTACTCCATTAAAAATGTCAATGTGTGACATTTTCTCATTTGATCTTAAATCGCAAGAATACTTTGAAGACTAAGTTAATTAGGTCTCTTAAGATTCCTTTGTAGTTTTATCTCTTTCTTTTATGTCTCTCAGTACTGTTTGCTTTTTCACCTCTCCCAGAATCATCTCTCCCAGTTAACTGGGATTTTGTTTCAACCATTCAGAAACTAACTAACAAGACTGGCATCTACCAAGTGACAAGATCTACAGCCACTTTTGTTCTGCCAGGAATGCCAGATTCAAGCTGAGCAATCCATTTTGAAACTTCCCAATTTTGAACCCTTTCTCCATATGCTATGCCCTTAATCTAAATAATGCTCCCTCTCTGAAAGTTGCTGTTTTAAACCCCACACCAAGAAACAGATGGACACAATTCAGGTACATTTTTATTTGCCTTCTGTTCCAGTAAGAAGATGGAACGCCCTCTCCTCAGTGCCACAGTTTGCATCAAGTCAGAGTCTCCCATATTTGCTTTGGTTATAAAACTAAAAAACAAAGTTAAAAGATCCAGTCATGAATGTTTTACATCACATCTGGTTTTGTATAAATTCTGCTCATGTTCCATTAAATGCAGAACACAAGATTTACCTTTCCGCTTCCACTAATTATCCCCACATTCCAGACACTTGCTAGTCTGTTTCCTTGACTAAGCAAAACGAATGAAGATTTGACATGTTTTGTCTGTAGCCCTGTGCTAATCTCAAGTGTTTCACTAAAGACACACACTCAAAAGTTTTGCATATTGCGCCAAGATTAATACAAATTGTTGCCAAAATTAATATAAATTGTTGCCATTTTTTTTTTTTAAAAAAAGGTTGATTAGGCATGTCCCCACCTTATATTATTTCTCCATATTGCTTTTATGAGTACCACACTGCATGGTGTTTATATGTTTTAGTACCAAATTCAGTTTAGCTGCTATGGAAAAGACTATTTACTAAGGAATTAGTTACAGTAATAATATGTCACAGGTTTTCACAGAAAATGGATCTCACCTACTGGGTTATTGCCAACCCCCCCCCTTTTTTTAAAAAAAACTCAAGTTTGTTTGATACTGCCATATTTCTAGTATTTACGGGTTTACCCAGGATTCAGGTGTCCTTACAAATGTGCATATTGGTTCCTGTGTAGGACATGATGATATTTGTAACAGAGGATGGTGGCATATGCATTGGCAGCACAAACCTTTACTAACAATTCAGAAGTGAGTCCCAAAGAACTCACTGTGTTTACTCCCTGAGAGCCAAGTATGTAATTGAAGGTTAATTGAAGAAGCCCTAAATTGCAAAAAAGCTTGTCCACTAAGCATCAAAATGTTTATAGTTAGTTCTTATTGTCATATTGATTCTGTCCTGAGATCTTTACCTAGTGGGGTTTAATATAAATATTTTAACCAATAAATGCATAGGCAAAGTGAGCACAGTCAGTACAAAGCAAAACAACTGTTTGTATGTTTTTGTAGCAGGAATGTAAAAGGGAAATGTAAATTTTATTCCAGATGCAAGGAAGATGTTAGAGCAGAATTTTCTACAAGTAAATATGACATTGCCAAGACAGGACTGTATTAAAAGGCAACAACCCTAGCCTATAGCTTGCAACACTGTCTCCCACTAATTGAATATTTTCAGAAGTTCAAAGCAAAACTCAGCAATCCAGGATCACAACAAGATGGCTTCAGACTGTTGATGATGTTTTCATGCTAAACACACAGTTGCCAAAATGCTCATACTGTTGAAATCTGGATCCAGCAAACAGCCAGTGGTGGTTCATGGCTTCAATATCAATTAGAGCCATAATATGCCCTGGGCCTTGACCTGAATTTTAAAAGTCTCATTCAGGATGCCAAACCCAATTCTCAGAATGGGATCAGAACTTTAGATAGCTTGTGTAAAGTTGTGGCTAAATCCCGAAGCAGATTCATAGCCCTACGCATATTGAAGCCACCAGCTGCCACTAGGTACAGAATATATATAAATCAATCTGTATAAAGATATATAACAAACCTCTGGGTATAAACACATATAATATATGCAAATGAGGTCTCTGAATATAGGAAGGGTTGGGATCAGATGTGCATCCACATACCTTTGTGTCCAACTTCTCAACGCAGGATCAGATTTGGTTCTAGTTATGATAAAGCTATCAAATCAAGTTCAATTTATGACAATCCCTATAAATGACATACCTTCAAGAGATCTGTTTATTAACTGCTCTGCTCAGGTCTTGCAGACTTAAGACAACAGATCCCTTTACTGAGTCTATCTGCCTTGATTAAGTTTACCAATTTCATACAATGTCCAAAATGCAAGAGCCTCACTGTAGCCTCCATATATTTAAAACATCCAGGCATGATATTCTTCAGGCTAGAAAATGATAGACACAATTTAGGCTAATATTGTTTTTATCAGCATTTGGCTCTACACAGTGAATGTCTCAAAGTTATATCTTTTTATCTTTTCTCACTTTGTCCAAGAACTGACTTTCCATGTGCTGTTTGTGCTATGAAAATGTTTTGATTTTTAGGTTGTTGAACGCACACTCCCAGAGGTTGTCAGGTTTCAGGCAGAAAGATAAAGCTTTCCTTTTTATGTTGCCTTGCAGCGAAGCAGTAATACATCCCACACACTGTGTTTAAATCTTTGGTTTTATGAAAGTAAGAATAATTTCTACTTTGTGGTTCTTTTGACATTCAAGTGGTGTTTCCTGAGGGAATGAACCAGCCAGCAGAGCATTTTCTCAGCTTCTCAAGGTTTCACAAACTATACACAGCTCACAGAGAAAATTGCTAGTGGTGCAGAAGAGAGGCGAAAAATGGACTGAAATTGCTAGAAAGAAGCATAGTTCGTTTGAGACTGCTGGCTGTAATAAAGGCACCATATATTTGTGAAAATAACTGCTTGAGTGTTGTGATCCTTAAACAAAGCAAAATCCATACCCACAGTAATTGGTTGAATGCAAAATTAAATGCTATAGCCCAAATGAAAAGCCATGAGTTGGTTTCCAATAAAAGGAAAAAGCACAGAGAGAAGAATGATGGAGTCCATTTTAAATAATTACAGCTAAAAACCAAACTGAATACTGGTATACATACACATAAATGAAAGACTGAACTTCAGGGCCTGGTATGAAGTATACCAAGTGGTTACTGTTGGGTCCTATAATGGTTTTATTAGCTAATTACTTGAATGCTATGCCAGAAAATATTTTCCTCTGTACCATTATGCCGGCATTATAAATTGGCAGAGCCAAGAAAATGTGTTCTTCTAACCTTGACAGTTCTTAACTTCAAGAAATTTGCCTTTAGCATTCTGAAATGTTGATGGTCCCACAATCACATTGCTCTTTGTGGGATTCTTGGAACTGTAGTACCTCCAATAATTGTTTCCAGAGTAGATGTCAGGGTAGCAATGGCATCTGAGACTGCCATAGATTCTCGTATATGTGTCTGTTACAAGTAAGGCTGCCATATTACCCTGCTGGCTAGGTTTCTCCTTTTCCTACACATACCACTATTTGGACCATGATCTGCCTCAAATTCCAGGTATTTATTAAAAAAGAGAAAAGGGGTGCCTCGCCCTTCCAGGCACAGAGTGTAGTCACTCTTGTGCAATCCTTTTGCAGAAAAGAAATAAGTCCTCCCCTCCCTGCATTTGAATATGTTTCGGCAATGAATGAAGTCTCTCACTATGATTGATACATGTGCTTAACTCAGTTATGATTTCCAGTTCCCTGGGGCAATATTAGATGACAAAAAGTGCTATTCTGTTATGTCTTTATATATCTATAGGCCATGTAAAGGTGGGCAAAGGACTTCATGGCACAATCATTTCTGAGATATTCCCAAAATCTCATTTCCATCTCCACCCAGCACTAAGGTTGTGCTTTGATTTACACCCAACAGAAACTCTGACCATTTGTTTTTGGGCCCTTCCAGACAGGCCCTATATCCCAGGATCTGATCCAAGGTTTTCTGCTTTTAAATTGGATTATATAAGTCCTCACAGACAGATAATCTAGGATAAACAGAACACTCATTAGTACAATCAATATTTTCTGTTATTTGGAAGATTTCCTAATATTTTATTTTAATAAATGTTTCCTTGATGCCAGATAATTTTTAAAACAAGAATCAAACAGCAGGTTAGATTTGCAACTGACATCAATACTATGGTAGTAATCTTAGAATAACATTTTACCAAACAGGAGAGATCAATGGTTTATGTTACACAGCTCTGAATATTTGAGCTGCTTACAAGGTTGAAAGGGAATGTATGGAGGGAAAATATTTCTATATAAATGTTTTTGTGGGTGTGACATGACTCAATATAAATACTTTTCTCTCTGCTTGGTTCTTCTTCTATGTCTGTTCAGGCTATAACCCTGCACTTCGAGTTTATCTTGGCTGTAAAATGCTACAGTAATTTATATGCTCCCTCACTCAATGCTCCTTAGAGGCACAGGCAGCTGTCTAGCCAGCAGTTTAAAGAAAGAACTGTAATGAGCACTTGAGTGTACAGAGGAAGGGAAGCCAACCATCATACAAGATCATCTGTTTTCAGCTATCTTAGCTAGCAGTCATTGCATTCAAATGGCGTGACTGCAGCCTGAAATGTCAACATAAATATTTTCTCTTTGAATGTGTACTATACATCTGCCTGTATTAAGGCATTTCAAACTGGTAGTTTTCTCATTCTGTTCCAATTCTGATCTATGTTTCTGACATGTGTCTTTACTTCAGTATTTAGCTGGGGGGGGGTGGCTTTTACTCATAGGATCCTTAATGATGAAAAAAGAAAAAAGAAGACTCTATCCTCCTTATAGTGGCCTAAGCCTCCTCTGGAAGCTGGCCCTGAGCAACAATTAAACATCCAGACCATCATCTATGTCTCTGGAGCACGTCTGAAGTGTGAACAAAGTGCTTTCTTGCCATTTGTTTTCACTTGGCAAGCTGTGGCAGAAGACATAATTGTTGCCTGACCTTTGACTGCAGGAATGAATGACATACAGTGATCTCGACCCTAGTCATCATTCTCGCTTTCATTGTACCACATTATTTGTCCTGTTTCTTCTGAAAGGGGACACATAAAAAGACAACCATTTTCTGTGTTTGCAAAAAGCTATTTGCATACATATGCACTAGTGAGTTGGAAGACTTGGAAAAGGAAAATACATTAACCTCAGAATCCAATAGTTTTTTTAAAAATCTAGGAAACAGGCCACTCTTCTAGAAAGACAGTGGAGGCTAATTTACTGAAGTCTCTGTCTGTCACAATTGAAACACTCAAAGGACACACTAAAACAATACTATAGTCAAGGCACTGACACATAGTGACATGGTAAATTATTACACCAAAAGTAAAAAATTGGATCTCCTGAGTCTAAATGTGGACAGCTAACACAGTTGAAAAGGATCCAAATGTCAATTTTCAAGTCTAAAACTGCCTGCTGTATGCCCTCCAGTGGGGGAAGGGCACAGTTCACAGTACATCAATAACTATGAAAAAGCTACCAGAACCAATACTGCTAGCAATGTCACACTGGATGTGCAATTTGGGAAAATTTCAATATAGGTAAGGTTGGTGTACCCCCAAGACATCTTCATATCACTGACCTCACTTAGCCAGCTAGTACAAGGAGGTCCAAAAGGACAGCTACTTTGATCTGTGACAATAGTATAGTATCAAAAGGTCAAGGTCTACATCCCTTGAGCCTTCTCAACAGACAATAGCTGGATTCGGCATTTGAAGCCAGGTAGCTTTAATCTCCCTGATAGCAAGAGTAGCAAACCCCTGATTGCCTCTTGACATTCTGCAGTGATTCATATCTGCACCCGATTCATTCTGAGTCCAGGCTGAATTCCCTGCTTATAGCTCCTGTTAAGTTAAATATTCATTGTGTTTCTTTAAATCCACTTTATATTTCTTTTTGTCATATGCAATAAGAAAGGAATCCTTATTTACATGGGTTCACCAACATTGTGAACTTCAATTGGTGAGTTGTATCTTGAACCTAAAATGGCACCAGTGTCATTTTTATTTAAAGTTAGTTTGAGGTGTTTCTTGCTTGATTGGTTGGTCGTTTTGGAGAAGGAGAGAAGAAAAGAAAAAGAGCTAGTGAAGCATAATACAGAGAAGCTCTATAAAGTAGGGGATTGCGAGTTGGGGGGGGGGGTAGGATGAGATGAGTTTACCAGCTCTGTCTTCTGTGTCAGGCCCCCATCATTGGTACTACCATTCTTCACATGTTGCTGGAAAAATATCTACAGAGCTTCCTTGCATTAAGGTTGATGGCCCACAAATGGTGCTGCAACAGGGAGTGGCATAACTAACAAATACTTCCTTGTCCTCTCCTCATGAAGATAGAAATGTCTGCTTTGTATAATTTTTATCTCCAAAGAGCATCGTCTTTACCTAATTCTATGAATGTTAGTGAAGGATTATTTAAAAACAACTGGCACTGAACACAATAAATAGGGAACCACTTACCTAATCAAAATCCCTATAAAGATAATTCATTAGGCTGGGGGCTGAGTTGTTACCTGCCACACTAGAAAGAACAAGTTTAAAAGGAATTATTGAAACTAAGATGCAAAAACATGGCAAATCACCTTGCTTAAAAATGATAAATGCAACATTAGAGATAAGTTGAACAAAACATCCCTATTCAGAGTTAATTTGTTCAAAAATTGGTTGCTAAAACAATTTCCTTCAATGTAGCTGCCAGCTAGGAAGGATCTTTCTGAACAGTTCATTAATAATTTCCTGCAACCAGAACAAGAATTTGTATTTTTTTTGTGCTATAGGGGCTCCTCTGTTATCTTAATAGTATAAGGGTTACTGGATCTCCATGAACCACTCCAGCAATGTCAGAAATTCCAGGAGAATATCTAGGCTACAGAGTTATGCCAGTTTGCTGCTACTTATGGGCCATGATTCTGTCCCAGTGTTCTGGAGAATATAGCCATAACAGTTAAAGTGAGATTAAAGTGCTATAATCATCTAGTGTAGATTCTGTTCAGATTATGATATAAAGATTCATCTTTTCCTACCACCTCCCCAAACTGTAATACTGTCAAGAGAATAATCTACATCATTAAAGGGGAATGATGTGGTGGAAAAAATCAGTACATTTCAGGTTTCTGTGTTTTGAGGTTTAACACATTATAACTCTGTTCCATCTCATTTTCACATCAGTCTTGTTTCTTTTTAACAATATACAATCAAGCCCAATATTTTCAATTATGGCAACTTTTTAGGATTTTAAATAGGATGTTTTCCTGATGCTGTCTGGAGATCCCTAGTAGTCTTGCAATAAAATATTAAGCAGATCTGACCACAATGAGCTTCAAAAAGCAAAGATTTGTGTGTTTGTGTGTCTGCAAATTTTGAGCCAAGAACCTTGTCACAAAATCCAAAGAGCTAAGCAGGCTGAGGGACATATATGTCCCAATATGCATATTAGCTAGGAAATGCAAACTAGGTCACAGCTCTTAAAAATGAGGATCAGCTTCCTCCCCCATCCTTAAGGGCTGCAATTTCTGACATTGGCTGAACAATAAGGAGAAGGCATGGGCTACTGTGCCATCCACTCAGCAATTAGGATGGAACAAAGTGAAATTATTTTAGGTTAACTATGACATTGGCAGTGTAGCCTCTTGTATCAATTGCGGCACCCTAGCTGCATTCTGACCTGAGAGATTTTATCCACAAAATGTTTTGCAAAATTGTTACAGCATGCTTGGGAGGTTTCAGCATCCAAATATATCCCAGTGTAACTTTTTAGAAAACCAGCTAAATAGCTTCTCAGTGTGTGTCCAATCCTATAATTCTCATTTTTGAAGTAGATTTCAACTCAAAGCCTTGCAAATATGTGGGACTGTTTCCCAGTGATTCTCAAGTGTGCCAAATCTTCTGTCAAGATGACATATTTTCAGTGCAGAAATCCAGTTCTCCCACATCTCTCTTCAGCATCCCATAACCTCTAATTTACTTGATAAGGTTCAGAAGGACACAAATGAAATAATTTGTTGAACAAGGCAGTGGTCCAAAAAACTGAAATGCCATCAAAACAGACAGCAGACTGTTAACCCTCCTAAGAGATGCTGAACCTGATTGCATTCCATGCAAATCAGACTTCACTGCTGTTTCTGACACATCAATCTGTCTTGCCTGGGCTATTATGGCCATGAAAACCACATTTACTGTAAACATTAAGACGGCTGTATTTTACAAAAGGAAAAGTTTAGACAGCAACCTTTAGAGGAGGGAGGCATAAAAATTGGCTGTTCTGATCTTGGAACTTGATCTATCTAAAGTTTTGTCTGGATCTTGCCAGCAAAGCAGATGTTCAGAGCTTCTTTTCAAAGTTTTTCTTTCCTTTGTGGAGCTTACTTTAAAATGTGGTCATAAGAAAACCACTGTTAAGCATGAGAGAAAATGATGTTAGTTATGTTCTGAGGAATGTCTAACCTCTACTCTGGGTGTGGCATTGGATTGGAAGGTGTGGCTGGGGCTGTGGTTGAAAACTGAAACAAAACCAACACTGACACCCTTCCCCCCTCATTGAAGTTGGCATTCTGACATGGGAAGGAACTAGCCTGGCAAATTCTTGTTAGATAGGCATCCAAAGTCTTGTTTCTCCATCTGAGGATGAGACACTGTAAATAGCATTATCACACTTTGAAAACAAACACAATACTGACAGATTTATATTATTTTAAAATGCATGATGAAGACATACAAATAATTACAGATTACTTTAATACTCTGGCTCAAAATGGAGACCACAGACAAGAAATAAGCAAAAGACTAAGACTTATAGTGGCAGCTATGAAAAAATAAGATAAGATCAAAAAGTATAAAGATGTATCATTGAATAGCACTAAAGAACACTGACAGGAAGGAAATTTGAAATATGGTGCTGCAGGAGAGTTCTATGGATACCATGGACTACTAAAAACATAAACTAAAAATCAGACCTTAACTCTTCCTTGAAACTTAAACGAATAAAGCAAAATTATCCTACTTGGGACATATCATGAAATGATATGATTCACCAGAAAAGATGATAATGCTAAGTAAAGTGAAAGGCAGAAGGAAAAATGAAAGAATATTACAGGCAGTGCCCGAGCTACAAACATAAGACCTACAAATGACCCATAGGGAACAGGGGTGAGACAACAGGAAATGAGAGAACCCCTATGAAGGGGAATTCACTACTGAAAGAGTTATCATGGGAAAAATGTGTTTCCACAACAAGCCACATTTTTCAAAATCCAATTATCACAGGGACAGAAAGTGAGGTGAAATCTTCTGGGGACACAGACAGCAAAACGAACTCCACAGGGGTGCTAACCTTTCCCTATGCTTTCTAAAGCTCTCTCTCTCTCTCTCTCTCTCTCTCTCTATATATATATATATATATATATATATATATATATACTCATAGAATCACAGACTCATAGAATAATAGAGTTGGAAGAGACCACATGGGCCTTCTAGTCAAAGTATCCCTGACAGATTTGGCTGGAGTTACGCTTAAAAATGTACTTGCACTGATTTACATACAAATTCAACTTATGAACAAACCTACAGAATCTATCTTGTTCATAATTTGGGGACTGTCAGTATATAGTAAATCCAGTGAAGGAATACATGGACTTGAGTTTGCTGTCAATGACATTTATTTATTTATGACATTTCTACCCTGCCTTTCTCAACCCCAGAGGGCACTCAAAGCAACTTTACAAATAGGCAACTATTTGATGCCTTAAAAACAGTGTACAATTCAAATGAATATTAAAAAAGAATTACAAAATTATAAAATACATTAAAATAATTAAAACATTTAAAACATTCACAATTAATCATGTAACGCACAAGCGTAATCCAGGCCATTCCAAAAGTCACTGCACATCATTCCATACATGCTCTGAACAGAGATGTTAATGATATTGTCTCTTGGAGGTCTTTCATTTATAGGGTCACTAAACATTTGAACTCAACATGATGGCAAGCAGTAGCTTTTAAAAAATTGCTAACAATTCCCTGGAGTTGTTGAAGGCTTTCATGGCTGGGATCACAGGGTTGTTGTGTGTATTCCGGGCTGTATGGCCATGTTCTAGAAGTATTTTCTCCTGACGTTTCGCCCACATCTATGGCAGGCATCCTCAGAGGTTATGAGGTATGGAGAAACTAAGCAAGGAAGGTTTATATATATCTGTGGAAAGTCCAGGGTGAGAGAAGAACTCTTGTCAGTTTGAGGCCAGTATGAATGTTGTAGTTAATCACCTTAATTAGCATCAACACAGAGAGAATATCTGCACCCCAGAGCCATTCCAGAGTATTACTACTCCGAACTGACCCTGTGTCATGTGCTATGTGTAGATGAGCCCTGTGATTCAGAATACCACAACTGGCACACCCCTTCACCATGTTGGCAAGGACATCCTGGAACTGTTTCAGAATATGGTAATGTTTGGAATTCTGTTTTATGAACTCATGTGAAATTATCCCGTGTGAAAGTCAATCTTGATGCCTATGCTGTTTATTTTAATAAACCCTTGCTGAGTAGTTAAACATAATAAACCCCCCCTCAAAATGCAATTTTCACCACAATTAAATAAAAATATGTCTTTAAAATACATGCTCTCTCTTTTCAAAGCACCCCTGAACAGGTTTGTTTAATAGTAAAACAATGGAGCCTAGAGAGGTCAGAAACTTGGTCAGGAAGTAACTAAATGAGTGCTGTAATCTGAGGGGAAAAGCTAGCTAATATATCTTGGGAAATGTAATATAAAACAAAGATCAATTTAATAAAAATGAAACATTCAAAGAGCTATAGTGCTTAAATATCCTTAAGTCCCTTCTTTCCTGTAAAACCACCTCCAAACAGCATTTGCTCTGCAACAGCAACCAAATCAAAGGGATGTCTATGTAACCACTAAAAAGGCAAAAAAAATTAATGATAACTTGGAATAGATATAGAAGAAATACACTTGCAATACACTCAGTGCAAATTTGCATTTGCTCAGAAAAGAGACAAAGTTATTGGTATAGTGTAAGTTTATATTATATAGAAAGACTAATGCATAAAGAACACTTTACAAACACACAAATGATTCAGGGCATTCTCCTGATAACCTGTAGGAAAGAATTCTATTTTATTTCCAGTAGTTAACTGATCTGGAAAATCAAAACATTGGCCAGAATCCTGCCATAAGGGAATTTTGTACAGCTTTCATCATGAAAAGCTTGGAAAAATATTCTGCACAGAAATACAGTTTAGTTCTTCAAAGGGAAATTATGGGGCTTTGTGCCAAAATGCCACACCTTTGTACAAAAGCACTATTTCAGATAGCTCTCTTTTAATTGCTGGTTTTGTATAAAAAGCAGCAATCCAGACAGTATTTTTATGCACGATTGCTAGGTTTGTGCAAGGGGAAAAATCCTAATCTCGCACACAAATGAAATTGTTTCTACCCAGAGCCGGCCCTAGGTATTTTTCAAGTGTAGGCGAACAGAATTTTGGCACCCCCCCCCCAAGCCAATCACTGAAAAATAAAAGCGTTGGATAAGTGAAAATGTTTGATAATAAGTAGGGATTAAGGAAAAGCCTATTAAACATCAAAATACATTAAGATTTTACAAATTAAGCACTAAAACATCATGTTTTACAACAAATCAACAGAAAAAGCAGTTCAATACCTTGCGGAGGCAGGCCACAAGAGACAGGAGTTGCCTCGATGGCGCCCCCCAACAAGATGGCGCCACAGGCAACTGCCTAGTTGGCCTGGTGATTGAACTGCCTCTGTTTCTACCAACTTCACATGAAAGGAACCCATATTAATTTCTGCACAGAATACATTCCAGAAGTCTTTAAAGTTGTGTGAAGACCAGGTGAAAACTCACCATAAATTCTTCAGAGGGGAGAAAACTGTGTAAATTATTCTTCCTTACTTACCTATATCTCTAACTGTAGAGACAGCTAACATTATACTGTTTCACAGAAAAGACAAATTAATTGGTTGCAAGCATGAGCTTGTGAAGTAGAGAAGTTGCAGTGGGAACATTTGGAGCAAGGGGATAAACACAGAAGAATTTGCAATATGAAAAATGGGCAGGAAGATTGCTTGTTAATGGTCTAAATGGTTATAAATAAAAGACTGTACTAAACAAAAAAATCAGGATTTATCAGTAGACAAAACCAGGTCTTGAAAATAAGAAATTGCAAATAATAAATCTTTATGTTGGGGTGGCCAACAAGAACTGACCCTCTGTATCCACAGATTTTGCATTAAAAGATTCCACTATCCATGGCTTTGTTTTGCCATTAAGGTTGTTAATGTTTCTTCCAGCAATTTTAACTCCGGCCTTGGATTCCTCAAGCCCCGCATGTCGCATGATGTGTTCTGCGTACAAGTTGAATAGGGAAGGTGAAAGTATGCAGCCCTGCCAGTCTGTTGTTCCGTGGTCTGTTCTTACTGTGGCGACTTGGTCTTTATACAGATTTCTCAGGAGACAGACAAGGTGACTTGGTATCCCCATACCACCAAGAATATGCCATAGTTTATTATTATCCACACAGTCGAAGGCTTTAGAATAGTCAATAAAGCAGAAGTAGATGTTTTTCTGAAACTCCCTGGCTTCCTCCATTATCCAGCGGATATTGGCAATTTGGTCTCTGGTTCCTTTACGTTTTCTAAACCCAGCTTGGACATCTGGCAACTCTCGCTCCATGTATTGCTGGAGTCTGCCTTGTAGGATCTTGAGCATTACCTTACTGGCATGGGAAATAAGTGCCACTGTAAGTTTGAGCATTCTTTAGCGTTTCCCTTTTTTGGTATGGGGATATAAATTGATTTTTTCCAATCTGATGGCCAATCTTGTGTTCTCCATATTTGCTGGCATATGGCATGCATCACCTTGACAGCATCACCTTCCAAGATTTTAAACAGCTCAGCTGGGATCCCGTCGTCACCTGCTGCCTTGTTGTTAGCAATGCTTCTTAAGGCCCATTCAACCTCACTCCTCGGGATGTCTGGTTCTAATTCACTCACCACACATCAAAGCTATCCTCTATATTATTATCCTTCCTATACAGATCTTCTGTATATTCTCACCACCTATTCTTGATCTCTTCAGCTTCTGTTAGGTCCCTGCCATCTTTGTTTTTGATCATGCCCATTTTTGCCTGAAATTTGCCTCCGATGTTTCTGATTTTCTGGGAGAGGTCTCTTGTCCTTCCTATCCTATTGTCTTCTTCCACTTCCATGCATTGCTTGTTCAAAAATAGTTCCTTGTCTCTCCTGGCTAACCTCTGGAATTGTGCATTTAATTGGGCATATCTCCCCCTATCACTGTTTCCTTTCGCCTTTTTTCTTTCTTAGGCTACTTCCAGTGTCTCAACAGACAACCATCTTGCCTTCTTGGTTTTCTTTTTCTTTGGGATGTACTTTGTTGCTGCGTCCTGAACAATGTTGTGGACTTCTGTCCATAGTTCTTCTGGGACTCTATTTATTAAATCTAGTCCCTGGAATATATTCTTCACCTCCACTGCATATTCACTGGGAATATTTGTGAGATTATATCTAATTGATCTGTGTATTTTCCCCATTCTCTTTAGTCTGATTCTAAATTTTGTAATAAGAAGTTTGTGATCTGAACTACAGTCAGCTCCAGGTCTTGTTTTCACCGACTGGATGGATGTCCACCACCTTTGGCTGCAAAGGATGTTTTTGTAAAGAAGTTCATTTGTTTTGTATATCCTCTGTGTGTGTGTGTCCACCTCCCTCTCCCTCCTTGTGGCAGGGTTGTCTCTTCCACCCTCTGTCAACCTCCCCCTTGTAGCGAGCCACTCACCTGGTGGAGGAGGAGGCCCTGGCAAAGGCTGCAAGTAGACTCTGCCCTGGCTGCTTTCACTCCCTCCCTCTCTCTCTCCCTGCTCTGGGCCTGGGGTGAGTTGTGCATCTGATGGGAATGGCCTGCAGCCTTTGGCGGGGCCTCCTCTTCCACCAGGTGTGTGGCTTGCCATGAGGGGGAGGTTAATGAAGAGTGGAAGATAAAGAGAAGGTGGGGTCTCTTTCCACCAGGCACAGGACAGGACTTGCTCGGGTAAGGCCGGTACTGTACTTTTATTTACACAAGAGAATGCAGCCTCACTATTTAGGTATGTTTTGTAATGCACATCAGTAGTTTGTAGTGTCCCAGTATTTTAACATAACAACAACTATGTTTTTTCAAATGTATTACAAAAAAGTGGAGAGGCTTTTAGTATTTTTTAAAAGAATTAATTGTACTGATTACTAACATATTTTTGATCTTAAATAGCAATGGCAAGTAACTACTTTTAGAGAGAAACTATGAAAGCTTCAGGAAGGTAGTATGTTTATTTTATATAGGTCGGAAGTTGGGTTAGTGTAGTCCAAAGAACATATGCAGCAACTAGACAACACCTCTGTTGTCCCGAAAGTCTCCCCACCAATTTCCTAAAGTCCCTCAATACCTCCTATTTTTTATTTACATGTTCAGCTGGATTTTCAGGCAATCTTTTCCCCTAAAGCATGCAAAAAGCCCATCAAATTCCCCCAATCTGGAACAATTAAATGTTAGAAAAAGGACAAGAAACCACTGAGTGCAAAGCAACTTTGTTAGATGAAATAGGTGCAGTTCAAAGCACAACTCCTCCTCAATGGCCTCTCTTTGGCTCTTTCGAAGCAGCAGGAGCCTAAATATCATGTACATACAGCTACAGAAGGTGCCAGCTTCATACCCAGACAGCTTTACATAGATGAAAATGAAGAAAATCTATTACAGAAGCTCTTGAGAAGTGGCTCAAGAGTAAATCAGAACAGGCAAATATAATCAATCTGTCCTTGGGAATTTTGGAGGGCTACCTAGGCTGACAAATGTGCTTAAAAATCAAATCAAACCTATAAAACTCTAATAGTGTTTTAAAGGATCAAGATAGATCCAAAACACAACAGGAAATGTCAGAAGCTGTGGGATTCAACTGGTACAAACGTAAACAACTCTATGAATGATATAAAATGTATAAAAGATTATTTGATCTTGACTATAAAACTGAATTTGAAAGTAATTTAAATAATGATAGTGTCCAATAAATTGGAAAAAATGTTGACATCTTACTGGAAACTGAATTAGAGAAGAACAAGTGAAAGAATATATGATTCCATGGATGAAAAATATTGGTGGGGAGATAGATGGAGGTAAAAGGAGGAGGATAACAGAGACATAGCTCCAAACCCATTCCCCAACCGCCTTTGTGGCCTCCTACTTATTAAGATCAATCAGTCTTGTGCTTTGGAAAGGGAGAGAGAGGATTAGAAGGAGAGTGGCAAATTCACAGATAATCAAAACTGCAGATGCCAAATCTGTGAAGGTGGGGGGGGGGGCAACTATAAAGTTAATGATCTGACAGTAGTCCTTAGAAAAACACTTAAAACATAGATATACAGCCTTGTTTTTCTAGCCTTCCAAAGATTTTTTCCAAAGACTGACATGGCAATTAAAGTGCATAAATATCAGTCATTTCTATTAATAAAGGAAATAAATTGACACAAATATATATATATATATTTCCAGCATTTATATCCCGCCCTTCTCACCTGAAGGGACTGAGGGCGGCTTACAACAATTGGCAAAATTCAATGCCTACAACATAATTATAAATCAAAAACAGTACATACAATCAATTAAAATTATTAAAATACAATATAAAAATTTAAAACATGTAATTAGATCCATTCGTCCAAAAAACCTCATGCTTTAGCCTTAAATTGGACCATGTCGACTTTGCCATTTATTCATTAAAAGCCTGAGCACATAACCATGCTTTTACAGCTTTTCTGAAGCCCAGGAGGGTTGGGGCTTGTCGAATATCTCTGGGGAGGGTGCTATTCATGAGCAAGATGGCTGCTTTTCTAGATTAGACTTCCATACTTTGGTATATATATATACCATATATAGTAAAGGAGGCATCATCGTGTTCATTTCTTGAGTTTTAAATCTGTTATGTCAGTTTTTTCATGAAAGTGAAAGACCATAATTTCTTATACCAAAGGTCAAAAAAGATGAATTGCTTAGACTTTCCCACTCCTGAATAATCCTATACAAGTTACTAATATAAAAAAATACCATATTAGGGCTTTTCAAACATATCAATTAATTCCACCCATTCATAATTCTGTGAACTCTGTTATATCAATTCAAGTTTTTGCTGATGCTCTTATCCATTTTGGTGGAGTGTCATTATCAAAGTGAACTTCTAAAGAGACAGAGAAAAGAAGTGCTGAAATCAGAATGGTTAGGCAGCTTAAATTACAAGAAAATCACCACATTTTGAAGTCTGAAAGAGTATAATCAGGAAAAGCAAAGACACTAGGTAGCTGGGAACTCTTTGAATTCCTTTAATCCCCAAGGTCAAATTAAAGGGAAGTGATCTAACTGTTTGGCATCTGCTAGTGATTGGAGGCAAATAAAAATCATTGTGTGATTTCCAGCTCAAGCAGTGCAGCGCACACACCACTATTATGAAAGCAAATACAGCAATTTCTCAATTGACCTCAACTGACTAATAAACCCTTTGAAATGGAGTGGAATAAAATAGATATACAGACACACATGCAAACCAGTTTTCCATTTTAGGGTGAGAGGATACTTCACAGCTAAGGTTTACTTGCAGCCATGCAATTCACAGGATGTCTTTAAAATTTAGTCTGCAATACTGAAAACAAGAAAAATGGCATTTAAAACAGTAACATGTGATGTCCTTTTCAAAAATTGTCATGAGATTCAGTGTTTGTGCATCGAATCTCCACAACAAAAGCCTAACTTGGGAAATCAGACTTAGCCACAGTAGTCCACGCTCTGGTTACATCCTGAATAGTCTACGACAATGCACTCTATGTGGGGCTGCCTTTGAAGACTGTTTGAAAGTTCCAAATGGTCCAACGGGCGGCAGCCAGATTGCTCACTAGAGCGGCATACAGGGAGCACACAAACCCCCTGTTACATCAGCTCTACTGGCTGCCAGTCTTTGAGCACAATTCAAAGTGCTGTCTTTAGCCTATAAAACCCTAAACAGTTCTGGCCCAGCTTACCTGTCCGAATGTATACCCCCCTCTGAACCATCTCAGTAATCAAGATTGTCTGGGGAGGCCCTGCTTTATGTCCCGCCTCCTTCGCAGGCGCAACTGGTGGGGACGAGAGACAGGGCCTTCTCAGTGGTGGTCTCTCAGCTGTGGAACTCCCTCCCCAGTGATATAAGATCTGCCCCCTCCCTCCTGACCTTCAAAAAAGAGTAAAAACTTGGCTCAGGGATCAAGCTTTCAGAGAATAATCACTGTGCAATAGATTGAATTGGAATTATGTCCAATTACTACTGGAATGGCCTCGATTATGATTGTGGATAGCGTGGTTTTAAATTGTGATTGTAATGTTTTTAATGTCTTAATGTATTTCAATTTTGATCTTAATTTTAATTTTAAATGTTTATTTTAATTGCATATATTTTAAAGGCATTGAACTGTTGCCTATCTGTAAATCACCTTGAGTCCCCTTCGGGGTTGAGAAAAGCGAGATATAAATATAGTAAATAAATAAATAAATATAAAGTAGCAATATCCTAAATGTCATTCATGTACTTTCTGATCCAATTCAGGCATGTAATGTGTTCAGGCATGTTCTTAACATGGATTTTAGCTGAAACCTCTTTTCTAAGGTTCACATCACTTAAACGTGAGCTGAAGTGGGTTTAAAAATCCACTTTGGCAAGCATTTAAGTCTTGACGCCCCCCAAAACTGGAAACCACCAGGACAGGGGCCCCCAAACTAAAGCCCGCAGGCTGGATGTGGCCTTCCCAGGTCTTTTTATCCAGCCTCCCTCCCTAAACTTTGGATTTAATGTTGCCCTAAATCTGAAACAACTTGAAGGCACACAACAACAATCCTACTTAACTTGGCTATCTCATCAGCCAAAAGCAGGCCCACACTCCCCATTGAAATACCGGTAAATTTCTGTTGTTTAAAATTGTTCTTCATTTTATATATTGTATTGTTCTTCCATGTTCTTTGCACTGCAAATGAGATATGTGTACTGTGCATAGGAATTCATTCTTTTTTTTTTTCAAATTATAGCTCTCCTCCCCCAATAGTCTGAGGGACCGTGAATCAACCCTCTGCTTAAAATGTTTGAGTGCCCCTAGGGGACGGATGACACTAGGGGACGGATGACCACTAAGATCAACCAACTAAACAGACTCATGAAACAGAAAAATGCTAATTTTATTTGAATTTTTATGAAATGATTTTTAAAGCAAAACCAATATTTGCTTTCTAAAGTGGAGATTTCAATGTATCTGCACCCCACTATTTCAGTGCTTGATGTAAAACTGCTTTTCAACCCTTCTATATAGGGTGTTTGAAAAAGAACTCCCTAGTCACCATTTAAATTAAATGGTGAATAGGGAGTTCTTTTTCAAACATCCTGTATTACTATTTGTTCCACAGCACATTAAAAAGTGCCAGAATTGAAATGTGTGAATAATTTGACCTGATATAAAACCAGAAAACAGATGCATTGCAAACAATTGTTTTTGCTTTATTTTATTTTGGGCATTTGTCTTCCGAATGGTGGGAACAAATTAGAGGGACTTCTTGGTGTTTCTAAAACACTCTCTAGCGAGACTAGGATGACTCCCTCTATTCGCCTTCAACTGGCAAATGAAAGTTTTCATATTCTGTCAGGCTTTTAGAAATTAACTAAAATAGGGTATTAATGTTTTTTTGATTTATTACAAAGTATTCACACATAGAGACACATACATGTATATATGATGTTTTCATGTGTTTTTGATTTGTACTGATCCTAATAATTTGAAGCTGCCTTTACTGTGCACTTAGGTCTAATAGACAAGTGCTGGGCCTCACTTCTTCGGTTCCGGCCCAGCTTACTTGTCCGAACATGTCTCCCGCTATGATCTACCACGTAATTTAAGATCTTCAGGGGAGGCCCTGCTCTCAGTCCCGCCAGCCTCACAGGTGCGGCTGGCGGGGATGAGAGACAGGGCCTTCTCAGTGGTGGCTCCTCGGCTGTGGAACTCCCTCCCTAATGACATCTGGCAGGCTCCATTCCTTTTGAGTTTTAGAAAGAAAGTGAAGACCTGGCTATGTGAGCAAGCGTTCAAAGAATAAGTTTTGTTGGCTTCGACTCGATCTGCACTAAGGTTTATGTACAAGGTTTTTGTGGATGAATGGGTCAAGTATTTTGTATTGTTTTAAATCTGTATTTAACTGCTTATGTTTTTATTCTTTTGTACTGTTGTGTATTGGCATCGAATTCTGCCAATTTTGTAAGTCACCCTGAGTCCCTTTGGGTGAGAAGCGCGGGATAGAAATGATGGAAATAAATAAATAAATAATTTACATAATAACATTAAACAAATTGAAGAATATTAATCAAAACTGGACAAAATATCTGTCACTTCCTCAGATTCTACCTCCATGTGGAGATTAGATCAGAATTAATTTAAACCATTTTCTTTACAAAACATTTGGCAAGCTCACCACAGCATACTTCTGAGGGCTGCTCCTCAGTAGTTTTATGTCTAGAATCTAACAGCCCTTTGACAGAAAAAAACTCTGATGAGTGAGATTGTGCCAGTATAAGAAACTGCTTCCTTGCTGCTCTCATTGCTGCAGTCTTCTTCTTCAATCACTCAGTCGTTTCCGACTCTTTGTGACCTCATGGACCAGTCCACACCAGAGCTCCCTGTCGACTGTCGCTGCCCTCCGTTCCTTCAAGGTCAAGCCAGTCACTTCAATGATACCATCCATCCATCTCACCCTTGGTCGGTCTCTCTTCCTGTTAGTAGCATTGCTGCAGAGTAAGTTTTAAAATAGGTTCTTACCTTTACTCAATTGTATCCATCCCAGGTTTTCTCCACCATTGCTCTATTTATCTACCAAGGCACTTCATATCCCTAAGCACTTCAGGAAATCAAAAAGCCCATGGCCTGCCAACCAAAGAATGCTCCTATGCCAGCAGGAGTGCTGACCAAAAGGTCAGAAGTTTGAATCTGGGGAGCGAGGTGAGCTCCCATTTGTCAGCTCTAGCTCCCCACGAGGGGACATGAGAGAAGCCTCCCACAGGATGGTAAAACATCAAACATCCAGGCGTCCCCTGGGTAATGTCCTTGCAGATAGCCAATTCTCTCATACTAGAAGCAAAGCACTTTTTTGTGTTGGGAGTGACTTGAGACATTGCAAGTCATCCCAACATGAAAAAAGCAATTATTAGGGATGTGTGATCCTTACAAAATGGTTCAAAAGTAATTAGAAAACTGGGAGCACTTAAATTTTGATTCTAACGTGTTAAAATGGCAGAACACATTTATTACTGGTAGCCCACCAAATTTCAGAAAGTTTCACTTATCCACAGCTGTTTGGGGAATTTTCAAAGATTTATAAACAACATCTTTTTTATAAAAAACAAAAAACAAACTATAAGAGCTATCTCCTTGAATGTCTCTCATATTAACCAATAGAAACCAATATTAACCAATTCTACATTTTCATAGACTCCTAGAGTCGGATATGAACCTCAAGAGCCATCTAGTCCAACCCCCTACTTCCAAGCAGAAGGGCACAATCAAAACTCTACTGACAGATAGCCATCTAGCCTCTTAACTAATTAATATGCTTTCCCTATAGTATGGGGGGCATCAATTTAGTGATTTATTCCCAGTCCAGGCCAGAAATTTAGTTACTAGAAGTATCTTTCAATCCTTCTCTTTGCAGATTCAACCATTCATTGGCACTCTCACGTAGGCCAAGATGGAGAAAAAAGCAGAAAGAAAAAATCCCCGTGGGGATCCGAACCCCAATGTCTATCTCAGCATCAAAGACCCCACCCAGAGCCGGCCACAGTTGGCCGGCATGCATCCCCTAGAGAGAGAGAGAGAGAAAAAAAAACAGAGGACCCCGCCCCAAAGGAAGGATCTGGGAAAAATTGCCCAAATATGTGCGGAGGGACAGCTGCGAGAGAAGAGAGATGCGATGCATCGTGGGAAACTCGACCACGTAGGCCGAGAGGCAGCAAAAAGAAAAGAAAGAAAAAAGCCGCAGGCAGCAAAGACCCCACCCTGAGCCGGCCACAGTTGGCCGGCATGCATCCCCTAGAGAGAGAGAGAGAAAAAAAGAGAGGACTCCGCCCCAAAGGAAGGATCTGGGAAAAATTGCCCAAATATGTGCGGAGGGACAGCCGCGAGAGAAGAGAGATGCGATGCATCGTGGGAAACTCGACCACGTAGGCCGAGAGGCAGCAAAAAGAAAAGAAAGAAAAAAGCCGCAGGCAGCAAAGACCCCACCCTGAGCCGGCCACAGTTGGCCGGCATGCATCCCCTAGAGAGAGAGAGAGAGAGAAAAACAGAGGACCCCGCCCCAAAGGAAGGATCTGGGAAAAATTGCCCAAATATGTGCGGAGGGACAGCCGCGAGAGAAGAGAGATGCGATGCATCGTGGGAAACTCGACCACGTAGGCCGAGAGGCAGCAAAAAGAAAAGAAAGAAAAAAGCCGCAGGCAGCAAAGACCCCACCCTGAGCCGGCCACAGTTGGCCGGCATGCATCCCCTAGAGAGAGAGAGAGAGAAAAACAGAGGACCCCGCCCCAAAGGAAGGATCTGGGAAAAATTGCCCAAATATGTGCGGAGGGACAGCCGCGAGAGAAGAGAGATGCGATGCATCGTGGGAAACTCGACCACGTAGGCCGAGAGGCAGCAAAAAGAAAAGAAAGAAAAAAGCCGCAGGCAGCAAAGACCACACCCCTGCGCCGGCCACAGTTGGCCGGAACGCATCCCTGAGAGACCGGCCCGGCCCACCCACAAAGTTTACTGCTTTTGCGACCTTAGCCTCTACCCACGCCACCACCCCACCACCCAAGGGGAAGGGGGTGTCGCCTTTTGGGCAACTAGTTAAAAGGGGTCCCAAGCCCCACTGCCCAGGGGGGCCGGCCACTGTTAGCCGGCCCCACGCCACCTCCCCACCACCCAAGGGGAAGGGCTTGTTTTCTTCACATCTGCTAGTGAAATGTGGGCCTAAGCCCCACTGCCCAGGGGGGCCGGCCACCGTTGGCCGGCCCCACGCCACCTCCCCACCACCCAAGGGGAAGGGCTTGTTATCTTCACGTCTGCTAGTGAAATGTGGGCCCAAGTCCCACTGCCCAGGGGGGCCGGCCACCGTTGGCCGGCCCCACGCCACCACCCCACCACCCAAGGGGAAGGGCGTGTTTTCTTCACGTCTGCTAGTGAAATGTGGGCCCAAGCCCCACTCCCCAGGGGGGCCGACCACCGTTGGCCGGCCCCACGCCACCACCCCACCACTCAAGGGGAAGGGCGTGTTTTCTTCACGTCTGCTAGTGAAAAGGGGGCCCAAGCCCCACTGACTTCTGTGTCAACCAGACCAGAGCCCCAAAGTCTCTAGCCGCCACAAAGACACACTCCCTGACAGCAAACCGTCAGCGGCCCTGGCCACACCCCTACCAGGTGGACACAAGTAAGCTGGCAGTCCGCAGGGTAGTCGTGGCCACCATCACATCAATAATGATTATAATAATAATAACAACAGTAAGATCTTTATTTTTATTCCCCGCCCCATCTTCCCGGAGGGACTCTGAGCGGCTTCCATGGGGCGTGCCCGTCAACAATAGAATGGGAACAATTAAACCATATATATATATATATATATATATATATATATATATATATATATTAAAGAAAATGTTGCATCAATAACACATAAAATAAAAAAGCTGTCACAGTCAGCATACAGCATTACCTGCTTAAAAAACAGTGGTGTAAAAACACGGCTCTGGGCCGGGGGCTGAATACTTCCCCAGAGATGAAGTAGTTTGACAGTTAAAAATCAATAAAGTGCGAAATACTCTTGGCCTGGCAACCAATTCTTCAACTGGCAACGATCCGCCCCACAGTCCTCGAAGGCTTTTTAGAAGTGGAAGGTTTTAAGGCTCTGATGTAAGGTTCATGTTTCTATGGAGTTGAACTAGAGGGAAGACTTGTGTGTGTCTGGTGTTATTAAAGATCTCTAGCAGATGAGCTGGAAAGAGGGAAATGACTTCTGTTGGTATACAGTTTCAGTAAAGTTGTGGATGTAAAATAATGAAAGATATTGTCTTTATGGAGTAGAAATGAAACCAAAGAACTAAAGCATAGCACAAATGTTGAGACAAAAGAAACCATGAAGACATAACTCATTGTTTTTAATAGCAATACAGAGTTTCTGAGTGGTTTGTTTCTCTACTTATGAGTCTGCGGAAGATTAGCATCACATACTTACCTTCTGTGTCTTATCCTCTTAGACACACGCATAGAGAAAAAAAAATGTAGCAGGCAATGGCTGAGATCCATTAAAAAAAGGTTTATCCCTGTCATTGTGGGATTTCAGTTATCCCATATTGTAAAAGCATTGGAAAGGGGTGGGAGATAAATAAAATGTTTCCGTTATCCTAAACGACAAGAGGCTTTGGGCAGGGTGTCCCACATATAACGATGGCTGTGTTAACAAAGTTGGCTTGTAAACCACCTTTCGTCTCATCCGTCAAAAAGCAGTCCTCATTTTCAAATACAAAACGCTAAGAATTGTCCTGGACTGTATCAGCTTAAGTGTTGGAAAAGTGCACCTGATACTTTTGCACAGCAGACATTTCTGCAAGTACCGTAATATTTTATGATGTCAAGACATAAAGTTATTTTATTACTTTCATTAAAAAAAATTTAAATTATTTTATTTTATTTTGTCCTCATGTTGCTTGGGCCGCTGCCCCAAGTAATCCGCACCGAGTCCACGCAGGGAGATGTTGGCGGGAAATAGAAAATTTTTTAATCATTTTACATTGATCGTTTTATAAACTCTCTGGGAGTCCTCCTCGCTTCAAAGGGATTTCTTGATATTCCAGGACCAGGAGTTTGGCCTCGAAGAAGAGTATTCTCAGATCGGTCACTCGGCAAGCTGCTGCAAGGGGTCACACCATCGTCGGCCATGTTGAATACTCTCTTCAAAGCCTTGAACTGCTTGGAGGATAATTAATGGAATGTGCTGGGTTATTTGGGAATTCCAAGTCACCAAGTCTGTCCCACGAAAACTGTTAGTTGACATGCTGGGAACAGAAAACAGATCAACCGCTGTTTTGAAGATTGGGAACGGGTTGCGGCAGGGCCGCATAAGTTCAGCCTCTGGAATCATCTAGCTGTTTGTGTGGAACATTAAATGCGACATGCGTGGCAAGAGTACCTGAAGGCAGGATTGGAAATTTATGGAAGGCACATTTACAACCTATGGTATGAGATAACAGTCTGCTGGCTGAAAGAGAGTAGGGGCAGAGGAGCCTTCTCTCCAAGGTGAAAGAAGAAAGGACCAAAGCTGGGTTGTAAGAGAAGGAAGCCTAAGGGAACCACACAGATTTATAACTGTCAACAACATGGATTGGATGTGGAGGGTTTGACAGACGTTTTATTTATTCTTGCGACATATCACTGTAGGTGCGGACTGTGGCCTGCAAGTTAGTAGAGGTTTTGCAGAGCTATGTCTACACTTGACAAAATAAGAGCAGAGACTTCACGCAAACATTGGAGGACCGCATACTCGCATTGTCATCGCAATGCCATACCCCAGCAACCTGTGGATGTGAGAGCTTGACCGTAAGGAAGGCAGAGCGTGGGAAGAATGGCACTTTTGAAAATAATTGCTTTTTGAAAAACAGGACAGTGCCTGTGAGTGTAAGAAGATCCAACTGGTCCATCCTCCATGTTTTAATGCCCGTCCGCTTCAAGGAGGTAGTGAAATTACAGGCATAGCATCAGGATGGCATGGACTTGAAGGAAATGTCACCGTTGATGTCCGACAGGGAATTCTTTTGTGAATCCGTCAGAGAGTTCTCCATAGATCGGAGAAGACTACAAGTCTTAGCTCAGAGTGAAAGACTTTCTGCGGTGTGATTCCACCCTCTTCTATCGTCCTACCAACAAACCAGCAAAAAACAGTTCCCACGCTACAGAACCTGCACCCACAGGTCACTAGCAACCGCAAAGGCACATGCCCTGACGGGCAAACGGCACCGTCCGCGTGCGCGGCCAGAGGGCGAGGGGACCCTAAGGCGGCCGTCCCACGGCCACAGCGTCGACCACAGCCTTTCAAGGTGATGTTACACTAGACAACCATTTTGAGAAATGGTGGCCAAGGCCGAGGTGTCCCACTTTCTGCGGTGATTCCACCCTCTTCTATCGTCCTGCCAACAAGCCAGCAAACTGAAGTTCCCACGCCACAGAACCTGCGCCCACAGGTCACTAGCAGCCGCAAAGGCACACGCCCTGACGGGCAAACGGCACCGTCCGCGTGCGCGGCCAGAGGGCGAGGGGACCATAAGGCAGCCGTCTCGCAGCCACAGCGTCGACCACAGCCTCTCAAGGCGATGGGACAGTGGAAGAAGAAAATTTTGAGAAGTGGTGGACAAGGCCGAGGTGTCCTGCTTTCTGCGGTGTGATTCCACCCTCTTCTATCGTCCTACCAACAAACCAGCAAAAAGCAGTTCCCACGCCACAGAACCTGCGCCCACAGGTCACTAGCAGCCGCAAAGGCGCACGCCCTGACGGGCAAACGGCACTGTCCGCGTGCGCGGCCAGAGGGCGAGGGGACCCTAAGGTGGCCGTCCCGCGGCCACAGCGTTGACCACACCCGCTCAAGGCGATGGGACAGTGAAAGAGAAAAATTTTGAGAAATGGTGGCCAAGGCCGAGGTGTCCCGCTTTCTGCGGTGTGATTCCACCCTCTTCTATCGTCCTGCCAACAAGCCAGCAAACTGAAGTTCCCACGCCACAGAACCTGCACCCACAGGTCACTAGCAGCCGCAAAGGCACACGCCCTGACGGGCAAACTGCACCGTCTGCGTGCGCGGCCAGAGGGCTAGGGGACCCTAGGGCGGCCGTCCCGCGGCCACTGCGTCGACCACACCCGCTCAAGGCGATGGGACAGTGAAAGAGAAAAAATTTGAGAAGTGGTGGCCAAGGCCAAGGTGTACTACTTAATGCGGCAAGACACAGCCACAAAGGTTCTGATGGACCGTTATCTCTGTAAAGTGAGACTCTGCCGTATTCCTTCACCAAATATGTCTTACCGAAGGATCCACATCGATTATAACAATGTTCTTTCTGTACAGGAGCTGCGAGAATCTGGAGAAGACCTAACAGTCATGGCTCATTCCCGAAATATTTTTTGATAAAGAAAGGGTAGAGAATTGAATTTAATCCGTTCTGAACCCAAAGCGGATGCATTTCCTACCTTGACTTTTATGGACTAAGTTCCCCCAGAATATCCTTCTTCCCATCCAGAATCAGTATTACAGGAGACAAAACCTAAAGAACCTCAGGGAACGGCCCCTAGAGATTGATTTACCCAAAAACGAAAGTGGGCAACGGTGTGTGATGATAAAGACGAGAACAGAAGGGATGAGAGGAAGGAAAGGATAGTAGGATAGAGGAGAGAGTTGTTGGACATAGGCCAAAGGGGCAACCCCCCCCCCAACAGAAATAGCCAAAGTTAATCAGAAGCAGAGCTGCTTAAAGGAGGAGAACTGTTGTTCTAGGAGGCGTCGGTGTCAAAATCCAAATCGGGGAAATTCAACACGGGAAGGTTGGCCTTCAGGAAGACCAGTTTCTCAACTGTTTGAGGGTCCAGCAAGCTGCGGTGGGGCGTGACTACATCTCCCGCTAGGCTGAAGACCCTTTCGCTCTGCACGCTGGTGGGCGGACAGCTGAGAAACTGGCGGGCTACGTGCGACAGATCCGGCCACATGTGATCACGTGAAGCCCAATAGGCCAATGGATCACAAGAAATTATCTCAGGAGGCTCCTCAAAGTACCTGTTGACCGAGCATTCGGCCGAGTCTACCTTTTGCGCAGAAGCCAGCAAAGAGGAATCTTCCGAGCAGGCTAGTATGGCCACCGTCTCTGCAAAGAAAGCGTTTCCTGGTCGCGGCTGGAGATCCGTAACCCTACGGCAACCCCCTGCCGGCTCCCCGGGACTATCACTCTCGCCACTAGCGCTAGTGCTGGGGGTGGCAGGCATTTCCGGTAGAGGGGCCACTGTGCCCGTTTCCCCCACCCTCCCTCAAAGACCTCCCTCACAAGGTTAACTAGTTGGGCCTTCCATACGGTAAAGTCTTTTGGGCAGACGTTGTACTTTAGCCGTGGATCACACAAGGCCGCCAGCTGTCACGACCCAGGCTGCAGAGCACCAATAACCATACACAGAGGCCAGAATCTATCTAATATCTTTATTGTAGGATTATATAAAGTTAATAAAAACTAGTGTAGAAAATAGTCCAGAATTAGACCTTTCAGGAAAGGTCAGAATTAGTCCAAAAAAGCAATGTCCAATAGGAAATATTAAGGTCCAAAGTTGTAATCCAATAACCGAAACACTCACTTTGCCAAGCAAAGTGAGGGGAGATGACAAGGTCCTTTAGTCCATGAAACTTGAGCGAGGCTAGGAAATAACTTGATACTTGAAACAAGGCTTGAACGTGGAACAAGGTAACTAAGAACAAGAACAAGGTCCGTGGAATAACTTGATAAATCCGTGGAACAAGGCAAGGATTAATCCTGGGAAACAAGGCAAAGTCCGTAGATAAACAAAGGCTGGGAAGCAAGGCGAAGGCTGGATAGCAAGGCAAGGCTTGAGCAGGAGCGAGGCTTGAACCGGAGCGCGCTGTCCAGACACAACTCGCTCCGTAGGCTGACGAATTGACTCCGCGAAGTTACTACGCAGGTAAAACACCTAAATAGAGTCTAGCTTCCCGCCGAAGCAGTTCTCTGGGAATCAGAACCGAAAGCTAACTCTGAGACCAGATGTGAGACTCCCCAAAGATTCTCACGAGAAGCAGTCTTAATTGGCCACATTCTTAGCTGCAATCCTCGCACTCCTGCGCGAAGCTGAATCCAAACTTCTCTGTTGTTTACAAAACTCCCGGCGCAAGAATACGGGAGAAGTAGGCTCTGGGCTTGTTTGACATACTTCTGGGAGACAACTTTCTCGCAGGTGCAAGGTTCCCAGATCTGCCTGGGAAAGATCTGGCTGAGAGGAATCCAGTTCAGACTGGGAAGGTAAAAAACCCAAGTTTTCATCTTCATCAGGAATTACAATGTCCTGAGCAGGACTACAAGGCCCATGGGTCATCACACTATCCCCCTCCTCAAGGCCCCTCCCAAACTGGGGCCCTCTCCCCGAGGCGCGAGGTCGCGGTTTGGTGGGATAGGTCTGATGAAAGCGACGGGTTAGATCAGGGGCATGGACTGTGGAGGCGTCTTCCCAAGAGCGTTCCTCAGGGCCAAAACCCACCCAGTCAATGAGATATTGTAGGCGGCGGCGGTGAAAGCGAGAATCCAAAATGTCCTCAACCTCGAACTCCTCCTCCCCATTCATCAAAACAGGAGGGGGGGCCGGTTGGTCTGTATCAGGTCGCACACCATCCGCCGGAAGGAGCAGGGAACGGTGAAACACTGGGTGAATGCGCATTGAACGCGGAAGTTGGAGTTTGAAAGTCACGGGGTTTAATTGCGCCACCACTGGATAGGGACCAATGAAACGGGCATCTAACTTCCGGCAAGGGCGGTGGGAGGGCAGAAAGCGAGTGGACAGGAAAACCCGATCTCCTACCTTGATTTCAGGGCCCGGCTGGCGATGTTTGTCAGCGTGGCGTTTATAGTCCTCCTTGGCTTGGTCCAGTTGCTGGAGCAAAAGTTGTTGCACCGCTGTGAGTTCCTGCAGCCAATCCTCTGCTGCGGGAACCTCTGAAGTTTCAATGACAGGGGGAAAGAAACGTGGATGGAAGCCGTAGTTTGCAAAGAACGGCGTTTCTTTTGTAGAAGCTTGAACTCCATTGTTGTAGGCAAACTCAGACAGTGGTAACAGAGAAGCCCAATTGTCCTGTTGATAGTTTACATAACAGCGAAGATACTGCTCCAAAGTGGCATTGGTGCGCTCCGTTTGCCCATCTGTTTGGGGATGATGAGCTGAAGATAAGCGAGAGTCTATGCCCAATAGTTTTTGTAGTGCCTTCCAAAAACGAGAGGTGAATTGAGATCCACGGTCTGTGACTAAACTCTTGGGCAATCCATGTAGTCTGAAGACATGTTGAAGAAATAGATCCGCAGTTTCCTTGGCCGTGGGGAGGCCTTCGCAGGGAATGAAATGGGCTAACTTGGTGAATAGGTCCACCACCACTAAGATCGTGGTGAATCCACAGGAAGGTGGTAGGTCAGTGATGAAATCCGCGGAAATTATTTCCCATGGGCGAGATGGGGTAGGAAGGGGGTGTAAAAGCCCTGAGGGCTTCTCCCTTCGTATCTTGGAGCGCTGGCATACTGGGCAGGTGTTGACATATTTTTCCACATCCTTGCGGATCTTGGGCCACCAAAAATCCCTTAGGATCAAATGCATAGTTTTAAATAGTCCGAAGTGTCCTGCTGGTTTGCAGTCATGACACAGACGAAGCGCTTTTTCTCTGCCCGGTCCGGGTGGGATATAGACATGATTTCTATAGCAGAGCAGCCCATCTTTAAGCGAAAAGGGGAAATGCAGACCTTGGCGAAGTTGGTCCTGCGCCCAGGCATCTGCTTGCTGACTAGCCCTGATTTCTTGAGCACAGATGGGTCCTGGAGTAGGGGAAGTTGAACCAATGGGAATGGATTTGGTGTTCCCCACCGTGAGCGTGGCAAAGTTCTCAGGTTGTAGCAGTTGGGATTCAAAGGTCTCCTTGCGTCCTGCAGCGTATTCCGGTTTACGTGACAGGGCGTCTGCTTGCTTGGTTTGGGCTGGGGTCACATAATGGATCTGGAAGTTGAAACGTTCAAAGAATAAAGCCCAACGTTGCTGCCTCTGATTTAGTTTGCGGGCAGTTCTTAGATGTTCTAGATTACGATGATCAGTGTGGACTTCAATGGGAAACTTGGCCCCTTCTAGCCAATGTCTCCAAGTTTCAAAGGCTGCCTTTATGGCCAGTAGTTCTTTTTCCCAAATGGTGTAATTCCTCTCTGGTGTGGTTAGTTGACGAGAATAAAAGGCACAGGGGTGGAGGTGATCTCCCACCGGTTGTAAGAGTACAGCCCCAATTGCCACATCAGAGGCGTCCGCTTGCACCACAAAAGGGGTTCCAGGATTTGGGTGCTGTAGAATTGGCTGGGAGGTGAATAGTTTCTTTAGTTGCTGGAACCCTTTCTCTGCTTGATCAGTCCAGCGGAAAGGCTGCTTTCCACGGATGCAGCTAGTGATGGGGTCGGACCAGCGGGCAAAATCTGGAATGAACTTGCGGTAGTAGTTCGCGAACCCCAAGAAACGCTGCACCTCTTTCTTGTTAGTTGGCGCCCGCCATTCCAATACTGCTGAAACTTTGGCTGGGTCCATGGAAAGCCCTAGAGGCGAGATGCGGTAACCAAGGAAATCTACCTCTTGTAGATCAAAAGCGCATTTTTCCAGCTTGGCATAAAGTCCATGATCCCGCAATCGTTGTAACACCATTTTGACGTGGTTCTCATGTTCTGATTGTGATCTGGAAAACACCAAAAAATCGTCCAGGTAGATTATCAAGAACCTGTCTAGATAGTCCTGAAAAATGTCATTGACAAAATGCTGGAACGTTGCGGGGGCTCCGCATAAACCGAAATTCATAACTCGGGACTCAAATAATCCGAATTTGGTCTGGAAGGCGGTCTTCCACTCATCCCCTTCCCTGATGCGAACTAAGTTGTAAGCCCCCCGAAGATCCAGCTTGGTGTAAACCTTGGCTCCTCGAAGCCGATCCAGTAGATCCGAGATTAAAGGCAGGGGATAGCTGTTCCGCTTGGTGATATTGTTCAATGCTCTGTAGTCCACCACCAAGCGTAGTTCCCCTGACTTCTTCTTCACAAACATCACTGGGGAGGCGGCTGGGGATTGAGAGGGTCTGATGAACCCCTTGCGAAGGTTTGTCTCTAGGAATTCCCTGAGAGCTTCTTGCTCTGGCTCAGTCAGGGAGTAGAGATGCCCTCGCGGGATCGGGGCCCCCTCCACCAAGTCAATGGCACAGTCATAAGGTCTATGTGGGGGTAATTTTTCGGCTTCTTTCTCATTGAATACATCCCAATACTCGGAGTACTTCTTTGGCAAGGTGATGATGGGCTCGGTGTCTGTGGCATGGCATACCTTGGCTACGAGGCAATGGTTTTGGCAGTACGGTGAAGCAAACTGCAGTTCTCTGTTGGACCAGGAGATGTTAGGGTCGTGGAGAGTCAGCCATGGAATTCCCAAAATCACAGGGAAATGGGGAACCTCGGTAACAAAGAAGGAAATCTCTTCCATATGTTCCCTTATCCACATCCTGGTGGGTTCCGTCCACTGACTTACGGGGCCCGTCTTGAGGGGACGGCCGTCTATGGCTTGCACCACACGGGCATTCTTGAAATCATGATATTGTAATCCCAGAGAGTCGGCATACTCTCTATCGATGAAATTGTTGGTAGCTCCAGAGTCTATCATGGCGTGGATCATGACGGGTCCCCTTTTTGCTGACCATAATGTGACCACGAGAAGGAACAGGACCCCGGTTGGCGGCTCTTGGATGGATTTTTTGACCGGGTTGGCGAGCCCCTCTACACCCGGTCGTTGGCTTCCCCCGCCGGCTGTGTGCCAGTCGGCTCAGACGCCTTCGTCTCCGTGGAGGACGCCGCCGCAAGACGGGCGGCAGGCTTCCCTTTGGCTGGGCACTCTCTGGCGAAGTGGCCCCCGTTCCCGCAGTACCAGCAGAGGTTTAAGCGTTGACGACGGGCCTTCTCGGCGGCATCTAGTCTGGGACGCACATTGCCCAACTGCATCGGCACCTCCTCGCCTCCTCTGGGGTATGGGGTTGGCGGTGGGGGTCTCCACACCGGACGTGGCTGAACGCTGGCGGGAGCGGGGGGTTTTGCCCCGGCTCTACTGCCCTGGCCTCGAACCCACTGTTTCCTGTTGGCAATCATGACTTCAGCCCGTAAACATTGATCAATGAGTGCCTCGAGGGTCTGGGGAGGATCCACCTTGGAGATTTCTTCCAGCATTTCAATGTTGAGACCCTCCCGGAATTGTCCCCTGAGGGCTACATCGTTCCAGCCGGTGTTGTGGGCCAGCACTCGGAACTCGGCTATATACTGAGACATAGGTCTGTCTCCTTGGAAAAGGCGACGGAGTTTGTGACCGGCTGCCTCCAAATTGTCCTCGATTCCCCAAGTCTCCTTGAGGTGGTCCAAGAAGTGTTGCGCTGATCTTAGGTGTGGAGAGGCTTGGTCGAACAGTGCCGTCGCCCAGCTGGCCGCTGGCCCGTCTAGAAGACTGTAAACCCATGCCACTTTGATGTCTTCTTGGGGAAACTCGGCAGCACGGGCCTCCAGATAAGCTTGACATTGGCGACGGAAGACATGAACCTTAGAAGCTTCTCCAGTAAACTTGGTTGGCAACGCCATGGCCGGAAGACGAACTCCGCGTTCCTTCAAACCCCTTATTTCTCCATCCTGTGCATTGAGCTTATCACGGATTCGGTCCACCTCTTCCTTGTCGATGGTGTAGGTAATCGGCTGGCCGCTCGGCCCAGGTACGACTCCGGTAGACATTCTGGCCGAGGTTAATTGGTGCTTAGGGTGGCGGAGTCAAACTGTCACGACCCAGGCTGCAGAGCACCAATAACCATACACAGAGGCCAGAATCTATCTAATATCTTTATTGTAGGATTATATAAAGTTAATAAAAACTAGTGTAGAAAATAGTCCAGAATTAGACCTTTCAGGAAAGGTCAGAATTAGTCCAAAAAAGCAATGTCCAATAGGAAATATTAAGGTCCAAAGTTGTAATCCAATAACCGAAACACTCACTTTGCCAAGCAAAGTGAGGGGAGATGACAAGGTCCTTTAGTCCATGAAACTTGAGCGAGGCTAGGAAATAACTTGATACTTGAAACAAGGCTTGAACGTGGAACAAGGTAACTAAGAACAAGAACAAGGTCCGTGGAATAACTTGATAAATCCGTGGAACAAGGCAAGGATTAATCCTGGGAAACAAGGCAAAGTCCGTAGATAAACAAAGGCTGGGAAGCAAGGCGAAGGCTGGATAGCAAGGCAAGGCTTGAGCAGGAGCGAGGCTTGAACCGGAGCGCGCTGTCCAGACACAACTCGCTCCGTAGGCTGACGAATTGACTCCGCGAAGTTACTACGCGGGTAAAACACCTAAATAGAGTCTAGCTTCCCGCCGAAGCAGTTCTCTGGGAATCAGAACCGAAAGCTAACTCTGAGACCAGATGTGAGACTCCCCAAAGATTCTCACGAGAAGCAGTCTTAATTGGCCACATTCTTAGCTGCAATCCTCGCACTCCTGCGCGAAGCTGAATCCAAACTTCTCTGTTGTTTACAAAACTCCCGGCGCAAGAATACGGGAGAAGTAGGCTCTGGGCTTGTTTGACATACTTCTGGGAGACAACTTTCTCGCAGGTGCAAGGTTCCCAGATCTGCCTGGGAAAGATCTGGCTGAGAGGAATCCAGTTCAGACTGGGAAGGTAAAAAACCCAAGTTTTCATCTTCATCAGGAATTACAATGTCCTGAGCAGGACTACAAGGCCCATGGGTCATCACACCAGCATATGGACCTTGCTGGAAAGAAGTGGCTCAAGGCGTTTCCGTACAGCAAAGGACAACCTCCTCACCACCTCCTGGACCGGCGGTGTCAGCAGTCCAGCCAGGGAGTCCAGTGTTCGACCGTCCCCAAGCTTTTCTAGGTGCCTCCTTAGCCCCAAGACCATGGGCACTGCCTGGCTAAGAAGGGCTTTTGATTCCGAAAGGGTCTCTGTGGCATGTTTGAATGGCTTTAGGACGTCTACCAGCTGGGAGATGGTGTCCCACTCTTGCTTAGTTGGAACAAGCTTGCTAACAGGCGCAACCAATGTAAGGGAGATGCCGTGTACCGCCTTCTGCTGCTCGACCATGCGTTCGAGCATCTTATAGGTTGAATTCCACCGGGTAGAGACGTCCTGGAGCAGCTTGTGCTGCGGGAGGCCTTCAAGGCTCTGCCTGTCTCTCAGCTGCCGGGCTGCCTTGATGCTCCTGTGGAAGTAGCCCACGATCTTTCTACAGCGCTCGATCAGCAGGGTGATGTTTGCGGTGCTGGCCGGCTGCTCTTCCGGGCTCTTTAAACCTTCCTTGACGGTATTGTGAAGCAAGTGGGCCATGCAGGTGACATTCAAAAACCCTGCACTTTCAACCGCTTTGATCATATTTTTACCAGCGTCAGTCACCATGAAGCCCCTCCTCATTTCTTCCGGCCTGCACCGCATCCACTCCCCCATCATGTTTCCCAGATAGCTGCAGATGGTCTCTGCCTTGACATCACGATCAACTACCTCCAAAGCGAGGAGTGCCCAACGATGGGATGTATCCATACTGCCTTCCTTCTCCCACCAATGTGCCGTGAGAGAGAGGTAGGAATGGCCTCCTCCCAAGCTTGACCAAATATCAGAGGTAAAATGGATGCGTCCTTCTATGGCGCTCCGCAACATCTGGATAATGCGTTCCTTGCAGCCCTCGTACAATCCGGAAATAACTTTTCTGGAAAAGGTGTGACGGGAGGGGATTTTGTAGCGGGGGCACAGGCGTTTCATAAGGCGGACGAAGCCTTCTTGTTCAACCAGGCGGAAGGGATGGTGATCAAGGGCCATAATCTCTCCCACACTTTGGGTTATCTGCTGGGGTGTGGGTAATGTTTCCCCCGTTATCTTCCTGGCTAAAGGCATGCCCCAATCCTCCAAGGTGGACTGTGTCTGCCTTCCACCATCTACACCAGGAGAACTTTGTGTGCTAATGCTGCCACTGCAAGGGCTCGCAGCTCCCCCTCCTACCGATATCGAGGGATGGTGTCGCTTCATGTGAGAGCTCAACCCCGAGGTCGCAAGATGTCTCAGGTCTCTGCCTCTGCTGATATTTGCCCCACAGTGTCTACAAACTGTCAAAGTGGCACGCTGAGTGTGGACATGGAAATGGTCCCAAATATATGACCTTGGCCTCCCCACAGCCACTGTGCCGACGCCCAGGGAGATAGGAGTCGTGGGCACCTGTCACGACCCAGGCTGCAGAGCACCAATAACCATACACAGAGGCCAGAATCTATCTAATATCTTTATTGTAGGAATATATAAAGTTAATAAAAACAAGTGTAGAAAATAGTCCAGAATTAGACCTTCCAGGAAAGGTCAGAATTAGTCCAAAAAAGCAATGTCCAATAAGAAATATTAAGGTCCAAAGTTGTAATCCAATAACCGAAACACTCACTTTGCCAAGCAAAGTGAGGGGAGATGACAAGGTCCTTTAGTCCATGAAACTTGAGCGAGGCTAGGAAATAACTTGATACTTGAAACAAGGCTTGAACGTGGAACAAGGTAACTAAGAACAAGAACAAGGTCCGTGGAATAACTTGATAAATCCGTGGAACAAGGCAAGGATTGATCCTGGGAAACAAGGCAAAGTCCGTAGATAAACAAAGGCTGGGAAGCAAGGCGAAGGCTGGATAGCAAGGCAAGGCTTGAGCAGGAGCGAGGCTTGAACCGGAGCGCGCTGTCCAGACACAACTCGCTCCGTAGGCTGACGAATTGACTCCGCGAAGTTACTACGCGGGTAAAACACCTAAATAGAGTCTAGCTTCCCGCCGAAGCAGTTCTCTGGGAATCAGAACCGAAAGCTAACTCTGAGACCAGATGTGAGACTCCCCAAAGATTCTCACGAGAAGCAGTCTTAATTGGCCACATTCTTAGCTGCAATCCTCGCACTCCTGCGCGAAGCTGAATCCAAACTTCTCTGTTGTTTACAAAACTCCCGGCGCAAGAATACGGGAGAAGTAGGCTCTGGGCTTGTTTGACATACTTCTGGGAGACAACTTTCTTGCAGGTGCAAGGTTCCCAGATCTGCCTGGGAAAGATCTGGCAGAGAGGAATCCAGTTCAGACTGGGAAGGTAAAAAACCCAAGTTTTCATCTTCATCAGGAATTACAATGTCCTGAGCAGGACTACAAGGCCCATGGGTCATCACACTATCCCCCTCCTCAAGGCCCCTCCCAAACTGGGGCCCTCTCCCCGAGGCGCGAGGTCGCGGTTTGGTGGGATAGGTCTGATGAAAGCGACGGGTTAGATCAGGAGCATGGACTGTGGAGGCGTCTTCCCAGGAGCGTTCCTCAGGGCCAAAACCCACCCAGTCAATGAGATATTGTAGGCGGCGGCGGTGAAAGCGAGAATCCAAAATGTCCTCAACCTCGAACTCCTCCTCCCCATTCATCAAAACAGGAGGGGGGGGCCGGTTGGTCTGTATCAGGACGCACACCATCCGCCGGAAGGAGCAGGGAACGGTGAAACACTGGGTGAATGCGCATTGAACGCGGAAGTTGGAGTTTGAAAGTCACGGGGTTTAATTGCGCCACCACTGGATAGGGGCCAATGAAACGGGCATCTAACTTCCGGCAAGGGCGGTGGGAGGGCAGAAAGCGAGTGGACAGGAAAACCCGATCTCCTACCTTGATTTCGAGGCCCGGCTGGCGATGTTTGTCAGCGTGGCGTTTATAGTCCTCCTTGGCTTGGTCCAGTTGCTGGAGCAAAAGTTGTTGCACCGCTGTGAGTTCCTGCAGCCAGTCCTCTGCTGCGGGAACTTCTGAGGTTTCAATGACAGGGGGGAAGAAACGTGGATGGAAGCCGTAGTTTGCAAAGAACGGCGTTTCTTTTGTAGAAGCTTGAACTCCATTGTTGTAGGCAAACTCAGACAGTGGTAACAGAGAAGCCCAATTGTCCTGTTGGTAGTTTACATAACAGCGAAGATACTGCTCCAAAGTGGCATTGGTGCGCTCCGTTTGCCCATCTGTTTGGGGATGATGAGCTGAAGATAAGCGAGAGTCTATGCCCAATAGTTTTTGTAGTGCCTTCCAAAAACGAGAGGTGAATTGAGATCCACGGTCTGTGACTAAACTCTTGGGCAATCCATGTAGTCTGAAAACATGTTGAAGAAATAGATCCGCAGTTTCTTTGGCCGTGGGGAGGCCTTCGCAGGGAATGAAATGGGCTAACTTGGTGAAAAGGTCCACCACCACTAAGATCGTGGTGAATCCACAGGAAGGTGGTAGGTCAGTGATGAAATCCGCGGAAATTATTTCCCATGGGCGAGATGGGGTAGGAAGGGGGTGTAAAAGCCCTGAGGGCTTCTCCCTTCGTATCTTGGAGCGCTGGCATACTGGGCAGGTGTTGACATATTTTTCCACATCCTTGCGGATCTTGGGCCACCAAAAATCCCTTAGGATCAAATGCATAGTTTTAAATAGTCCGAAGTGTCCTGCTGGTTTGCAGTCATGACACAGACGAAGCGCTTTTTCCCTGCCCAGTCCGGGTGGGATATAAACATGATTTCTATAGCAGAGCAGCCCATCTTTAAGCGAAAAGGGAAAATGCAGACCTTGGCGAAGTTGGTCCTGCGCCCAGGCATCTGCTTGCTGACTAGCCCTGATTTCTTGAGCACAGATGGGTCCTGGAGTAGGGGAAGTTGAACCAATGGGAATGGATTTGGTGTTCCCCACTGTGAGCGTGGCAAAGTTCTCGGGTTGTAGCAGTTGGGATTCAAAGGTCTCCTTGCGTCCTGCAGCGTATTCCGGTTTACGTGACAGGGCGTCTGCTTGCTTGGTTTGGGCTGGGGTCACATAATGGATCTGGAAGTTGAAACGTTCAAAGAATAAAGCCCAACGTTGCTGCCTCTGATTTAGTTTGCGGGCAGTTCTTAGATGTTCTAGATTACGATGATCAGTGTGGACTTCAATGGGAAATTTGGCCCCTTCTAGCCAATGTCTCCAAGTTTCAAAGGCTGCCTTTATGGCCAGTAGTTCTTTTTCCCAAATGGTGTAATTCCTCTCTGGTGTGGTTAGTTGACGAGAATAAAAGGCACAGGGGTGGAGGTGATCTCCCACCGGTTGTAAGAGTACAGCCCCAATTGCCACATCAGAGGCGTCCGCTTGCACCACAAAAGGGGTTCCAGGATTTGGGTGCTGTAGAATTGGCTGGGAGGTGAATAGTTTCTTTAGTTGCTGGAACCCTTTCTCTGCTTGATCAGTCCAGCGGAAAGGCTGCTTTCCACGGATGCAGCTAGTGATGGGGTCGGACCAGCGGGCAAAATCTGGAATGAACTTGCGGTAGTAGTTCGCGAACCCCAAGAAACGCTGCACCTCTTTCTTGTTAGTTGGCGCCCGCCATTCCAATACTGCTGAAACTTTGGCTGGATCCATGGAAAGCCCTAGAGGCGAGATGCGGTAACCAAGGAAATCTACCTCTTGTAGATCAAAAGCGCATTTTTCCAGCTTGGCATAAAGTCCATGATCCCGCAATCGTTGTAACACCATTTTGACGTGGTTCTCATGTTCTGATTGTGATCTGGAAAACACCAAAAAATCGTCCAGGTAGATTATCAAGAACCTGTCTAGATAGTCCTGAAAAATGTCATTGACAAAATGCTGGAACGTTGCGGGGGCTCCGCATAAACCGAAATTCATAACTCGGGACTCAAATAATCCGAATTTGGTCTGGAAGGCGGTCTTCCACTCGTCCCCTTCCCTGATGCGAACTAAGTTGTAAGCCCCCCGAAGATCCAGCTTGGTGTAAACCTTGGCTCCTCGAAGCCGATCCAGTAGATCCGAGATTAAAGGCAGGGGATAGCTGTTCCGCTTGGTGATATTGTTCAATGCTCTGTAGTCCACCACCAAGCGTAGTTCCCCTGACTTCTTCTTCACAAACATCACTGGGGAGGCGGCTGGGGATTGAGAGGGTCTGATGAATCCCTTGCGAAGGTTTGTCTCTAGGAATTCCCTGAGAGCTTCTTGCTCTGGTTCAGTCAGGGAGTAGAGATGCCCTCGCGGGATCGGGGCCCCCTCCACCAAGTCAATGGCACAGTCATAAGGTCTATGTGGGGGTAATTTTTCGGCTTCTTTCTCATTGAATACATCCCAATACTCGGAGTACTTCTTTGGCAAGGTGATGATGGGCTCGGTGTCTGTGGCATGGCATACCTTGGCTACGAGGCAATGGTTTTGGCAGTACGGTGAAGCAAACTGCAGTTCTCTGTTGGACCAGGAGATGTTAGGGTCGTGGAGAGTCAGCCATGGAATTCCCAAAATCACAGGGAAATGGGGGACCTCGGTAACAAAGAAGGAAATCTCTTCCATATGTTCCCTTATCCACATCCTGGTGGGTTCCGACCACTGACTTACGGGGCCCGTCTTGAGGGGGCGGCCGTCTATGGCTTGCACCACACGGGCATTCTTGAAATCATGATATTGTAATCCCAGAGAGTCGGCATACTCTCTATCGATGAAATTGTTGGTAGCTCCAGAGTCTATCATGGCGTGGATCATGACGGGTCCCCTTTTTGCTGACCATAATGTGACCACGAGAAGGAACAGGACCCCGGTTGGCGGCTCTTGGATGGATTTTTTGACCGGGTTGGCGAGCCCCTCTACACCCGGTCGTTGGCTTCCCCCGCCGGCTGTGTGCCAGTCGGCTCAGACGCCTTCGTCTCCGTGGAGGACGCCGCCGCAAGACGGGCGGCAGGCTTCCCTTTGGCTGGACACTCTCTGGCGAAGTGGCCCCCGTTCCCGCAGTACCAGCAGAGGTTTAAGCGTTGACGACGGGCCTTCTCGGCGGCATCTAGTCTGGGACGCACATTGCCCAACTGCATCGGCACCTCCTCGCCTCCTCTGGGGTATGGGGTTGGCGGTGGGGGTCTCCACACCGGACGTGGCTGAACGCTGGCGGGAGCGCTGGTTTTGCCCCGGCTCTACTGCCCTGGCCTCGAACCCACTGTTTCCTGTTGGCAATCATGACTTCAGCCCGTAAACATTGATCAATGAGTGCCTCGAGGGTCTGGGGAGGATCCACCTTGGAGATTTCTTCCAGCATTTCAATGTTGAGACCCTCCCGGAATTGTCCCCTGAGGGCTACATCGTTCCAGCCGGTGTTGTGGGCCAGCACTCGGAACTCGGCTATATACTGAGACATAGGTCTGTCTCCTTGGAAAAGGCGACGGAGTTTGTGACCGGCTGCCTCCAAATTGTCCTCGATTCCCCAAGTCTCCTTGAGGTGGTCCAAGAAGTGTTGCGCTGATCTTAGGTGTGGAGAGGCTTGGTCGAACAGTGCCGTCGCCCAGCTGGCCGCTGGCCCGTCTAGAAGACTGTAAACCCATGCCACTTTGATGTCTTCTTGGGGAAACTCGGCAGCACGGGCCTCCAGATAAGCTTGACATTGGCGACGGAAGACATGAACCTTAGAAGCTTCTCCAGTAAACTTGGTTGGCAACGCCATGGCCGGAAGACGAACTCCGCGTTCCTTCAAACCCCTTATTTCTCCATCCTGTGCATTGAGCTTATCACGGATTCGGTCCACCTCTTCCTTGTCGATGGTGTAGGTAATCGGCTGGCCGCTCGGCCCAGGTACGGTTCCGGTAGACATTCTGGCCGAGGTTAATTGGTGCTTAGGGTGGCGGAGTCAAACTGTCACGACCCAGGCTGCAGAGCACCAATAACCATACACAGAGGCCAGAATCTATCTAATATCTTTATTGTAGGAATATATAAAGTTAATAAAAACAAGTGTAGAAAATAGTCCAGAATTAGACCTTCCAGGAAAGGTCAGAATTAGTCCAAAAAAGCAATGTCCAATAAGAAATATTAAGGTCCAAAGTTGTAATCCAATAACCGAAACACTCACTTTGCCAAGCAAAGTGAGGGGAGATGACAAGGTCCTTTAGTCCATGAAACTTGAGCGAGGCTAGGAAATAACTTGATACTTGAAACAAGGCTTGAACGTGGAACAAGGTAACTAAGAACAAGAACAAGGTCCGTGGAATAACTTGATAAATCCGTGGAACAAGGCAAGGATTGATCCTGGGAAACAAGGCAAAGTCCGTAGATAAACAAAGGCTGGGAAGCAAGGCGAAGGCTGGATAGCAAGGCAAGGCTTGAGCAGGAGCGAGGCTTGAACCGGAGCGCGCTGTCCAGACACAACTCGCTCCGTAGGCTGACGAATTGACTCCGCGAAGTTACTACGCGGGTAAAACACCTAAATAGAGTCTAGCTTCCCGCCGAAGCAGTTCTCTGGGAATCAGAACCGAAAGCTAACTCTGAGACCAGATGTGAGACTCCCCAAAGATTCTCACGAGAAGCAGTCTTAATTGGCCACATTCTTAGCTGCAATCCGCGCACTCCTGCGCGAAGCTGAATCCAAACTTCTCTGTTGTTTACAAAACTCCCGGCGCAAGAATACGGGAGAAGTAGGCTCTGGGCTTGTTTGACATACTTCTGGGAGACAACTTTCTTGCAGGTGCAAGGTTCCCAGATCTGCCTGGGAAAGATCTGGCTGAGAGGAATCCAGTTCAGACTGGGAAGGTAAAAAACCCAAGTTTTCATCTTCATCAGGAATTACAATGTCCTGAGCAGGACTACAAGGCCCATGGGTCATCACAAGGCCCTGCCCTAAACTACATTTCCCAGAATTCTGCTCAGCATCAGAAAGCCCCAATCAGAATAGGGGAGAGTTATTTTCCCTCTGTAGCATCAGCCAGCTAGAGTTTCAATCAATTTTTGAGTCTGCAAAGAGGAGAACTGACTGATACTTCTAGTAAGTAAATCTCTGTGCTAGACTGGGAAGAAATCTCTGGAAGTTCTATTGGTTAATATTAGAGACATTCAATGAGGTAGCTGTTGCAGCTTTTAAAAAAATGTTTTTGCACACCTTTAATGTATACATTAGGTGAATTTTACACAAAACCCATACAATTGGGAAAGAGCAAACAAAAAGTCATATGGTAGAAGTAATGTATACAAAAATATGTATAAATTTCTAGATGGCTTTTACTTTTAAAAATGATCCCTACCAGCTTTGGGTCTTTTTAATACATGAAATCAAATAGAAAGATGAACTTAAAAAAGATCTATTGTAAACCTTTATAACAATTCATTTTTCTTTTATGGGTATATCTGTCTATCTCAAAAGCTAAATATTTCAAAAGCTGCTGAGCATTTTTGGACTGTGTTATATTTGTAACTTTTCTAATGAAAAAAACATTTTTACATGAAAATGACCTCACACTCTCTTTGGTTAACAGCACAAGGAGAACCCAATTTATATGCATATGGTTTTGTCACATATCATTTTTGGCCTTTTATTGATCCATGAAATTCTTCCAGGCACTTTTATGACATTTTTAATAAAAAAAATGCTTATCAGCCCTTTTGGAAGAGATGATATTTCAAGAATATTGGCCCTGTATGTTATGGCTTTCTCCATTTTAAATTTTTAATACCTGTGTTATAAAACACACAAGTAGAGATGTATTCACACTGTAGAACTAATACAATTTGACATCACTTTAACTGCTATGGTTTAATGTTATAGATCAGGTGAGTTACAGTTTTACAAGATCTTTAGCCTTCTTTGCCAAGGAATGCTAGTTCTTCAGCAAACTACAAATCCCAGGATTCCATAGCAATTAGGTCTACATGCCAACAATGGATGGAATATAGTTCCTGATGACTGTCAGTTTCCATTTCAGTGAGATAAATTCACTCCATTTATTTTAACATTATATGAACCCATAGGAGCCCTGGTGGTGAAGTATGTTAAAGCACTGAGCTGCTGAACTTGCAGACCAAAAGTTCACAGGTTCAAATCCCGGGAGTGGAGTGAGCACCCGCTGTTAGCTCCAGCTTCTGCCAACCTAGCAGTTAGAAAACATGCCAAGGTGAGTAGATCAATAGGTACTGCTCCGGCGAGAAGGTAATGGTGCTCCATGCAGTCATGCCGGCCACATAACCTTGGAGGTGTCTACGGACAACGCCGGCTCTTCGGCTTAGAAATGGAGATGAGCACCAACCCCCAGAGTCAGACATGACTGGACTTAACATCAGGGGAAACCTTTGCCTTTACAATATGGACTCATTACCTCAGATAGTTATTTTAAAGTTCAGCTCAAAACCCGAACTGGATTCACCACCCCATTAACACGTACCATCAACCTCTGATATGAGGCAGATTGCTTATTGTTTTAAAAAAAAGTCAGCAAGGAGCTCTAACTCCTACCAATATATGAATATAATGTTCCCTCTCTCCAATGAAATGCTCACCGCAGACAAAAATAGATGATTTGGAAAGAACACTATGTAGAAATCAGGGTTGGACTGATGTGTGAAAGAATTATTTGGCTCTTTCTTAGGGGCCCTTCCAGACAGCCCAAAATCCCGAGAGGAACTGGGATTCTAAATTTTAGATTTTGCAGGGGGGACGGGGGACCTGGATAGGCATCTAGCCAGCTCTCTGTTTCCTCTCTAAACTTACCAGAGGGGTCTGATGATGCAGTCAGGACACTCTGATATGTTTAGAGGAGAAATGGGGGGGGGGGCTGGGAGGCGAGGGTGGAGGTACCATCCTGTTCTCAAAGAGCCTGAAGGAACAGGATGTCAATGGCGATTGGCCTTCAAGATCACGGAAGGCACTGCCGAGAGTCCGCCCCCAAAGGACCAACACCTTAATAGATCCAGACCTTGCAGTAAGGTCTAGATTTGTTTAAGTGTTTTTAAAATCCATATTAACACGAGGCATTGTTTAGATGCCTCCGGTTAATCCAAAAAACCCCATGGGTCTTGAGTCTGTCTGGAAGGGCCCTAAGGCCCCAGCAACATTACCATAGAAAATCCAGATTATCTGATTTGAAATGAATTATATGGCAGTGTAGACTCATATAATCCAGTTCAAATCAGATAATCTGAATTCAGAAACTGGATTATATGGTAGTGTAGATCCAGCTTTTTATCCATTTCAATTTTCTGTGTTAAACATGTGCTCAGAAAGGCTATGTTATTTGGGGGTATTTTGTCCTCATTATTTGCTCCTATCTCTGAATGGGAGATAGGAGCAAATAACAAGGAAAAATATGAGGGTTCTGCTAAATCCTATAGGTCTGAGTAATGTTGTTTACCCCTGCCCTGTGTGGCCTCATCCCGAAAGATTTCCCAGAACTACATCCTATTCAATATAATGTAACACGTCAAATTATGTCTCTTTCCCATTTGGCTAAATGAGGTGTTGTCCTGACTTGACAACAATATAGACCAGGATATCTATGTCATGGCTGGCAATAAGTGTAGCATCTTCTCAAGAGATGCTTCTTGTTTAGTTGTTTTTGTTTTGTTTTTTGTCATGGTGGTCTTTACTAAGAAATGTTAAATGGACAATGGGAATAAGTAATAAGGAGAGGGGAGGAAGTTGATATTTATACATTATGGGAGTCAGGGGAAACTATAAAAACTATAAGAAAATAATACAGTCTGGTAAGAGTTTTGGAAATATGGTATAATTTGTTTAGAGGTATTCAAATGGGACTCATTTTATTCTTATTATCTCCAGATTATCTACAGGGATTGAACACTAATGTTTTCAAGTAGTAGATAAATTGTCCTGTTGAAAACACTGTGGTTTTCTCATGGCTCTTGCCTCTGACTGCTTTGTGTATGTATAGGTAGTGTAAACAAGAATCAGAAGAGAGAAAATGCATTCCTGAGATCACAGACAGGTCAGGTAACCGTGCTTGTTTTTCTAATAGTTTATTTATATTCTTGGGAAAATGCTTTAGATTTCTGGCAACTATATGCATGTTTTTTTGGCACAAAAGAATCCCAAAGTAAGACGATTAATATAGTCAGATAATGACTTGCCCCCAGTAGCTATTTGCCTGTTGCAGGTAGTAACTGAAGATAAACGAAAATAAAATTCCATCTTATATTCCCTGCAAATGTATTATAAATGATGTATTGTAAGGAATATGTCAGCTTGTATTGCAGAAATTGTAACTCAGGACTCATGAGGACAGTTAAAGTGCTCAGTTAACATTATTCAGAGCTTTCATTTGAATTAAATCCACATCTGGTTCACCACTGTGGGAAGAAGATAGTAGATTAAATGGCATCTAGAATCATAGAATCATAGAGTGGGCCATCCAGTCCAACCCCATTCTGCCAAGAATCAGGAAAATTGCATTCAAAGCACCCCCGACAGATGGCCATCAAGCCTCTGTTTCAAAGCCTCCAGAGAAGGAGCCTCCACCACACTCCAGGGCAAAGAGTTCCACTGCTGAACAGCTTTCACAATTAGGAAGTTCTTCCTGATGTTCAGGTGGAATCTCCTTTCCTGCAGTTTGAAGCCATTTTTCTGCATCCTAGTCTCTAGGGCAGCAGAAAACAAGTGTGTTCCTTCCTCTCTATGACTTCCCCTCACATATTTATACATGGCCATCATGTCTCTTTTCAGCCTTCTCTTCTGCAGGCTAAACATGCCCAGCTCTTTAAGCCATTCTTCATAGGGCTTGTTCTCCAGACCCTTAATCATTTTAGTTGCCCTTCTCTAGACACATACCAGCTTGTCAACATCTCCCTTCAACTGCGGTGCACAGAATTGGACACAGTATTCCAGGTGTGGTCTGACCAAGGCAGAATAAAGGGGTAGCATGACTTCCCTGGATCTAGACACTATACTCTAATTTATGCAGCCAAAATCCCACTAGCCTTTTTGCCGCCGCATCATATTGTTGGCTCATGTTTAATTTGTTGTCCATGAGGACTCCAATATCTTTTTCACATACTGCTGTTGAGCCAGGCGTCCCTCATTCTGTATCTTTGCTCTTCATTTTTTCTGCCTAAGTGGAGTATCTTGCATTTGTCCCTGTTGAACTTCATTTTGTTAGGTTTGGCCCATCTCTCTAGTCTGTTAAGATCGTTTTGAATTCTGCTCCTGTCTTCTGAAGTATTAGCTATCTCTTCCAATTTGGTGTTGCCTTCAAACTTGATGATCATGTCTTCTAACCCTTCGTCTAAGTCATTAAAAAGATGCTGAATACAACCGGATCCAGGACAGAACCCTGTGGCACTCCGCAAAAGAATCTTGCAAGGTTCTTATGTTTTTCATTCAACTTCAACTCACCAAACTACAAACAACATAGGATGTTATCATGACAGTCAAAAGTGGACTCAAAATGTTATAATTGCATAGCAGGAAGGAGACCTTTTTATGTCTGTGCCCCTACATTTCTCCCTTGATTTTTCATTCCTGCTCAGTCTTACTCATCTTAGTTATATTATTTATTTGATCTTATTTATATTTTTGTCTGAACTTTCCTTCAACGATCTCAAAACAACGTACATGCCTCTTCACCTCCTGAAATTCAACCTTATGAGAAAATGTGACAATTCCAAGATCATTCAGGGAGACCCATGTCTCTGAAGTAATTCAAACCTGGGGACCTCTCATACTGTGTCATTATAACAAATGGATTCCACTTTAATAGCCTTGACAATATTACAATTAAATCCCTGGGTTTGTAATTTGGTGGGGAACTAGAGCTCTCTGCCAGAAAATTATAAGTGTCCCTCTCCAAAAGGCCAATTTCAGGGTTCCACAGAATATAATTATGGCAGTTAATTTTTTTTTCAACATTTCACATGTGATAATCAATATGTGGTCAAGTAGTATTACTGTGTGGTCAAGATGATAAGAGTTACCGAAGAGAAAGAAATGTAGGGATGTAATTCCTTAGTCATTTTATTCCTGATGAAACCAATGGGTAATTTTAACAATGGTATTTGTACTGTAAGAAAGCCTTCAAATGCTGCACTGTTTTTGAAGCAGTTTGAAGCAGTCTGTGAAAAATGTATACATGGTTGTTTTGCACAGAAAGCATCGATTTTTGTAAAGAAAACAGCACTTTTTGCATAAGCCATAACATTTCTGTTGAAATACATTATGTGCCGAAAATACTGTTTCTTTTCAGAAAGATTTTTGTGCAAATAAACAATGTGCGAATTTTATGCAGAATCAGTCCCCAATAAAACCATTTTCTGTTCAAGAAACCACCATTTCTGCTCAGGAATATTATTTTATGTGGAGAAAATGTGGTATCCTGCTCAGGAAAATGCAGTTTTCTTTACAAAATAATCATGTGCAAATCTTCCACAGAATAAGTCCCAAACTGTGAAGATTTTCATTCCTCTCATTGGGATCACTAGTCACATTAAAACAAAGAAACAAACAAACATGTCTCAGTTTTAATCAATGTATTAAAAGAAACAAATAAAAAGTATATATATATATAAAAAAACATGTTTTAGGTCATTTTATTATGTTTTAATATTCTTTTCATGCCTAAAAGGCAGAGAAGTTAAAGACCTTGCAAAACTGTTCCTCCCCTGATTGTATAGCATTGAGCCATGGCAGTTAACATGGTGTCAAACTGCATTAATTCTACAGTATAGATGTACCCTTACACTTCAAATTCAGTCTGTTGCAATTGAGGCACGCAGAAGATAAAGGTGAAAGCTGGAGTAGAAAAAAAAAACTGTAACATTTTTTAAAAGGTAAAAAGGTAAGACTAGAGAGGATTAATTGGGACGATCCCAGCCAAATCAGAACAGTTGGAGGGTAATTTAAAATGGAATCATAGTGCTTTAATTGCATAGCGGGGCAATACCACAGGATCAGCAAATGTCCCTCTTTTGCCCTAGTCTGATGTATTTCATTGTTCATTTCCATACTCCTGAACTGACTCAAATTTATAGCATGTTTTTTAAAGGCAAAAAAAAAAAACATTCTTGCCTTAGTATGGTGTCTGTACATGGTTGGAATTACATGTGTCAGTAGAGCTACATATCTCCCTCCCCACTTTAACTTTGATATCTACTGCCAGGGACTGTAAATTTAATGAGAGCACCTGCTGCCCTCTCGCTAGTTAATTCACAGTGATTTGCCACAACGAAAGGATTATTTTTTTAAAAAAAATCCTCTGTTCTTCAGTAATAAATTACCAACCTATATTATAGCCTAAAGGGTCTTTGATTCATGTAATATTACATTTACACTAAGCACTCCTGGCAGTGGGGACATTTAGCTTCTGAGGTGGGGGGGGGGTCGATTTAGTGGGGAAGGAAAGTGGCTGGTGAGATTAAAATAAAATAAGAAGATCAATTGCCTGGATGCTGACAGCTGAAGGGAGGGTTTTGTCCTCAACCTCATGGGTCTGAAGCAATTATTTTCACAATGCCAAAACCCCCAGACTAATACAGATTCTGCTACCTCAAATGACAGAAAACAATATGGGGGCATTAAAGGTAATTTTTTAAAAAAATGTTCATGTTTTGTGTTGTTTTTTAAATTGCATTCACACAATTGCCTTGTCAAATTAATTTTGTTGCAGGGAATCGCATAAACAGCATGCAGTGCCTGCTTTTGTTATTATTTTGAAATTTGATAGTCTTTTTTAAAAAAAGAAAGAAAGAAAAAGTAGAAGAATAAACTAGATTATTTAATAATGTAGGTTTACAGTTGAACATTAAGAAAATAAAAATGATGACCCCAGAGGATTTCCGTAATTTTAAAGTAGAGATGAAATCATTGAAACAGTTCGAGATTTCCCATACCTTGCAACAGTCATTAATCAGAATGGAGACTGCAATCAAGAAATCAGAAGAAGAATGGAAGTTGAAAGGACAGCTATGAAGAAACCAGACAAGATTCATAAGTGTCGAGATATATCATTACATTCGAAAGTTAAGATAGTCAGTGCCATCCTATTTCCCATTTCTGTGTATGGTGTTGAAAGTGAAGAAAGCTGATAGGAAAAAAAACAATTTCATCTGAAATGTGATGCTGGAGAAAAGTTATAAGAATGTGAATTAACTGCATTGAACCAGACTACATAGCAGTTCAATGCCGTTAATCAACATTCTGAAATGTCATTATATGGAAGCATAGATCCAGCCTCAAATAAAGAAGCAATGGTCCTGAGTTTTAGTTTAGGTTAAAATGACCTGGAAGTATCTCGTTCATAGAGACATTAGCTTGAAAGCAATTAACAATAACATAACATATAACATATAACATATAACATATAACATATAACATATAACATATAAAATGCAATATACAAAAGAAGCCAGACTTCAATAGCAGTAATCAAAAATGCCAGGTTACATACCAAAACCAAGGAATCCAAAATCACAGAGTTAATCCAAAGGTATATTCATGAACATAAAAACAGGAACCTCTCCAAGGTAAATTCTCCAAAGGTACATAGGCATAAACAGAAACATGGAAGAGGAATCTAACAGAATTCCAACCAAAGTTATCTTCTGACATGTTACGACCTCAACAGACTGGGTACATTTCAGCTGCATGTACCGGTGTGTCTTTACTTTTATGATGGATACTGCCGGCAACCATCCCATGACATAGAGCTACATCCAGTGGGGTTCTGCTGCAAAATTTAATACTTTTTGATATTAAGTGAAGTAGTTGTGGCATTGAATGTTTACTGTTTTATATGTATGTTAACCACCCTGAGTCCCTCTGGGGAGAGAGGGCGGTCTAGAAATAAGGTTTATTATTATTATTATTATTATTATTATTATTATTATTATTATTATTATTATATTATTATTATTATTATTATTGAAGATGAATCTATACATGCCACTATGGCGGCAACACGGGACACTTTCTGTGTTGTATTGGATCAAAGGGGGAAGCTGAGCAGCTAACATGTCCCCTCATGGGATGGGACAATGGGTAAGTCAGGTGATGTGTGGCTTGGGGTGACAGGTTCCCCACACCCTCCAAAGGGCACTGCTGGATTCACCACAATGTGTGGCGACTCTGGCGACCCATATGATGAGGTTATTAAATACAAACCTTAAAACATGGGTCCAATAATGGTCATATTACATTAAATATCGAAGGTTCTGTGATTGCTTATTTTAACTGAATTGTCTTTGTCTTGTTTTAACGATGTGTTTATTTTGCTATGTTAAGTTATTGTATGTTGTTTTGCACTCATGTTGGAAACCTCCCTGAGTCCCTTCGGGGAGATAGAGAGGTATATAAATAAAGATGATGATGATGATGATGATGATGATGATGATGATGATTATTATTATTATTATTATTATTATTATTATTATTATTATATATCAGAATCCTATGTGTTCACTATAGTAACAATTGCATTTTCCACAAAGTCATAAAGCTATGATAAGAGAAAGCAAACAAAATCTGATCTAGTCTGATTTCTTAATTTTATGTTTACTGTACCTTACATGCTTCATGACCATAGCATCAATTACCAATTGCCTCCTCACTGCGAAATAAAATGTGGGCCCAGGATAGGTCTCTACAGCTACCACCAAGACTCTATGCTGGGAAGGTGATCATATCCGCAAGTGATAGCCTGTTGCACCCTAGCACTGGAACATCCTTTCACCCAGCAACACACCAGAGTCCAGAGATTGGCTCCTATTGTCACACCCTGCACTGTTTGCAAACAGGTTTCTACCTTTATTTTTTCAGGCTCTTCAGAATTTTTCGTTGTTTTTGCTGTAGCAGACTAGCATAGCCAGACTCATTATAATGAGAAATGGCATTGCTGGACAAGTAGATGTTGGTTGACGCCATTGGCCAGGACCAGGTCTCCTTATATTTCTTGCCTTTTGCTTTGCCTGCTCACCTCAACCCACATTTAAATATACAGTATACTTGGAATATTATAATGTGATTCATACCTAAATATTCTAAAGGCAGCAGAATCTGTCTGATCTTGGAAGCTAAGCAGGGTCAGCACTGTATGGGAGACTGCCAAGGTATACCATGTGCTGTATATTTCAAAGGAAGGAACTAGCAAAATCACCTTGCAAGGAGTATTCCTTGGCAAGAAAATCCTATGAAATTAATGAGGTCGCTACAGGATAACAGGAACTTGAAGGTGCACACACGATGTAATTCTAAATTGTCTACTGCTGATATGTACTCCAAGCAGATAGAAAGCATGAGATCTCCTGATTAATTTAAATTCTTATTTCACAAAAGTTAAAATAAATAAAGAACAACTGGCTTAAGTGTTGTTGCTAAACCTATATCAATTGAATCAGTGACTGTTCCGTCTCCCAGTGGTTTGGCTTGCATTTTCCCATGGTTGTAGGGAATAGCACCCTTTTTGCATTTTTTTCCAGGGTGGCTGCAGACTCAGCAGTACCCTGACAATTAACCATTAGCAGAGATTTGTAACAATTCTGCAAAGCCTTTGCTGCTGAAAGCTTGCAAAGTATCCTTTTGTTCTTGAGACCGCCCCTTTTCCTGGGGATGAAATCTCCATTTTGAGAAGCCTTTTTTGCCTTTTTACAGAAGAGAAAAGAGCTCAGATGTGCTTGTGTGGTCAAGCCAGGCTAGCTCAGACAAGCCATCGTAAGTACTGACCTCTTGCCTTTGAAACTGGTGCTGAGCTTATATAGGGAAAGACCTGCTCTTTCTAATATAGCAACTCAGCACTGGGGCAGAGAATATCTCAGGATTTCTCTGCCATTGGAAGAAGCTCCAACTACTTCATCTCCAAGCTAGCTTTGAGCTTAGATAGGGAAAGATCTGCTCTTTCTAATATAGCAGCTCAGGGCTAGGGTAGAGAGCATCTCAGGATCTCTTCGTTTTTGGAGGACGTTAGCCCAGCAGCTAAGGGGGAAAGCAAGAAAAAAACATCTGCATGATTTTATAAGTTGACTGTTTATATTTGTAACCTTAACTACCTGTGCCAAGTTTGTCAAGGACTTTGAGAAAATAAAAATCTTGTTTGATGTTCAACTTGAAGTGGCCTTGGTTACTGGGACTCCTGAGCTTCAAAGTAAGGCCCAGCAGTTCACCCAGGCAAAAAAAGCAGCACATCTTAGTTTACCAAAGGTGCCCGGGTGTGACGGCATAGTGGCAGTTAACTATGTGTTGACTTTCCATTCATTGAATGGGTTTTCTGTAGTTGGAACTAACCAATAGCATTCCTGCCAGTTTAAAAAAAACATGGTTAACAACAAATCAAAATATTTCAGATATAAAAGTAAACTTTGCACAATACAGGGATATTTGAAACTGGTCAATAACTCTCCAGAATGACATTTGCCAAGAATGCCTTCACTGTAGCCTCTTTTAGGCAAGATAGTATTCGTTACTGTGATTAGACCTGCCAGGAAAGCTGTGTGTCCAGTATATATATATATCTCCTTGAATCCCGGTCAGCTTGCAAAAACTGAAATGTATCTAATTAAGGACAAACAAAACACAAGAAAACATAAGATGAAAAGACAGTGCCTTTCCTAAGATTACAAGCCACTGAATTGGTTCATTCCTCAGTCTTTATGGCTTAGTCCTATGCAAAGGTTCCATAGGTTCAATAGGATCTTCTGAGTTCAGTAAGATAAGGGTGCATCTATGCTATACAATTAATTCAGTTTGATACCATTTTAACTGCCATGACTCAATGTTTAGGAATCATGGGAATTGCAGTTTTACAAGGTGTTTGGTACACGTAGAGACCCAAAAAATTTTAGATAGGAATTTTACAATGAAACCTGAACTATATCTATTAGGAATCACGGATAAATCTTTAGAATTAAACACAAATGATGATAAACTTTTACATATATTTCGACAGCGGCCAGAATAACCCTAGCAAAACAATGGAAGACAGATCAGATCCCACGGACTGAGCAATGGTTGGTGAAACTAGAAGAAATAAAGAACATGGACAAACTAACTTGGTATTTGAAAGAAATTAGAGGAAAGCCGATAAAGAAGACGAATTGGGAAAAAGTGGAAGTATATATTAACAGAAATTGTTAGTTTGTAGAATGAACCTGGACAATGTAAGAAATGTAAATGTAAAGTAATGTACCGAAAGGGGAAAGAATGGAAGTTTTGTTTCGAATACCCTACCCCAACTTTCCCTTCCCTGTTCCCCTTTTGTTTAATCCCCGGACTATGTAACTCCTTCCCCCTCCCTTCCTAACTGTAACCCTCACTAATTTACCCTGTTTTTATAATGTATTGCACGTAAAAATAAATAAAAATATATTATTATTATTTTTTTTAAAAAAGGTGTTTAGCCTTCCCTTCCAAAGAGTGCTGATGCCTCACCAAATACAACTCCCAGGATCCTATAGCATTGAACCATGGCAATTACAGTGGTATCAACTACATTCGTTCTGCAGTGTAGATGCACCCTAAGTGGGCATAAAACTGCAACATCAAGCACTATGTTGCTGTCAGAGAGCTATGGTTTTATTTTAAAAAGAGCATTTCAAGAGCTATGGGGAAGTACTTTCAATTTAATTTTGGTATAAAAATAGTAGTTTTGTATAGAAGCATCCTTTATAGGGGGAAAAACCAAGAATCTTTATGTGGTGAACAACCCATGGTGGTACCTACATCTGTGCAGAGATGGTCTCTCAAATATCGGCAGGCTATTTACAGGGGAGGACTATTTCACTGAATTTCTCAAAGAGGAAGAAAGATTTGCTATGAGTATCTCATTATTAGCAGTGGCTACCATTGTTTCAGTCTCCTAAAGTGCCCCCCCTCCCAAACAATTGCAATTCCAATCTGGCCATCATTTTGTATCTCCCACAGTGTTTCAGACTTAGCACTATTTCTGTTATGGGAGTGGGAGGGCAGGAAAGCTGGGAGGGGGATCTCATAGCATATTGGTCAAGCATATGTGAAACATACTTAATTTACATAGGATGAACAATAGTAGTAGTATCTACAAACACACATGATTAGTGCCAACAATAAAAAATATGAAATAAAAGCTCTCAGCACCTAGACTTTAGTTACAGTTTGCTGTTAAACAAGAACCAGATAGCTGGAACCAACAGCTTCTCCAAGCTTGATAAAATATTTCTCATTTCAATCAGTCCCATCAAACATCTCCCAATTAATTTTATTAGTGTTTTATAAGTAATTTCCTTTGACTAACCTATAACCATGATTTGTTATTGTCAGGTCTTAAGCAGAATTGTAAAGCTTAATAATTATTTAGTTAAATAATGGCATCATTGGTATACCAATGATAGCCCAATGCAGTAAAGATTTATTATCTTTAATAATAGGATTAAACAAAATCATAACTGAATATAGATCTCAGGAGAATCTTTCAGCAACTCTGGGTGAAGTGGAAATAATATCACTAATTAAAGGAGTGTGCTGGTTGCTAGAGGGACAGCTGCAGAGACATGCAGAAGATATATTACCTTCCACCTCCACTAAGCCAATCCTGATGAATTTAATTTTAAGCCAAAGTAATCATTTGAAATTCTGGCTCTCAGGCTTATAATTTCACAAACAATTCCCAGGACATAGCAGAAAGGATACCATAGTATTTGCCAGGGTCAGGTGGATCTAAAACAAAGGACAGGATGGTGATTCCATCCCACACACTTTAACCACAAAAAGAAATGAAACTAGTTATTGAATTTAGTTTCAACACTCATGATGAAACAGTACTCTTCATTATACTCAAAAGAAACAGGCCAGTTCAGGAGAAGTAGGTGCCACATGGCACCTACAATTTTGTCTTCCAAAGGAGGGAAATAGGAGGAATACTCAAGGAGGCTCCTGTTGCTGTCCCAAGGAACATGCTGCCTAGAATAGTTGATTCATTCTGCCTAATGATATGGCATACCCTGAGGTCCACCACAATTGGAGACTATGGCCGTGTCTATGCTTACTAGAAACTCCAGTTTAAAGGGCTCTGGAGATGCTCTGATGCAGCCCTGGTAATCTTTTGGCCATTCACACAGCTCAGGGGTTTCTTAGGACCACTGCTGCCACCTCTGCCTCACCACTAGCAAGCAGCTCTCTCCAAGGAACTTACTGGCAACATAATTCTGATCATGTGCTTGGAATCTGACATGAGCTTGCCCGAAATGCAACATCACCAGCAAAGCAGCAGTGGGTCCACTGGAAGTCTGGACAACAGATTGGACTAATCAAGTTTGATCCAACTGTCCACTTCTCCAACACTGCAGGATCACTGTTCCCCTGATGCGTAGTAATGGCTGAATGCACCAGATGTGCTAGGCATCTGGCCCATGCATTATGTAGATTCATTACAGCAACTTAGTGCATTAGTTTGGCTGTGTAGACATGGCCTAAGTTTCTATCCACTCAACACACTAATAATAGGTTGTTACTACTGCTTTAACTGCCATGATTCATCACTGCTGTGTGTGAAACAAAATGAACCTGTATGAAAACAGAGAAAGATCTTTCACATAAATTGTTATATAGGGCTCAATTGATGAAGATGCTAATAAAGCCCAATTGGATTCTAACCACATTTATTTCTGTCCTCAAAGCTTCCAACTTTGTAAATATGCACCATTACAACGCAATGCTAATTTCTCATAATGACTGGGGGACAGCCTAGTTAATGTTAGGCCATAAACAGAGATGTTTATGTTCAACAGTGCTAAACTTAGTTGAATGCATAAACATATCTTAAGCTAGTAATGTTGGGCAGATGTTTAGGTTACCCCTGATCCAACTTTATGCTGAACTAATAACTGTGTCCCTGTGCTGGGGAAAGTTTTGCTGTGGTGTAACATGGCTTCTCATACTTTCTCCTCCCCTCCCTACCCCTTACCTTCCCCCCCCCCTTTTTTTTCTTCTTCTGATCTCAAGCAACTGATTGATCTGCCAGAGACATCTAAAATCATTTATCAAAAAGCAGTTATAGGAATAATAGCAGTTCAGCTCAGAGAAGGCCAGTTCAGGCAGCAGAAAAGACATCTGCTTATTCCTAACTCCCTCTGGCCAGCACAACTTTGAGTTAGGATTGCACTATTGGGACCTCATCTCACACATTCTGGGTTACTTTTCCATGCACCTTAGAAACATATTCCCACAGAGGCCATCACATAACATATGGGCACTTCCGGTAGGACTCCATTTCCACAGTGCATGGAAACAGAGCCCAGAATGCATTTTCAAGAGCCGAGTGCTACTCAACTCTGAACAGCTTGAGATGGTGAAAGATGGAGGAAAGACAGGGAAAGGACATGGGATTGCTGGCCATCTCAAAAGATGGACCTCAGAAGTAGGGAACAAAGTAAGGTGGTTCCCTCCACTTTCCCCCACTTTTCCCAGCTTTCCCCCAATCTCCCCCCCCCCCCCCCACTCATGGGATGATGTCCTTAGTCTGCAAAGTTCTTGTGCTTGAAAGGAGCGGGATGAATATCTAAAATTTCACACTGGATAAAAAAAGTGATAATGCAATCCGTGACATCACCTTGATATAGAAATCACTTATTTTTTAAAAAATTCCAGTAATATAATAGATAATAATAGAGTTGTGCATTTGTGTGGAATTGCTGTTTCGTTTTGTCTCATTTTCATATTTATGTCCTGCTAATGAAAATGGGACGCCTATATGACACGAATTTTCATCTGGCTAATAAAAAACAAAAAATTCAGACCATTGGCTGCAATGGGAGGGCTTCTGAGGCTCACACCCCCCCCCCCCTCAGTTTTTGGGCTAGAGGGGTGAAAATTGCCACACATAGAGGGCATTTCGGCCCAAGCCAAGGGAAAGCGGGGCAATAGAAGGCCTGGGGAAGTGAGGCCCTGAGCCGGAGGCCACCAAAGCAGGCCTCAGGGACAACAGCCCTAATGAGGGCCAGGTGTAGCCCTTCCACCGAGAGAGGGTGGAGGCCTGGGCCAGAGGCCCCAAATAGGCCTCAAGAGAAAAGCAAGGCTTATTTATTATTTATTTATATATTTATATATTAATGTTTAAGTAATTATTTATTTTAAAGGCCTGTAAGGCCAAAACAACCCTCCCAACATAGCCGGGAGGCAGGAAGTGCCCTTAGCAAGCCGGGAGGCAGGAAGTGCCCTTAGTGGGAGGAAGCCCACTAACGGAAAAGGTGTGTGGCTCCGGGAGTGTGCTTTGGCCTTCCGGGGCCTTGCTTAGGCCTTTTTCCCCTTTTCTTTCTTTAGGCAGCTTTGGGGCTTACCCCCCCCCCCTCCTCCTGATACGTAATGCCTGGGAAGGCCCCAGTGGCCCTCCTGCCATGATGAACCGTAATGGCCCTTGCCCGGTAAGTCAAGCACTGCATATTATTAAGACCCATTGGTACACATCAGCTGTAGTGGGAAAGCAGTACAAAAGGAAAAGCACAATGGCTCCGGCTTTCATTTTTGTGTCATTTCCTCGTTTCCTATGAAAACGTCACCATTCGTTTTGTGTAAACAAATGGTCGAAATAAAACAACAACACAAAGGAAACGAAGGAAATATTTTCACGCAAACATCTACCAAATAATTCACTTGTTGGATTTAGAAAGGAAATGAAAAAGGATTTGGCATTCAACCAAATACAAAGCCCCTTTTACAGGTTTATGACAATAATCACCCCAAGTGTAAAATCACAGAGGCCACAAATACATGTGACATACAGTTCAGTATATCATTTCCTTTGATTGTTAAAAAGAACAAATGTAAAAGAATTTAGTGTGAGAGAAAGATTGGGGAAAGGATTACCTTCTGGCCATTATTTTCCTGCTCAAAACAAGCTTCTTCTCCCATAGGGTGCATAGGATGGAGAAAAAGAGTAATAAGAGTGAAACAACTCTTTCTTTCTGCATGGTGTAGAACCTGGAAAAACTCCTTTGGACATTAGTCACGTTGGCTAATGGGTGCTTGGAGTTGCAATCCAAAACATCACTTTCACTCAAATATGCATTTCTTGAAGCTATTTTGGATTTCAGGAAAGTAGTTCAGGGAAAACAATAAAAAGCATTCCAGTATGTGGCATTGAGTTCCTCAATGAGCTACAGACCATTTGGATCATATGCGCTGTGATACATAGGTGTCTACCTGACTTTCCTAAATCATGTTCCTGGCAAATGAAATAGCTTTTGCCTCAAATAATCCTGATTTATGAATTAGGGGTGACTGTTCACATCTAGTAATTCTTTTGCATATTTGAACTAAAGTAGCATAAGAGAAAGCAGATCTAATCACTCAAGCTCTATATCACTGGAGAAAAACTTTAGATCAAATAAATTCAGACACTTAGAAAAATGGGAATAACCCACCTCACACCCCACTGTCTTTATCGTTCTTTCATTAAGACTCTCTTGTTTCCTTGAACCACCTTCACTGCCTTTCAGCTGTCCTCTCAATGCTGCAGAGCATGGAGGGCGGTCTCGAACTCCCAACGATGAATGAGATATGCCATGCTAAGAGTAATTAGTTTATTGACGTCATTTTGGCTTTCAGATCACATTTAACTGAGCTGCTACTCCTTGAAACAGTAGGTCATTTGTAGCACATTATGCAAATGTAAAGACTAATCTTTTGCATAATACATAAGGACTTAGTTTTTGCATTAGCTAATTTATCGGTCTACACAGGAGCTATGAATGCCGATTTTTATTAAGCTCTTCATTAAGTCAAAATTGTAGCTGAAGCAATGTGTGCTACTTTTATATGTGTTATAAATAGTATTATACCCAGAGAGGGAGAGGGAGGGATTGAGAGGGAGAAAAAAACAAATGTATGGTTTCCAAAAGCAATGCTATCAATATAGAAAGAATAGCCTGATCATTTATGCAATCCAGCCCCATAGTCTATCAGGAATGGTCAGCACTGAGGTTCAGAGCAATTGGACTCCTTTAATAAGATACCATAGATCTCCAACCAGTCCATACTCCAGGAAATAATGTCCAACTGCTCGCTGGAGGGAAGGATATTAGAGGCAAAGATGAAGTACTTTGGCCACATAATGAGAAGACAGGAAAGCTTGGAAAAGGGAATGATGCTGGGGGAAATGGAAGGAAAGAGGGGTCGACCAAGGGCAAGATGGATGGATGGTATCCTTGAAGTGACTGGCTTGACCTTGAAGGAGCTGGAATGACAACAGCGGACAGGGAACTCTGGCGTAGGCTGGTCCATGAGGTCATGAATAGTTGGAAGCATCTGAACAAATAAACAACAACATACAGATCTGGACACCATTAAGCTGATACTTTGTATGGTGTAGTGATTGATTTGTGTGTTGGACTAGGATTCTTGGAGAACAGAATGCAAATCCCTGCTTGGTGACCTTGGGCTTATCACAGTCTCTTAGTCTCAGAGGAAGGCAATGAAAAACTCCCTCTAACTGAAATTTGCCAAGAAATCTCCATGAAATATTTGCCTTAGGATTGCCTTAAGTCAGAAATGACCAGAAGACACCACAACAAAGTCTGGATGCATTTTTAGGGGCATATGCTCTCTTAAGTATGATTAAAGCATACATGTGTTCCAGCAACTGCCAAATCTCAGGAGAGATTTTTACTGCTACTGCTTTCTGGTGGAATAAGAGAGAAGGGGAAGCAATTCGGATGAGGATGTTGAGGTTGGTTTGGGATCTGAGAGGAGCAAAAGAAGAATGTACTCTGTGAATATGTCCTTCTTCTTTCAAGCCCAAGCCAGTTATTTCTTTGTCATCTAAACTGCCTTTCGTCCTCATCAGTTTGTTGCAATGACTATTCAAGAAACTTGAAAAATTCTGACCTGGGAGAGGACAAGGAATTGAGCAGGTGAACATTACTCTCTACCTGCTAAATATAGGATGTTGGCCAAGGTTTCCCACTCAAGGAAAATCTTGCATTTGTTAGGCTCATTGCACTTCGAGTAATATGCTGAATGGCAAAGCACTGAGGTCTTTAGAGAAGTCTATCCTTCAGAGGCAGTTGACTAAGCACCAGTACAAGACTATGCCCTTGACTATATATTTTCAGCAGGCAGCATAATGAATAATGCCATATCCATTTCAGAATCTAAGGGTTAAGCCACCATGAACCATCAGTTCTTATCTCATGACACCATACTTCTCTTTCAAAAATACAATATAACCAAAACAATAAAAGGAGACATTGTTCAGTTACACTGCTATATTTTCCATGAAACGTTTGTTACTTCATGTCAAGAAATCATAAAGTGGAAAGCTAAGAATATAGAATTCCAGAATTCTAGAGATGGAAGAAACAACAAGACACCACTTCGATTCCTCTTTCTTCTCACTCTAAAATCCTGAAAAGAGGCACAGTTAAGAGATGTTTTAGAAACCCAAATAGAGATGTTTATAGAAACAAGTACTACTATTTGTTTTCTTAAAGACTATAGGGCTCAGATGTCATATCTGAAGCCTCTGTTACCTTCAGAGCTGCCACCACAGGGAAAATGAGTGGGCATTTCCATGGTGGCACTGCAGAGGCCTCTGTTTATGGATCATCTTCTCTGCTTACAGAAGGAAATGTCAGCAGAATCCAGTGCCCCATCAGCTACTCTATAGGATGTAGAAGATTGATGACTAAATCTACTTTATATGTTTATCATGGGACAGCATCCTATTCTGGGCTTAGAAAAGAAACTTTTACTAATTCTAATCCTCTCCCACTTCTGGAATTTATTTATTTATTTATTTACAGCATTTATATTCCGCCCTTCTCACCCCAAAGGGGACTCAGGGCGGATCACATTACACATATAGGCAAACATTCAATGCATTTTAACATAGAACAAAGACAAACAAACATGGCTCCCAGCGGGCCTCGAACTCATGACCTCCTGGTCAGAATGATTCATTGCAGTGATTGATTGCAGCTGCTCTCCAGCCTGCGCCACAGTATCTGACTGAAAAACAAATTTCTATCTCATATGAAAGGGTTAGTTCAATGATGTTAAATATTGGTGGGATCTATTCTGGAAAATGAGCATATTGCATTTAAAGCCAAACATTGTTGCTTTTTCTGATTTTGCTAACCAAGCATCCATTATTAAAAACAATATAAAATTGTGCTATGGTCTCCTCCTTCACCAGCAACAAAAAGCTTTTGTTAATTTTTAAAATTATTTTTCAATAATCTCACTTGAACACTATCAATTATATCTCTAACTCCAATGCTTTTAATGCTATATGAGATTATCCTCCCCTGTACACACATACACATATACAAACACTCACAAACAGCCATAATAAGGAAGTTATTAGAAAAGCATGGATACATTTAGTTAATCACAACAAGCTAAACAATCTCATTCAAAAGCATTTATGTTAAAAGCAGGGGAAATAACTGTCCCATTCATATCAAACAGCCATTTGAATTTAAGTTAAAAGCCTGTTCAAAACCTATTGTACAATGAAACCTAAAATGCCTTCCATGAGTCACATCCTCCAATCCATCCTCACCTCCATACTTGGGAGAGTAGGAATTATGCCTTGAAGTTTCCAAAAACCCATCTTCTACCCACTGTACCATAATGTTGCCTTTGTTCATTTGAGTTGAGCATCCTTTTTCCAGAATTCTAAAGTTTGAAATACTTCAAAAACCAAAATTATCTGAATGGGTTGCTAAGATAGTTACCCTTTTGTTTTCTGATGGCTAAATGTCTACAAAATTTGTTTCATGCACAAAATTAAAATTATTGTCTATGAAATTTCATTCAAACTATCTGATTGAGTTGTATAAGAAACATAACTGAATTAAATGGATAGATTCGTGTCTCATGTCCAAGATCTCATTATGCATGTACATAACAGGCACTCCAAAATCCAAATAAGTCCAAAACCCAAAACACTTTTAATTCTGAGTATTTTGGACAAGGGATACTCAACCTGTACTCTCTTCTTCTTATCCCTCCCACGTCCTTCTTTTACATGTCTGCTGTTTGTGAGGATGAAATTCTAGATTCACTCACCTCTTGTTTTTAAAAAGAACTTTCCTGAGTCCAAAATGACCCAAGGCTCCCTAAAACATGACAACCACCTCCAAATTCATTGCAGAAATGCTTTTGGATTATTCCACCACCTGAAAACACTTTGAACACCAGTTCAAAGCAAGGCAACCCTTTGTAGCTTGGAGGTGAGGGATAAGTAGGCAGGCGGGCAGGCAGGTAAATGAGCGAGTTCCATTTTCAGCAAGGAAGAGGGACGGCCCGTAGAAAGATTTTTTTTATATTGGCCCTTTACAAGGACAAAGTTGTGCAAGCCTGACTTAAATGAATACGACAACAACAACAACCCTATGGTCCCTGAGATATGTATATTTTCACCTCCAAGAGAAGAGATTTCTTTCCTCAGGAGATTTGACTTCATAATCTCTATATCAATTGCAGTAGAAACCTTTCTATATTGTTTGTCTTCAGCCTCAGAGCTTGGATATTGGAAAGAGAAAAATGGCAGGTGTTCCATAGGGTAGTATGAGATAAACTGAGGGTCTGTAGAGTCCACAGCCTCCCTTGCCTATATTTGTGGCCCCCAGGCCACTGCAGATACACAATCGTTGAGAAGTTAAATGAGAAAATGTAGATTTTGCTTTAAATGGCCAGTGAGGAAAGCCTTCTATGCTGCCAGCATGAACTTCTACCTGCCCAGCATGAACCTGGATGACAGAGTAGTTTGTAGAACTCCCCATTTAGTCTACATATTGTCTACAGATTTCTTTAATGTGCCAGATATGTTCATTCTTTACTATAAGCTGCCATTCTGCCAGGAGAAGATGCCCTTTTATCGCAGGCTACGGGGAGGAAAAAAAAAAACATGTACATCCAACCTATAATCTTAAAAATCCCCCAAGGTAGTACAGGAAGTCAGGCAGTCACCGAGTTACAAACAAGATTGGCTCTGTAGGTTTGTTCTTAAGTTGGATTTTAATGTAAGTCAGAACAGGTACATTTTTAAGCGTAACTCCAGCCAACTATATGCCTGTATGTTAAAGCAGAATTATCTAAGAGTCAAACTATTACACCATGCTAGCTCACAGCACAAAATTACAACACAAGAAAACTCGGAGCAAAATTGCAGGTCATCACATTTCTTGTTTTTATTTTTTCTTTATATACACAGACAGTTCCCAAGTTACAAACATCTGATTTATAAATGACTCATAATTACAAACGAGGGTGAGACAACAAGAAGTGAGAGAAATCTACCCCTCAGAAGGGGACTTCACTCCTGAAAGAGTTATCATAGGAAAAAGGTGTCTCCAATGAAGCTTTATCACCAATCCTTTTTTTCACAAGAAGCCAAATTTACACACACACAGGGGTGCACAAAATAGCTCAAAATTAGTTCTGTTTTCATTCTGTTTTTGTTCTGTTTTCAGGTTCATCTGTCCACAATTCTATTTTGGGAAGATTCTGGGAGATTCTGTTTCAGGAAGAATTTTCCCGGAAACAGAACCGGGGGGAGGGTGGAATTTGAAACGAACACAGAATGTTTCACACATTCCTAAACTGGAGTTAGACTTTAAAAATGTACTTGTTACAAGTTACAAACATATTCAACTTAAGAACAAACCTACAGAAACTGTCTTATTTGTAACTTGGGGACTGCCTGTATTATCTTTGAACCAAGCAAACTGAAGAAACATAAGTCCTAAACTACACAGCAAGACAGTGAGGCTGACAGATTATTTTCTGACTTTGATGTCCAACTGGTGGCCTATTAAAAAGTAATAAGTAATCATTAGAACCACCCCTATAAATGACAAGAGATCGTGTATGCATTAGTCAGATAAACACTACATTACTAGTAAAACACATTGTGCAAACAGCCTAAGGATCTGGCCCTGTGCCCAACATTACAGGGGAAGGTTTATTAAATTATTAAAATTTATGGTTTGATAACACACTTATACAATTTACTGCAGCTGTAAAGTATTTTTAAGTTTTGGGAAAACAATAAAGTTGATTTAATAATCCCTTAATCTTATACTCAACTTCCTCCTGAATTTTCTTCAATGGCACCTCATAAATAACCATTTATTCTGCATAAGAGGAACACTAAAACAAATATTTAATGTGATTTCATCAGATTCATTTATTTTGTTGAGTTAACCAAGAAAACACAATACAGGCGCAAATGGCTCTTTTAAGCTAAGCACTGGCGTAACATGAAAAGAAAAATCGATCTGCTGGTGATAGCATTCTTCTCTCTCTTTTACCCTCTTTTCACTAAGGATTGTAAGAAAGGCATGAGTAGTGGATGAACTGGCAAGCAACATGTGAAAGGGACTGTGATAGGCATACATAGAACATTTTAATTGCCTAAGATGTGTCACATATGGGGAAGAATCCCAATCACTCACCAAAAATAAAATAAAATTGCTTTTCTTTGCCAAACTTTTCTGTAATATTTCCAATCTAAAGCAAAATTGAGGCCATCACTTAATAATACATATTTACAAACAACAACTGATGTAAATAACCTTGAGAAATAAACTTACTCAGAATGAACTATTATACTATCGTAAATATTTGCATTTACAGAACATCCCAAAGAGCTCTGATATTAAGTCACAAAAATGCACAAACTCTCCTAATGCCAGCAGGCTCAAATCAAAGACGTGTAAGATTCTTACCCCTTTTCTCTCTCCTTCAGTTTCCTTTATACTTTTATCTCCCATTGGCACATAGACCGTGTTCCCAAATTGCCAGGCTAGTAATCTGTAGTAATCTTGGGTTCATTTTTTCTCATTTAAACCAGTAGGAGGAAAATCATCCATCATTGGTATAGATTACCAGATTTGGTAATCTATACCCCCTCGATGAATTGTCACCTTGACGTGGTGAGGGGGCTTGCATGTTCCAATGAACCTGTGGGCACAACCACAGGAGTCACACACTCCCAGGAGTGGCCACGGGGGGGGGGGGATCCAGACCAAGAACAATCCGAAGACCCAAGACCTCAATGGCGGAGCAGGTGGAGGATAACATGGTACATGTTACAACGGCTGTGAAGGCGGAAGAAGGCTGCAACAGACTGAGAAGCCACTCTCGTTGTGTTAATCACACCACTGCTGGGACCTCAATCTGTGAAGACTGTGTGTTGACCGTCCATGCACCGACCTCCACACATTTAAAAAAATCACGCACAGGCGTCTTCCAAGAAATGGAGAACCATCATCCTCAAACTACGAGGGATCGCCTAAGGAAGGACCCGATTTGGGGACATGTCCAGAAACAAGAAGAGATTTAGATCTCTTCTGAACCACCCTTGCCATTACCTGGCATACATGTTTTCTGATATTGAAAGTCTTGAGGTAGAAAGGGAAGGGTAGCCATATTTCCTTGAGGCCAGGGAGACAGAAAATCCAAACAGAAATTCACATCTCTTTCTGTTCTTAGAGAGGGAGATCTGATATTTCTATCCTATGATCCCAGGAACCAGTGTGGTGCAGGGGTTTGAATACTGGATCACACCTCTGGAAACCAAGATTCAAATCCTCACTGAGTCATGGATACCCACAGGGTGACCTTGGGCAAGTCACACTTTGTTGGCCTCAGAGGAAAACAGTGTTAAACCTATTCTTAACAAATCTTGCCAAGATAACCATATGATGCTGAACTACTTCAGGATCAGCATAGATTGAAAATGACTTGAAAGCACAAAACATGTCACCACAAGGCTACACCATTAACATTTCAGTTTATCTGGGAAAATATTATGATTATATCAATTGTTCTCATTTTAGTTTTCAAACATAGATTTTGACATTCCTCATTGTCTTCCTTTCACAAATCTAAATGTGTCAAAGTAAATCAACAAGTAAAAAAATCTGCTGCTGACAGAAAGTGTTTCCACTATGCTAAAAATGCATATAACATCAGCTTAATAAACTATAAATCATAACCATGATATGGTTAGGAGGTGAAAAACAGGACATAAATCCTCTCTTGCTAGGAGTACCAGTTGAAATTCCCTCTTCTACTAAAGTAGCAAGAAGTTGTCCTAAAATTGACCCAGCAATCTTCATTCATGGTAAACTAGTAAACCACATTTTATAGTTAATGTATCTAATCACAATGACAAAATCCATACATAAGTGGATGGTATCTGCAGACTCAGAGAAATTCCAAGTTTCATGGAAGTACAAAGAAAAAATACTCATAAGTGTAAATGGACCAAAGACAGCTCTTGAATATTCCTTGCCTAATAAAACCTTTTTTAAAAAAAATCATGGGGTCACCATAAATTGACAGGCAACTTGAAAGCAGAGAGGGGGGGGACAGTAAAGGAAGGGGAGAAGAAAAGGAATCTACAGTCCCTTTAAGACTAACTGAGAACTTCATCAGACAGGCGAGAGGGAAGTGGGGGAAAGTGGGGGAAAGCACTGGGAAGAGTGGGGACTCATCTTACCCCCATATTTTCCCTGCAAGGCCCGTCTTCAGGAATGTCCTACCACCCCACATCTTTTCCTCATCTTTTCCTTGCTTCCCCCCACTTTCTTCCACTTTCTTGAATCAGGAGTCCTAAACATTGGAGTCTTCTCTCATAGAATGGCCTCTGTGGGGCTCAATTTTGCCAGTGTGCTCAAACAGAGAGAAAACGGAGGAAAGGTTCCAAGTGATGAAGTCCTTAATTTATGATTTAGCATGAGCTTTTGTGGATATCAATCCACTTCTTCCTTTTATTCTCCCCCTCTGTTTTTCCTACTTTTGCAATACAGACTAACAGGACTACTTCTCTGAGAAGTGGATAATGTCTCCTTCTCAATTCACTGTTCCTCACAACTGAGGGTGGAAGTCATCAGTTTACATACCTACAAAGATGCCGTAACTTCAAGCTTTATAGAGATTCATATGATCTCTGACATACCTTCTAACTTACCCCCTGGTTCTACATTTATTCAATAATATAAGGGAAGTTTTCTTTAAAAATTAAAAAATGTCTTTTTATCCACCAAGCATTTTATGTCTACTTTGGGGACAGCAAAATAAAACAATTATTTACTACTAATGTCATGAGTAAGCACTAGGGGAAAGTTTTCTGATTTTTAAACATTTGAACTACAGGAATAGCCTTAGCTAGGCAAGAAATTCCCATAGTTGCCTTTGGGGAAATTAATTCACACATGGACTTTAAGATAAACTATTACAGGCTCCACATACTATATGCCAACAGCCACAGCACATGTTCGTCTGGTTTTTTCTCCATCTTACCTTTGTAGTTCAAATGGAAGTCATAGGTGGGAAAAGTACTAGTCTTAATCATTACCATACATGACTAATGAGATTTTTTAAAGGTTTTGTCCAGTATAAGCAACTGTGCATACTCAGCCTGGATAGAATAAATCAAGTTCATTGGACAGACATATCCCAGACCCTACGGACTACAGCCACTAAAAAACCTATCAGCGTTCAGGTAAGACTTTAATTTCTTGTTTTCATTTAGAAATGTTCCAAGTTTTTATTATCTGTATTAAGGACAGATGTGTTTTGTTAGTGTTACTGTTACTATTTTGCAAATTTATTGCTGACATTTTATATACCATGCTTCAATGTTCCTCCCAAAACAGAAATAAACAGACTGTTTCCTTTAAGAGGAATCTGAGAAATAAATGTATTCCAGAGGTATAGTACGATTTTAAAAAACCCAGAAGAAAAGAAAACATTAAGGCCCTTTTTTTAACCACAGTTCACTTCTTTTCCCTTTGGAATGCTTTCCATGCACACATTACAAGTTTTATTGATTCTTATGAGACATCCACCTTCTATGGATTTGATTTCTGATATAAATAACTAGGCATGAAACACGTGTCTGCAAACAGTCAATATTTGGCAGATTTCTCAAACTCTTAGGAACCTTTTTACACCACAGAACCTTTCTTTTTAAAGAGGCATAACATTTCAACAGTAGAGTTGTTCCCCATGTTAATATGTGCGTGTTTTTACATTAACATTCAATTTTCTGAAGTTTTATTGCCCTTACTTTCCACAAAGTGGTTTTTAGTACCACAATTTACTTCTTGCTTTTTCCCAAAGATGGAAAGTAGAATGATTTTCTGGGATGTGATCAAACAAAAATTATTTCAACTTCAAAGTAGTTCAGACAGAATATTTTATTTTGTTGTAAGAAAAATATTCATTATTTTGGCCAGCACTGCAAGTTGTCAGAGAAGTAAATATTTTCACAGCAAACCTGTTGGTTGGGGGCTGGGAGTTCCCCATGTATTTGGCACTTTACTAGGAAAGCTGTTAATCCACCTAATAGTTCTGAGTCGGAAATCCTCCAAGACTTCCAAATTGAGATTCTTTGAGCAAGGATGCTTGTTTCAACCCGTCTCCTTTATTTCCTCTCTCAGACAAGAGAGTAGCAATAATATTCCCTTGATAACAGCAAGAACAAATATGAAGTCACACCATGGACAACACTCCAAGTCTTAACCTGATGCTAAGGGGAACATATGCCATCACCCTAGTTTTTATAAATATATGGTGTGACATAGGTTCAAAGAACTGTAGAACTGGAAGTGATTCCAAGTGGCAACTAGCCTAATATGCTGCTATACAGGAATCCACAGCTAAAAAGTCTGACAGATGGTCATCCAACTTCCTAAAAGCCTCAAACACTGGAGATCTACAACTTTACAAGTTAGTCTGTTCTACTGTCGTACCGCTCTTAATAAGTCAGAATCACCTTTCTTGTCATTTGAATCTATTGATTTCGGTCCAGAAGGAACTAGCTGAGGTTATTTCAGAGCCACTGGCAATTATCTTCGAGAGTTCTTGGAGAACAGGAGAAGTCCCAGCAGACTGGAGGAGGGCGAATGTAGTCCCTATCTTCAAGAAGGGAAAAAAGAACAACCCAAACAATTACCCGTCAGCCTCACGTCGATACCAGGCAAGATCCTGGAAAAGATCATTAAGGAAGTGGTCTGTGAACATCTAGAAACAAATGCAGTCATTGCTAATAGCCAACATGGATTTACCAAAAACAAGTCATGCCAGACTAATCTGATCTCTTTTTTCGATAGAGTTACGAGTTGGGTTGATACAGGGAACTCTGTGGATGTAGCGTACCTGGACTTCAGTAAGGCCTTCGACAAAGTCCCCCACGGCCTTCTGGCAAACAAACTAGTAAAATGTGGGCTAGACAAAACTATGGTTAGGTGGATCTGTAATTGGCTAAGCGAACGAACCCAAAGGGTGCTCACCAATGCGTCTTCTTCATCTTGGAAAGAAGTCACAAGTGGAGTGCCGCAGGGTTCATTCCTGGGCCCGGTTCTGTTCAACATCTTTATTAACGACTTAGACGAAGGGTTAGAAGGCATGATCATCGAGTTTGAAGATGACACCAAACTGGGAGAGATAGCTAACACTCCAGAACACAGGAGCAGAATTCAAAACGATCTTGACAGACTAAAGAGATGGGCCGAAACTAACAAAATGAAGTTCAACAGGGACAAATGCAAGATACTCCACTTAGGCAGAAAAAAATGGAATGCAAAGATACAGAATGGGGGACACCTGGCTCAACAGCAGTACGTGTGAAAAAGATCTTGGAGTCCTTGTGGACAACAAGTTAAATATGAGCCTACAATGTGATGCGGCTGCTAAAAAAGCCAATGGGATTCTATCCTGCATAAATAGGGGTACAGCATCTAGATCCAGGGAAGTCATGCTACCCCTCTATTCTGCCTTGGTCAGACCACACCTGGAATACTGTGTCCAATTCTGGGCACCATAGTTGAAGGGAGATGTTGACAAGCTGGAAAGCGTCCAGAGGAGGGCAACTAAAATGATCAAGGGTCTGGGGAACAAGCCCTAAGAGGAGCAGCTTAAAGAACTAGGCATGTTTAGCCTGCAGAAGAGAAGGCTGAGAGGAGACATGATAGCCATGTATAAATATGTGAGAAGTAATAGAGAGGAGGGAGCAAGCTTGTTTTCTGCTGCCCTGGAGACTAGGACGCGGAACAATGGCTTCAAACTACAGGAAAGGAGATTCCACCTGAACATCAGGAAGAACTTCCTCACTGTGAGGGCTGTTCGGCAGTGGAACTCTCTCCCCCGGATTGTGGTGGAGGCTCCTTCTTTGGAGGCTTTTAAGCAGAGGCTGGATGGCCATCTGTCGGGGTGCTTTGAATGCGATTTCCTGCTTCTTGGCAGGGGGTTGGACTGGATGGCCCATGAGGTCTCTTCCAACTCTACTATTCTATGATTCTATGAACAAGAAAATAAGCTTGTTGCATCTTTGATATGACAGCCTTTCAGATATTTGATAAATACTATATTACTTCCTCAATGTTCTCTTCTCCAGTCCAAACATATCCAATTCCTCCATCTATTCCTCACTATTTATTTATTTCTAGGCCTTTTTTCACTTTGGTTACCATCCTCTAGAAAGATTTTAACTTATCAATATCCTCCTTAGACCCCTTCTACACTGACCCTGTATCCCAGGATCTGATCCCAGATTATCTGCTTTGACCTGGATTATATGAGTCTCCATTGCTATAAAATCTGGGATAAGCAGATAATCTGGTGTCAGATCCTGGGATATAAGGGCAGTGTAGAAGGTAGGCTTGTCCGATCGATGGAAAAAATGTTTCAATTCTCGTTTCTAAAGTAGGGGGTGCCGGCGCTTCGATATAGAAATTATTTCCAAATTTTTCACCCAAAATTTTTGGATATTTCTGAAAATTTGTAATGATTCTTAATGTTTCTAAAATGGCGGACGCGCATGCGCAATCGCCAAAAAAAAAAAAAGGAAACCGGTGGGGACTTTTACAGGGCTCTCCCACCCTCATTTCTTGAGCTATCCTCATCAAATTTGGTACAGTGGGAGATCACATTCAACACTCTTTGCTCAACAAATTGCACAACGTTTCCTGTCTCCTATGATTTTTTGGCGAATTTTCATAACTTTTTATAATACACTATTTTTCAATATTTGAAGAAACCTGTTCCTGGTTTCAAAGTCTTATTTCCTGTTCAATTGGCCTCTTCTTATCACTGTAAAAGTCCCTCTTCTACTTGTGTAGACTTTGGATTAGAAACGCAGCACACGCCAAGCAATGCCTTGGCAGGAGTGCCACTGTCCTTTGGAAACTATAAATTGCCTTTGAACCTTTTGATCAATGGTGCCACTGGCTGACCTTGTGATTGCAAAAATGAAACTCTGGCTGAGAACTTTGGATTAGAAATGCAGCACACGCCAAGCAATGCCTTGACAGGATTGGCAATGTCCTTTGGAAACTATAAATTGCTGTGGACCCTCTATTGAATCAAATCAATGTCTGACTTTGTGATTGCAGAAATAAAACTCAGCCCAAGGCTTGGGAATAGAAATGGAGCGTGAGGGAAGCAATGCCTTGGCGGGTGCCCCACGTCCTTTGGAAACTATTTCTTCCAATGTACCCTTTAGGTTTGAAAACAATGTGTGTCTTTGTGATTGCTGCAATAACACTCAGCCCGGGGGCTTGGGATTACAAACGGAGCGGGAGGGAAGCAATGCACTTGCAGGAACGCAGATGTCCTTTGGAAACTATTATTTTCAAGTCCCCCCCCCCCCTTTCAGGATTGCAAAGAAGGGCTGATGTGGTGATTGCTAAATTCCAAAAAAGAAAACAGAAAGGCAAAGGGACTCCCTCTGGAGTAGAAAAGTAAAGCACCCCAAGCTCTGCACTTGCAGGAACGCAGATGTCCTTTGGAAAATAAAAATTCCCTAAAGCCACAGCAAGGACTCTGCCACAAGCCCCAAGCCAATTTCCCAAAAAAACAACAACACAATATCAAACCAGCAATAACAGACAGACACTCTACCCCCTATAGCCAGAACAGTCACTTAGCCCTCTCTCCCCCAAGCAAGCAAGCAGCTTCCCAGCGCGCGCGAACCACCCTCTCTGCTCGGTATCCTAGCCCAGAATGGCTTGGCTCAGTTGGGGAGGGGATTTTTATAGAGATCCTCCACGTGGACGCGGAGGACGCTAGCCCCCACCTTTTTCAGCCATCGTGGAAGTCTCTGATTGGCCAGGGAGCGGTAGCCATGTTAGGCTGCGCTAGGCTCCCATTCATGTTAGGTTGCAGAAACAAAAAAAAAATATTTTTTTTAAATATTAAAAAAAATTGGAAGGAAAAAATTTAACGAAAGTTTTAAGAAACAATTAGAGAATGGGCCAACGATGGTTCGAATTACATTGCCAGTTGCGCCCAGGGAAAACGTTTCAATACTCGTTTCAAAAAGCGAGAACAATCCGAAATAATTATGAAACGAGAATTATAACGAAAATTTGGACAACTCTAGTAGAAGGGGTCAGAGACTATGATGCCCTGAACAGAATATGGTACAGGCAGTCCCCAAGTTACAAACAAGATAGGTTCTGTAGGTTTGTTCCTAAGCTGAATTTGTTTGTAAGTCAGAACAGGCACATTTTAAGTGTAACTCCAGCAAAAATATATATCTTTATAAGCTTTGGATAGCATAGAGAAGGGTTAATAACCCTGTGGTTTGAATTTGCCATCTGTGTCCCTGTTTAGAAGACTTCACTTCACTTTCTGTCTCTGTGATCATTGGATTTTGTAAAATTTGGTTTCTTATGGAAACAAACATTAGTGATAAAGCTTCAGTAGAGACAACTTTTCGCCATGATAACTCTTTCAAAAGTGAATTTCCTGAGCAGTTGATTTCTCTCACGTCCTGTTGTCTCACCTTCATTCTTCACTATGAGTCATTTGTAAGTCAAATGTTTGTAACTCAGGGACTGCTTGTACTCCAGCTAAGGTCTGACCACATCAGAACAGAGTGACACCATTACTTCCCTTGATATGAACTCTCTGCTTCTGTTGATCACCCAAAAGAATTACATCAGCTTCTTTTGATCTCACATTGCCCTTTAGCTTGTGGTCTTCTAAGTCCCCAACATCCTTTTCACACAAATAGCTGTAAGACAGGCAGCACATACTCCATAATTGCACATCTGAGTTCTTCCCAAATGTAAAACATTCAATTTATCCCTGTTTTTTAAATTCATTTTGGTTACAGTTCTCCAATACATTAAGGTAATCGTGAATCCTGACAGCATCTTCTAAGATGTTAGGTACTCTTCGCAGTTTCATGTCATCTGATGTCATTTAATTTCATTGTACAATGTACAATGACAATAAAGTTATTTTATTCTATTCATGATACTGAAGAACTGTTGATGAATTTCCTGTGGGAAGAGTCTATGAACCAAATATAAATCCCTTCCCTCAAAAAGCATCAAGCCCGCATTTTACAAATTTGTCCACAACAATATTATGACAGGCACTATCTACAGTCTTGCTGAAATCAAGATACTACAAGCACAACATTCTCCTAAACTCCCAAGCATATAACTGTTCAGAAAGGAAACAGAGAAGAGGAATGAGAGAGAGATTATTAGTCTTGCATAACTGTTTACCAGTGTGAAGAATGGTATGGTTTGTCCGAATGGTTTGACCCTGCAAGGATCTTCTAATATTCTTAATTTTACTGGAACTGAACCAACACAGTTATTGCCCTGTCACCGTGTCTCATTGCCTAGCTGAAGGCTGCTCTCCAGTTTGGTAGGATGTCTAAATAGGGCTACAGTGTGAACTGCACATGAACCACACCAGATGACACTCTGAATCTACTTAGAGTCCAGTGACATTTTCTCCTGTTCTTTTATCCTTATACATGATCACAGTAGGTAGTTGAAAAAGGAAAAAGAAGCTATCGACAAGTAACTTGCTGACAGCATCAGCAAGGTCAAGACTCTTGGGAACAGAGACAGGAGACTTGAATACCTCTCCAAGCAGCTGTCCCCCCCCCCCCCTCCCCCAGAAGTCAGTGAAGCAACCGATAAGCAGGATGCACATGAAAGGCATTCTGTACCTTTGGATCTCACAATTAGGAAAAATCATGTTTATGTCTGTCTGCCACAGTCTCACTCTGGCCAACATCTGGAAAAAGTTGAAACCTTTTATTGAACTCTAGTTTCTTGGCAATCCAGAATTGCTGTTGGCAGACATGAACTAAACTAATATTCCAAGCTGAGTTTCTCCACAGGGGCTTTGCTATGGCTCAAGAGAAGATTTTTTTTAAAGTTTCCTTTTTGGTCTACAATTCCCATATTCCTTCAGATAGAAGGAATTCCTTCTGGTTGAGGGGGATTCTGGGAGCTATGTTTTTTTCAGAAAGTAACCTGTTTTCAAACTCTGGTTAAAAGTAAACAATAGCTGTTGGTTTTCAGATAAAGAAATAATACTTGCCATGAAGAACAAGGAAGAGAAAGCATATCCTTGTATGTCAGCTGTGTAATTTATTGCTGTTAAAATGGACCTTCAGACCTGGATGAGAAGAGTGTATGTGGGGGGGGGGGGGGGATCAATATTAATCCACTCATACTTGTAATGGAAGGTTGTGGTCACATAAAATACTGCTTGAGAGTGCTAGGCTGCAGCCAAAGCCTGAAGACAGATTCTTGTACATTTGCTATGGAAACAATAGACCATAACATTGTATTTGATATGGAAAAATCAATCACACCGTTACTGCTAGAAACTGTTCCACTCTGAGACAAGAATATAAAGTACTTCAAGCACTTGTTAAACAGAAGAGGTTTCATGATTATTTAATCACTTTAGAGGTCAAACCAATTAAAATATCATCTGTCAATACTTTCTCTAAGATTTGTTTGCTCTGGGAACCACTGTTTTTGTGGTTTCTGTTGTTCTTGAATTAAATAGCGATATTGCAGAATAATGAAACAGTGAATCTAAACCAGCACTCCCATGAAATACAATATGGTTTTACTTTATTTCAGAGGATGGGAACTCCCCAGACATTGTACAAAATGAAGTTCCTAAAAATACAACTGTAATTGACAGCACCATTTAAAAACATTTAGTGTCATATACGCAGTGGCATGCAATAAAACAACTCCGGTGTAGGCCAAGGTGAACAGTAGCATCTTAGGGCTGTTTAAAGATGATGGTATCTGGTAGGGATCAAGTGGAACAGGGAATCATTAGCAGGAATTCCCAATTCCGTATGCCCAACACCCTAGATCAGGGGTCCCCAAACTTTTTAAACAGGGGGCCAATTCACAGTCCCTCAAACCATTGGAGTGCCAGACTGTAGTTTTAAAAAAAAAACTATGAAAAAATTCCTATGCACATTGCACATACCTTATTTTGAAGTAAAAAAACAAAATGGGAACAAATACAGCCTCGGTGTTAATAATAATAATAATCATCATCAAAAGAATAAAGAGAGTCAGAAGAGACCCCGTAGGCCATTTAGTTCAACCCCCTTCTGACTTTGTGCACCAAAAGCACAAGCAAAGCACCCCTGACAGATGGCCACCCAGCCTCAATGTTAATAATAGTAATAAAAAATAATAATAAAGAGGGTTGGAGGAGACCCCTTGGGCCATTTAGTCCAACCCTCTTCTGCCTTTGTGCACCGAAAGCACTAGCAAATAATTAATAATAATTAATTATTAATTATATAATAATTAAAATACCATTATAAGCACAAGCAAAGCTTTGGTAGGTGAGGGAGGAGGCAGGAAAGGTGCATGCAGCACGAGTGAGAAGGTGGAAAAGGTGCACACCTTTCCCACCTCCCTTGCCCTGTGCGCGTCTTCCTTGGAGGCAGCGGGAAAGGTGCGCATGGAGCGAGGGAGGAGGAAAAGATGTGCCTTTCCCTCCTTCTCCTTTGCACCACATGCACCTTCCTCAGCGAAGGAGGAGGGAGCCACCACTGCGGGAGCTGGATAAATGGTTTCGATGGGTTGCATGTGGCCCATGGGCCATGGTTTGGGGACCCCTGCCCTAGATACTCTTAAATTTAGATACTCTGATATTAATCTCAAAGTATGTACAGATTAGTATGGATGAAAATGGGCTTTGAAGTAATCATGAACCAAACCATTTAGAGAAGTAAATATAAACACTTCAAATTGAGCCTAGAAATCATTCTAGCTAATAAAGGATAGGTGACATATGATCCACTGTGTATTACATTACACAGCCTGGATGTCACTGGAATTTGGATAACAGGGGGAGGGGGGGGGGGGGTTCCCTCTAGATATATTTGCTGTTATTATGCCAACCTAAACTAAAATGATACGCTCCTGGCCACTACCATCTTCAGCTGTCAAATTTCAAATTTGGTTCTCTTCTGGGAGTTCAGTCGTGTATGGGACTAGTTGTAACTAACCAAGAGATTGAGCTTATTCACACTACATAGTTATAGCACTATGATTCTACTTTAACTGCAACTGTAATATCTTGTAGAATCCTGGGATGTCATAGTGAAACACAAGAGCTCTCTGCCTGAGAATTCTCAATATACATCCCTAAACTGCCTATCTCAAGGTTTCATAGGAAGGAACCAGGGCAGACAAGGGAGAATCATAGTGCTATAGCTAGTATGAAATAATCCCAAATGTTGTTGGAATGGAACTTCACTGAACCCTAGCCAGTATAGCCCACAATGAGGCATTTGAGGAGCTGAGGTAGAACAAAATCTAAGGAGCCAAAGGTTAGAATGTACAGTTTGCCTGTCAAAATAATACTGTGTTTTTTTGTTTCCTGAACAAATTAATTTCTTTTATTATTGTGTCCCAGAAGATCATGTGGACCACACTCGTCAATGTAATCAATGCCCTTACGCACAGCCTTTAAAATATTTACACCTAAAAGTACTATGGTGCAAAATGGATGTTGTGCAAAGTGCTTTTGTAAAGTGCTTCCCATTTATGTCTTTTCAATTTCTTCTAAAAAATATGGTAACTTTTAAAATCTAAAACTTGGCAAACAACTAGGTGTGATAAAATAGCAGCCTGAAGAGAAACAATGAAGAGGATTTCAGTTTTTGTTTGTCTTTTACTGCTCATTTTATACTTCTTCAAATTAATGTGTTCTAGGAAATGCCACCATAATGGCAGACCTCACTACGCTGAGTGTTTTACAACTAAGCTGTTTCTTTCTAACCATGAGCTGCCATTGTGACCGAACAACTGATGGCCAGCACTGTTTTTGTCAGATTTGGACAAGTGAATCAATAAAAAGACACAGCAAAGGCTCAATGGGAACAGACACCAGTAATGTGACTGGCCTTTTGAGACCCACAGAAGCGTGGAACTACGTTTCCATGTTAATTTCTTTCCAGCACTCTTGGGGTTATCACCTTCCTTGGCCCCTGTTAATTAAAAACTGCCTCTCGTTAAAGCTCCTTGGCAGACATTTTCCTCACGTCAGCCCATTTTTCTGGCTGCTGAAAGAAGAAATAAAAAAGGGAGAAATTGTTGTAAGAAAATATTGCTGACATTCTATGTTGTCAACTTTAGTTTCTAGGAATAGTTTACATTGGAAAACAGAGACAATAGATAGATAGATAGATAGTAGGCTTGCTCAAATAATTCGTTTTCCCCGTTACCCGTTATTAATTCGTTATTTTCGTTTGTTTTGAAGCAATATTGAACCTTGGTTGTCCACACGCCTGGATATCGCGGTTTCAAACCGCGATTGGCCGTTTTCCGTTATGGCGCCTTTTTTTCGTTTTTAAAAAATGCTTTTGCAAATCACCCAAACTTGTTTAATGGCACTGGGGCAACCTAGCGTGTTGTTGGCACCTTGTGGCCAATCAGAGAGCACGTTAAACCAGGGGGAGGGGCTGGTAGGACGTCCTGAATGAAAAGAGCCTGCACTCAGCCTCGTGGCTCATTCGCACCGGGATTCTGAAGAGGGTGGAAGGGAGTTTGGGCAGGCAGGCAGGCAGGAAACTTTGCTGCGTCACAGCCTCCTTGGCTGTTTTCTAGAGCTGAGCTAGGCTACAGAAGACCGGGAGAAAAGTTTGGGTGGGTGAGTTTGGGAGGTGTGGGGAAACTGTTGGGTGTTGGGTGTTGCTTTTATAATTTTTTGCAAAGGGCCTGTGGGTGTTTTCCTCATGAGATTGGCGTTTTCAATTTTCCCACACGGCCAGCAATTATTCTGCTGCGCCTTTTTTTTCTTCTAAAGGGTTTTTGGAAACAAGGGAGCCTGGTGATTTGGCCCTTGCCTCATGCAGGGCTGTTTTTCTCCGTGCCAGGGTCTCTGAATAAAAAGCCAACTTTGCCAAAAAGAATTGCACCTCCCATTAGTCCTTGGCAGAACTAAAAAACCTCCTTTTTGGGAAACAAGGGACCCACTTTTGCCCTTTCACTGCTCAAACAGGGCAGTCTCTCCGTTAAAGGGTCGCTTTCTGTGTATCAAAAGCCAACTTTGCCAAAAAGAATTGCACCTCCCATTAGTCCTTGAGAGAACTAAAAAACCTCCTTTTTGGGAAACAAGGGACCCACTTTTGCCCTTTCATTGCTCAAACAGGGCAGTCTCTCCGTTAAAGGGTCGCTTTCTGTGTATCAAAAGCCAACTTTGCCAAAAAGAATTGCACCTCCCATTAGTCCTTGGCAGAACTAAAACTCCTCCATTTTGGGAAACAAGGGACCCACTTTTGCCCTTTCACTGCTCAAACAGGGCAGTCTGTCCGTTAAAGGGTCGCTTTCTGTGTATCAAAAGCCAACTTTGCCCAAAAGAATTGCACCTCCCATTAGTCCTTGAGAGAACTAAAAAACCTCCTTTTTGGGAAACAAGGGACCCACTCCTGCCCTTTCATTGCTCAAACAGGGCAGTCTGTCCGTTAAAGGGTCGCTTTCTGTGTATCAAAAGCCAACTTTGCCAAAAAGAATTGCACCTCCCATTAGTCCTTGGCAGAACTAAAACTCCTCCTTTTTGGGAAACAAGGGACCCACTTTTGCCCTTTCACTGCTCAAACAGGGCAGTCTGTCCGTTAAAGGGTCGCTTTCTGTGTATCAAAAGCCAACTTTGCAAAAAAGAATTGCACCTCCCATTAGTCCTTGAGAGAACTAAAAAACCTCCTTTTTGGGAAACAAGGGACCCACTTTTGCCCTTTCATTGCTCAAACAGGGCAGTCTCTCCGTTAAAGGGTCGCTTTCTGTGTATCAAAAGCCAACTTTGCCAAAAAGAATTGCACCTCCCATTAGTCCTTGAGAGAACTAAAAAACCTCCTTTTTGGGAAACAAGGGACCCACTTTTGCCCTTTCACTGCTCAAACAGGGCAGTCTGTCCGTTAAAGGGTCGCTTTCTGTGTATCAAAAGCCAACTTTGCCAAAAAGAATTGCACCTCCCATTAGTCCTTGGCAGAACTAAAACTCCTCCATTTTGGGAAACAAGGGACCCACTTTTGCCCTTTCACTGCTCAAACAGGGCAGTCTGTCCGTTAAAGGGTCGCTTTCTGTGTATCAAAAGCCAACTTTGCCCAAAAGAATTGCACCTCCCATTAGTCCTTGAGAGAACTAAAAAACCTCCTTTTTGGGAAACAAGGGACCCACTCCTGCCCTTTCATTGCTCAAACAGGGCAGTCTGTCCGTTAAAGGGTCGCTTTCTGTGTATCAAAAGCCAACTTTGCCAAAAAGAATTGCACCTCCCATTAGTCCTTGGCAGAACTAAAACTCCTCCTTTTTGGGAAACAAGGGACCCACTTTTGCCCTTTCACTGCTCAAACAGGGCAGTCTCTCCGTTAAAGGGTCGCTTTCTGTGTATCAAAAGCCAACTTTGCCAAAAAGAATTGCACCTCCCATTAGTCCTTGGCAGAACTAAAACTCCTCCATTTTGGGAAACAAGGGACCCACTTTTGCCCTTTCACTGCTCAAACAGGGCAGTCTGTCCGTTAAAGGGTCGCTTTCTGTGTATCAAAAGCCAACTTTGCCAAAAAGAATTGCACCTCCCATTAGTCCTTGGCAGAACTAAAACTCCTCCTTTTTGGGAAACAAGGGACCCACTTTTGCCCTTTCACTGCTCAAACAGCGCAGTCTGTCCGATAAAGGGTCGCTTTCTGTGTATCAAAAGCCAACTTTGCCAAAAAGAATTGCACCTCTCATTACTCCTTGAGAGAACTGGAAAGTACAGGTATCCCCTTGTAAAAAAATAAAATTAGCTAAAAAATAAATAGACGGTTTTGCGGCAGTTAAGATACCCTTAATAACATAACACGTTGCCAATCAAGAAACAAGAAATATTTTCCACCACTTCCACGACACCTTTCCATCCCCCCATCTGTCTCCTGAAAACACTCCTGCTGTCATGAAACGTTCAGCTGTACGCGGGTCTGGGGGAGCAAGTCCTGATAGTGGTAAAGGCACAGCCAGGACACTGTGGGGGGCCAAAAAAGTTAGGGTGGGTCCCATCCGTCTGGAACGCCGAACTATGGGAGTGGGTGGACTTGATGAAGAAGCCGGCTGTTCGCATGCAGAAAGTACACAGCCCTCCACACCGAGCCAGTTGTCTTATAGAGCTGAGACCACAGGACGATCAATGGAACATACAGGTTTAGCCGTCCTGGAACTACAGGTGGTGGATAGTGAGGATATAGATAACCCCACCCCTCCACCCGCTACTGACAGTGAGGAGGAGGTAGAGGAGGTTGTACCATCCAAACAAAAACTTTCTCAAGCTGACGAAAGGGTGCCCACGACTCCTATCTCTGTGGGCGTCCCCACAGTGGCTGTGGGGAGGCCTAGGTCTTATATTTGGGACCATTTCCATGTCCACTCTCAGAGTGCTACCTTGGCTGTTTGTAGGCACTGTGGGGCAAATATCAGCAGAGGCAGAGACCTGAGACATCTTTCGACCTCGGGGTTGAGTTCTCACTTGAAGCGACACCATCCCTCCATATCGGTAGGAGGGGGAACTGCAAGCCCTTCCAGTGGCAGCATTAGCACACAAAGTTCTCCTGGTGAAGATGGTGGAAGGCAGACACAGTCCACCTTGGAGGATTGGGCCATTCCATTACCCAGAAAGAAAACGGGGGAAACATTACTCACACCCCAGCAGATAACCCAAACTGTGGGAGAGATGATTGCCCTTGATCACCATCCCTTCCGCCTGGTTGAACAAGAAGGCTTCGTACGCCTTATGAAACGGCTGTGCCCCCGATACAAAATCCCCTCCCGTCACACCTTTTCCAGAAAAGTAATTCCCGGCTTGTACGAGGGCTGTAAGGAACGCATTTCCCAGATGTTGCGTAGCGCCATGGGAGGACACATCCATTTTACCTCTGACATTTGGTCAAGCTTGGGAGGAGGCCATTCCTACCTCTCTCTCACAGCACATTGGTGGGAGAAGGAAGGCAGTATGGATACATCCCATCGTTGGGCACTCCTCGCGTTGGAGGTAGTTGATCGAGATCACAAGGCAGAGACCATCTGCAGCTCTCTGGAAAACATTATGGAGGAGTGGATGCAGTATAGGCCGGAAGAAATGAGGAGGGGCTTTATGGTGACTCACGCTGGGAAAAATATGATCAAAGCGGTTGAAAGTGCCGGGTTTCAGAATGTGTCCTGCATGGCCCACATGCTTCACAATACCGTCAAGGAAGGTTTAAAGAGCACGGAAGAGCAGCCAGCCAGCAACGCAAACATCTCCCTGCTGATCGAGCGCTGTAGAAAGATCGCGGGCTACTTCCACAGGAGCATCAAGGCAGCCCGGCAGCTGAGAGAGAGGCAGAGCCTTGAAGGCCTCCCGCAGCACAAGCTGCTCCAGGACGTCTCAACTCGGTGGAATTCAACCTTTAAAATGCTTGAACGCATGGTCGAGCAGCAGAAGGCGGTACACGGCATCTCCCTCACATTGGTTGCGCCAGTTAGCAAACTTGTTCCAAATAAGCAAGAGTGGGACACCATCTCCCAGCTAGTAGACATACTAAAGCCATTCAAACATGCCACTGACACCCTTTCAGACTCAAAAGCCCTTCTTAGCCAGGCAGTGCCCATGGTCTTGAGGCTAAGGAGGCACCTAGAAAGGCTTGGGGCCGGTCGAACAATGGACTCCCTGGCTGGACCGCTGACACCGCCAGCCCAGGAGGTGGTGAGGAGGTTGTCCTTTGCTGTACGGAAACGCCTTGAGCCACTTCTTTCCAGCAAGGTCCATATGCTGGCGGCCTTGTGTGATCCCCGGCTAAAGTACAACGTCTGCCCAAAAGACTTTACCGTGTGGAAGGCCCAACTAGTTAACCTTGTAAGGGAGGTCTTTGCTGCCAGGGTGGAGGAAACGGGCACAGCGGCCCCTCTTCCGGAAATGCCTGTAACCCCCAGCACTAGCACTAGTGGCGAGACAGAAAGTCCCAGGGAGCCGGGAGGTGTTTGCCGTAGGGATACGGATCTCCAGCAGCGACCAGGAAACGTATTTTTTGCGGAGACGGTGGCCATACTAGCCTGCTCTGAAGAATCCTCTTTGCTGGCTTCTGCTCAGAAGGTGGACTCGGCCGAATGCTCGGTCAACAGGTACTTTGAGGAGCCTCCTGAGATAATATCTTGTGATCCATTGGCCTATTGGGCTTCACGCGAACACATGTGGCTGGACCTGTCACACGTTGCCCGCCAGTTCCTCAGCTGTCCTCCCACGAGCGTGCAGAGCGAAAGGGTCTTCAGCCTTGCGGGAGATGTAGTCACGCCCCACCGCAGCTTGCTGGACCCGCAAACAGTTGAGAAACTGGTTTTCCTGAAGGCCAACCTTCCCGTTTTGAATTTCCCAGATTTGGATTTTGACACCGACGGCTCATAGAGGAATAGTTCTCCTTTTATCAGCTCTGCTTCAGAGTAACTTTGGCTACTTTGTGGGTGGCCAGGGGTGGGGTTGCCCCTTTGGACACTGTCAAACAACTCTCTCCTCTAACCTACAATGCTTTCCTCTCTCTTTTTCCTTCCTTTCTCGTTTTTATCATCACTCACCGTTGCCCACTGTTGTTTTTGGGTTCATCAATCACAAGGTGCCGTTTCCCGAATCATTGAATCATGGAACCATAGAAAAGTAGAGTTGGAATAGAACTCATGGGCCATCGAGTTCTCCCCCAACAGACACGCAGGAAGTTTCATTCAAAGCATTCCCGACAGATGGCCATCGAGCCTATGCTTAAAAGCTTCTAAAGAAGGAGCCCCCAACACAGTCCGGGGGACACTTCCACTCCCGAACAGCCATCACAGTCAGGAAGTTCTGCTTGATGTTCAGGTGGAATCACCATTCCACTTGTTGGAACCCACTGCTCCGTCCTGTTGTCTTCAGGGCAGCAGAAAATAAGCTTGCTCCCTCCTCCCTATGACTACCCCTCACATATTTGTACATTGCTAACTTTTCTCCTGTCAGCCTTCTCTTCTGCAGGCTAAACAATGATGCCCATCAGCTAATAAAGCCTCTACTCATACTGCTTGATCTACAGACCCTTATCCATTTTATTTGGAATCCTCTATACACTTTCAAGCTTGCCCGCATCTCCATTTATCTGCGTTGCCCAAAGTTGGACATATTATTCCAGGTGCGGTCTGACAACGGCAGAGTAGAGGGGGAACAGGACTGCCTTGGATCTAGACGACGCTATTCCCCAGTTAATGCAGGCCTAAAGCCCATTGGATATTTGCTCTGCCGCAAACCATAGTAGGCTCATTGTTATGTTGTTGTCCACGAGGACTCACAGACTGTTTTCTCACACAGTGCTGTCAAGCTAGGCGTCCCAAGAAATATCGCTTGGATTTACATTACGTTTACCGAAGTGAAGTTGCTTTTATTTGTCCCTGTTGAACAAAATAAAGTTACTTTTGGCCCATCTCTGTAGTCTGAAGTCACAAAATTTTTTCTCTCCCGCAATACTGACGCTCTAGAGGTAGAAGGATTTTGTGTGATAAATTACTCCATGAAATCCTTGGTAGGATATGCATCCTCTTAGGGTTCATTACGGATTTCATTCAATTCCCCTTTTTTTTCTTTTTGGTTCAAAAATTATTTCCCTCATGAGCCAGGAATGTTTGGTCTTCTCCAGATCCTAAGAGTTCCTGTTCAGAAAGAGCAGTGATATATTTGATGAGGAAACTTCGGATATTCATTTAAGGTGAAGGAATACGCCACAGTCATATTTTTCTGAGATATCTGTCCATCTGAACCTTTGAGGTCGTGTTTTGCCACGGGGATTAATACAACACCTCGACTTTGGCCAGCACTTCTGTAAAGTTTCATCTTTCACTGACCCATCGGCTTGAGCGGTTGTGGTCGACGCAGTGGCCGCGGGACGCCCGCCTTTGGTCCCCCTTTCCCTCTGGCCGCGCACGCGGACGGTGTCGTTTCCCCGTCAGGGCATGTGCCTTTGCGGCTGCTAGTGACCTCTGGGCGCAGGTTCCGTCGAGTGCGAACCGCATTTTGCTGGCTTGTTGGTATAACTCAGAGGGTCGAAGAATCAAACACAGTGGAACACCTTCGATGTTGAAGAAAGTACTCCAAATGTAAACCTTGAGTCCCATCACCCTGAAAGGCTGTGATTGACGCTGTTACTGCGGAACGGCCGCATTTGGTTTTTCTTGCCCTCTGGCCGCGCACGCGGACGGTGTCGTTTCCCTGTCAGGGCGTGTGCCTTTGCGGCTGCTAGTGACCTCTGGGTGCAGGTTCCGTCGAGTACGAACCGCATTTTGCTGGCTTGTTGGTATAACTCAGAGGGTCGAATAATCAAACACAGTGGAACACCTTCGAGGTTGAAGAAAGTACTCCAAATGTAAACCTTGTGTCCCATCACCCTGAAAGGCTGTGATTGACGCTGTTGCTGCGGAACGGCCGCCTTCGGTTGTTCTGGCCCTATGGCCACGCACGCGGACGGTGGCGTTTGCCCGTCAGGGCGTGTGCCTTTGCGGCTGCTAGTGATCTCTGGGCGCAGGTCCTCTGGCTACGGAAGTGTTTTTTGCTGCCTTGTTGGCAGCGACGATAGAAGAGGGTGGAATCACTGCACCGCAGAAAGCAGGACACCTCGGCCTTGTCCACCTCTTTTTGAAATTTTCTTCTTCCACTTTCCCATCGCCTTTAAAGGCAGTGTACTCGACGCTGTGGCCGCGGGACGGCCGCCTTTTGTTCCCCCCGCAATCTTGCCGCGCACGCGGACGGTGGCGTTTGCCCGTCAGGGCGTGTGCCTTTGCGGCTGCTAGTGATCTCTGGGCGCAGGTCCTCTGGCTACGGAAGTGTTTTTTGCTGCCTTGTTGGCAGCGACGATAGAAGAGGGTGGAATCACCGCACCGCTGAAAGCGGGACACCTCGGCCTTGTCCACCAATTTTCAAAATTTTCTTCTTCCACTGTCCCATCACCTTGAGAGGCGGTTGTCGACGCTGTTGCCGAGGGACAGACGCCTTAGGGTCCCCTCGCCCTCTGTCCGCGCCCGAGGACGGTGCCCTTTGCCTGTCAGGGCGTGTGCCTTTGCGGCTGCTAGTGACCCTTGGGCGCAGGTTCTGTTTGTTGGTAGGACGATAGAAGAGGGTGGAATCACACCGCAGAAAGTCTTACACTCAGAAATAAGACTTGTAGTCTTCAACGAACTATGGAGAACTCTCGGACAGATTCAGAAAAGAAATTCCTGTTGGACATCAACGGCGTCATTTCCTTCAAGTCCATGCCATCCTGATGCTATGCCTGTAATATCACTACCTCCTTGAATCGGACGGGCAATAAAACATGGAGGATGGACCAGTTGAATCTTCTAACACTCCCAGGCACTGTCTTGTTTTTGAAAAAGGAATTCTTTTCAAAAGTGCCGTTTTTTCCCACGCTCTGCCTTCCTAACGGTCAAGCTCTCACATCCGCAGGTTTCTGGACTACGGCATTGCGATGACAATGCCAGTATGCGGTCCTCCAATGTTTGCATGAAGTCTCTTTTCTTTTTTTGTCTAGTGTGGACAGCTCTGCAAAACCTCTACTAACTTGCAGACCACAGTCCACACCTACAGTGAGATGTTGCAAGAATAAATTAAAGGTCTGTCAAACCCTCCACATCCAATCCATGCTGTTGACAGTTATACATCTCTGTGGTTCCCTTTGGCTTCCTTCTCAACCCAGCTTTGGTCATTTACCTTTAATAACACCAGACACACACACAAGTCTTCCCTCTAGTTCAACGCCATAGAAACATTAACCTTACATCAGAGCCGTAAAACATTCCAGTTCCGAAAAGCCTTCGAGGACTATGGGGTGGATCGCTGGCAGATGAAGAATTGGTTTCCAGGCCAAGAGTATTTCGCACTTTATTGATTTTTAACTCTCAAACTACCTCATCTATGTGGAATTATTCAGCCCTCGGCCACAGAGCCGTGTTTTTACACCTCTGTTTTTTAAGCAGGTAATGCTGTGACAGCTTTTTTATTTTATGTGTTATTGATGCAACATTTCCTTTAAGAAATATAAAATTTTGGGGTTTAATTGTTCACATTGTATTGCTGACGGCCACGCCCCATGGAAGCTGCTCAGAGTCCCTCCGGGAAGATGGGCCGGGTAATAACAATTAAGATCTTACTGTGGTTATTAGTACAATCATTATTGATGTGATGATGTCCACAACTTCCCTGTGGAATGTCAGCTAGCTTGTGTCCACCCGGGAAGGGTGCGGCCAGGGCCGCTGACGGTTTGCTGTCATGGAGTGTGCCTTTGTGGCGGCTACAGACTGTGTTGCTATGGTCTGGTTGACACATTAGTCAGTGGGGCTTTGGCCCACATTTCACTAGCAGACGTGAAGAATACACGCCCTTCCCCTTGGGGGGTGAGGAGGTGGCGTGGGGCCGGCCAACGGTGGCCGGCCCCCCTGGTCAGTGGGGCTTGGGGCCACAGTTCACTAGCAGACGTGAAGAAGACACGCCCTTCCCCATGTGGGTTCTGTGGCGTGGCCGTGGGGCCGGCCAACGGTGGCCGGCCCCCCTGGGCAGTGGGGCTTGGGCCCACAGTTCACTAGCAGACGTGAAGAAGACACGCCCTTCCCCTTGGGAGGTTAGGAGGTGGCGTGGGGCCGGCCAACGGTGGCCGGCACCCCTGGGCAGTGGGGCTTGGGCCCACAGGTCACTAGCAGACGTGAAGAAGACACGCCCTTCCCCATGTGGGTTCTGTGGCGTGGCCGTGGGGCCGGCCAACGGTGGCCGGCCCCCCTGGGCAGTGGGGCTTGGGCCCACAGTTCACTAGCAACGTGTTTTGCAACGTGTGGGCCACTCTTTTTCCCACTGTGGGAAGCGTGCCGGCCAAAGGTGGCCGGCCCTCAGTATTGCAACGTGTGGGCCACTCTTTTTCCCTCTGTGGGAAGCGTGCCGGCCAACGGTGGCCAGCCCTCAGTGAGCAGTATTGCAACGTGTGGGCCACTCTTCCTTCCTTTTCGGGAAGCGTGCCGGCCAACGGTGGCCGGCCCCCCTGTGCAGTATTTCAATGTGCGGGCCTCGTCGCCTGTGGGTTTATCTTTCTTTCCTTTTGTTTTGTTTTTGCTGCCTCACGGCCTACGTGGTCGTGTTTCCCACGATGCACCGCATCTCTCTTCTCTCTCGGCTGTCGTTCTTTACCCCTTTGTGCGATTTGGCACAGAAGCCTCCTTGGGGGCGGCCACTCTTTCTTCCTTTTCGGGAAGCGTGCCGGCCAACGGTGGCCGGCCCCCCTGGGCAATATTTCAATGTGCGGGCCTCGGCGGCTGTGGGTTTACCTTTGGCCGGCCTAGTATTTTAAGATGTGGGCCACTCTTTTTCCCTCTGTGGGAAGCGTGCCGGCCAAAGGTGGCCGGCCCTCAGTATTGCAACGTGTGGGCCACTCTTTTTCCCTCTGTGGGAAGCGTGCCGGCCAACGGTGGCCAGCCCTCAGTGAGCAGTATTGCAACGTGTGGGCCACTCTTCCTTCCTTTTCGGGAAGCGTGCCGGCCAACGGTGGCCGGCCCCCCTGTGCAGTATTTCAATGTGCGGGCCTCGTCGCCTGTGGGTTTATCTTTCTTTCCTTTTGTTTTGTTTTTGCTGCCTCACGGCCTACGTGGTCGTGTTTCCCACGATGCACCGCATCTCTCTTCTCTCTCGGCTGTCGTTCTTTACCCCTTTGTGCGATTTGGCACAGAAGCCTCCTTGAGGGCGGCCACTCTTTCTTCCTTTTCGGGAAGCGTGCCGGCCAACGGTGGCCGGCCCCCCTGTGCAGTATTTCAAGGTATGGGCCTCGCCGACTGTGGGTTTATCTTTCTTTCCTTTTGTTTTGTTTTTGCTGCCTCACGGCCTACGTGGTCGTGTTTCCCACGATGCACCGCATCTCTCTTCTCTCTCGGCTGTCGTTCTTTACCCCTTTGTGCGATTTGGCACAGAAGCCTCCTTGGGGGCGGCCACTCTTTCTTCCTTTTCGGGAAGCGTGCCGGCCAACGGTGGCCGGCCCCCCTGTGCAGTATTTCAATGTGCGGGCCTCGTCGCCTGTGGGTTTACCTTTGGCCGGCCTAGTATTTTAAGATGTGGGCCACTCTTTTTCCCTCTGTGGGAAGCGTGCCGGCCAAAGGTGGCCGGCCCTCAGTATTGCAACGTGTGGGCCACTCTTTTTCCCTCTGTGGGAAGCGTGCCGGCCAACGGTGGCCAGCCCTCAGTGAGCAGTATTGCAACGTGTGGGCCACTCTTCCTTCCTTTTCGGGAAGCGTGCCGGCCAACGGTGGCCGGCCCCCCTGTGCAGTATTTCAATGTGCGGGCCTCGTCGCCTGTGGGTTTATCTTTCTTTCCTTTTGTTTTGTTTTTGCTGCCTCACGGCCTACGTGGTCGTGTTTCCCACGATGCACCGCATCTCTCTTCTCTCTCGGCTGTCGTTCTTTACCCCTTTGTGCGATTTGGCACAGAAGCCTCCTTGAGGGCGGCCACTCTTTCTTCCTTTTCGGGAAGCGTGCCGGCCAACGGTGGCCGGCCCCCCTGTGCAGTATTTCAAGGTATGGGCCTCGCCGACTGTGGGTTTATCTTTCTTTCCTTTTGTTTTGTTTTTGCTGCCTCACGGCCTACGTGGTCGTGTTTCCCACGATGCACCGCATCTCTCTTCTCTCTCGGCTGTCGTTCTTTACCCCTTTGTGCGATTTGGCACAGAAGCCTCCTTGGGGGCGGCCACTCTTTCTTCCTTTTCGGGAAGCGTGCCGGCCAACGGTGGCCGGCCCCCCTGGGCAATATTTCAATGTGCGGGCCTCGGCGGCTGTGGGTTTACCTTTGGCCGGCCTAGTATTTTAAGATGTGGGCCACTCTTTTTCCCTCTGTGGGAAGCGTGCCGGCCAAAGGTGGCCGGCCCTCAGTATTGCAACGTGTGGGCCACTCTTTTTCCCTCTGTGGGAAGCGTGCCGGCCAACGGTGGCCAGCCCTCAGTGAGCAGTATTGCAACGTGTGGGCCACTCTTCCTTCCTTTTCGGGAAGCGTGCCGGCCAACGGTGGCCGGCCCCCCTGTGCAGTATTTCAATGTGCGGGCCTCGTCGCCTGTGGGTTTATCTTTCTTTCCTTTTGTTTTGTTTTTGCTGCCTCACGGCCTACGTGGTCGTGTTTCCCACGATGCACCGCATCTCTCTTCTCTCTCGGCTGTCGTTCTTTACCCCTTTGTGCGATTTGGCACAGAAGCCTCCTTGAGGGCGGCCACTCTTTCTTCCTTTTCGGGAAGCGTGCCGGCCAACGGTGGCCGGCCCCCCTGTGCAGTATTTCAAGGTATGGGCCTCGCCGACTGTGGGTTTATCTTTCTTTCCTTTTGTTTTGTTTTTGCTGCCTCACGGCCTACGTGGTCGTGTTTCCCACGATGCACCGCATCTCTCTTCTCTCTCGGCTGTCGTTCTTTACCCCTTTGTGCGATTTGGCACAGAAGCCTCCTTGGGGGCGGCCACTCTTTCTTCCTTTTCGGGAAGCGTGCCGGCCAACGGTGGCCGGCCCCCCTGTGCAGTATTTCAATGTGCGGGCCTCGTCGCCTGTGGGTTTATCTTTCTTTCCTTTGGTTTTGTTTTTGCTGCCTCACGGCCTACGTGGTCGTGTTTCCCACGATGCACCACATCTCTCTTCTCTCTCGGCTGTCGTTCTTTACCCCTTTGTGCGATTTGGCACAGAAGCCTCCTTGAGGGCGGCCACTCTTTCTTCCTTTTCGGGAAGCGTGCCGGCCAACGGTGGCCGGCCCCCCTGTGCAGTATTTCAAGGTATGGGCCTCGCCGACTGTGGGTTTATCTTTCTTTCCTTTTGTTTTGTTTTTGCTGCCTCACGGCCTACGTGGTCGTGTTTCCCACGATGCACCGCATCTCTCTTCTCTCTCGGCTGTCGTTCTTTACCCCTTTGTGCGATTTGGCACAGAAGCCTCCTTGGGGGCGGCCACTCTTTCTTCCTTTTCGGGAAGCGTGCCGGCCAACGGTGGCCGGCCCCCCTGGGCAGTATTTCAAGGTATGGGCCTCGTCGCCTGTGGGTTTATCTTTCTTTCCTTTTGTTTTGTTTTTGCTGCCTCACGGCCTACGTGGTCGTGTTTCCCACGATGCACCGCATCTCTCTTCTCTCTCGGCTGTCGTTCTTTACCCCTTTGTGCGATTTGGCACAGAAGCCTCCTTGGGGGCGGCCACTCTTTCTTCCTTTTCGGGAAACGTGCCGGCCAACGGTGGCCGGCCCCCCTGGGCAGTATTTCAATGTGCGGGCCTCGCCGGCTGTGGGTTTATCTTTCTTTTCTTTTGTTTTGTTTTTGCTGCCTCACGGCCTACGTGGTCGTGTTTCCCACGATGCACCGCATCTCTCTTCTCTCTCGGCTGTCGTTCTTTACCCCTTTGTGCGATTTGGCACAGAAGCCTCCTTGGGGGCGGCCACTCTATCTTCCTTTTCGGGAAGCGTGCCGGCCAATGGTGGCCGGCCCCCCTGGGCAATATTTCAAGGTATGGGCCTTGCCGGCTGTGGCTTTTTCTTTCTTTTCTTTTCTTGCCTCCAGTAAGTTACAACACAATCACACAATAAACACAATCACAACACCAAAAAAAGGCCAAAACCCACAACAGGCAATGTGCCATGCTTTCTATATTTTGTAATATATATAATACAAAATAATAAATACAGCCAGACTTTGGAGCTGCAAGGATATTCAGTGCAATTCAACCAGACCAATAAAAGATTAACCTTCGAAAAAGGCGACCAGGCTTTGAAACAGTGATACTACTCTGAAACTGACCAACCAAAGATTTCCCCTAGATAGCAAGCACCCAGGCTTTGAACCACCGAGGCTATTCATTACAATTCTACCCCCCTAAAAGGCAACTACCTAACCTTCCAAGCAGCAAGCCTATTCCTTTCTATTCCACCTCACCAAACAAGGATTCCCATAAGAAAATGGCCAGGCTTTCAGGCTACAAAGCTATTCACTGTTATTCCACCTACCTAACAAAGAATTCCCATACACCACAGCAACGCGTGGCCGGGCACAGCTAGTGAACTATAAAATTGTGCAATAAATCTTAGGAAAGGGCAAACGCTCTGCAATTTAGCAAACAAGCAGGGTGGATTGTGTTCTCCCACTGTACCAAATTTGATCAGTATAGCTGAAAAAATGAGAGCAGGAGAGCCCCCGACCCCCCCCCTCTGGGGCTGTTTTTGGGCGACCGCACATGCGCGTCCGCCATTAACGAATTAATTTCGAAAATAACGAATTTTCGTTAATTTCGAATTTTTTGGGGGGCAAAATTCGTAAATAGCAACAAAAACGAAAAGCTGCCCCCTCTAGTTTTGAAACGAGTTTAGAATCAAATTTTTCATGGATCGATCAAGCCTAATAGATAGATAGATAGATAGATAGATAGATAGATAGATATGATGTTTTCCAATGAGCATTCCAGCCAAAGATTTAAGTGTGTGTGTGTGTGTGTGTGTGTGTGTGTGTATGACCTGAATAAATCCATAAAGAAATGTGGCCCATTCACAAATATATGTTGTTGGAAAAGACAAATATTTAGAGGTAAACCAGAATTTAATAGTAAACTTTCTCAGGGTCTTTTTCTCTCCAGTTCTTTCCTCATAATCCATTTTCATCAGCTCCTAAACAGTACATACATGGATGGATCTTGCAAAGAGGAAGCAAATCCTTATCGTGACCTCCTTCCACCTGGAAATCTATGTCCTCAATGAAAGACCATGTGGATCCGGAATAGATCTTCACGGTCTTTTATGGATCCACTGCCAAGACTTCATCTCTGGAAAACAATCATACTTGGCCATGAATGATCACTCATGATGGATAGACAGAAAGAGTATAATATGAACATGTGACATGACCAATCAAGGCAAAAATTATTGAGTACAGATTGTGGTCTCAATAGGGTGAATTCCTTCTGTAGTGCCAGGAATGAAATGCCCCATTTGTTTGTGAAATAGCTTGTTCTAGAGTAAACCTAGATATGCATGAGACAGACCTCTGCTCTTTATATAGAACTTCTCTGGGACTACGTTCTACTGATGAAGACATGCAGAGAACTGCACTCTAAACTGACCAACTTTCTAGCCATTTACTGAAAAATAAAATTAAAAAGTGTGTTGGAAGTGTTGTTTTTTCTGCATATCTGTATGAGAGATTTTGTGATCTTATAGGCTTCACTTTTTGAAATTATAACCTTTGAAAAGTTTGCCCACATAGAAAACTAGTCATTACATGTTAAATAAAGTATAAATCATTTATGGGGTAAAGAAAGTCTCCGTTGTAATGTGCCACTCAAAACCAATGCTTTTGAATTATTTATGTCATTTAATAGACCTGGAAAATATGTTGATCTTGCTAGTAGTATTAGTAGCAACAGCAAAAATGGGACTCAAGACATTTACAAAGTACTGGAACCACAACCAGTACATGTCAAAGCCACACAAAATCAGTAAAATGGCTATCTTAGCCTCCTTATATATGTACTATACATGAAATGATATACATGTTATTGCCACATGGGTATTACAGAAAGTGACCCTGATAGATGATGACAGGAATCTAGCAGTTTAAAAAACTTCTCATAACTTTCCATTATAAAATTCACAGAAAAAAAATATATAGTTACAGTCAGAGCCCTATCTATTTGGCTAAAATCTTGGCTCTCCTTCTTGATGTCACTCTTAATATCCTTCAGCTGAGGCAGAAAGTACCTTACTAATGAATATTTCAGAATGGAATATCTTTTGCAATTACAAATCAAACAGGGATTCAGCATCATCAACTGGACAGAATGGGGAACAATTCATTCTTGCATATCATTGGCCATTATATACTCAGCAGTATCTATCCTCCTATTAAGAATACATTGAGCCACATTCCTGGTAGAATTTAATCTAACAGAACTGATGAAGTACAAACAGCACTATTTTAGACAAGAGTTTCCTACATTTTTAATATGACAATAGAAAAAAATATATTGCCTCCAGGAATTAACAGAAGCAAGTAGATAAGCACTGAAAATACTTCTTTATCTGAGTCCCAGATAATGTTGTGCTTATGACTGCAGCATATCATGGAATATAGTCATCAGTGTAAAATCTCATTTATTCAAGGTATTCTCAGTTTATATTAAAAATACAAACTGTCTAGTAAGAATAGGTGTATCTGTCTATGTGTGGATTTTTTTCCTAGTTTGACTGAAATATAAACTTTTGATATTGGCAGGATGAACTAGTCAAATAGCTTCAGATATCCAAATGCTAAGAGCACACAACCGTTTCTAGTCCGTGTAGCAGTGAAAAATTGTCCATTTGGTTAAGATGATGACTAAAGACTGGGAAAACTTTTTAGGTCAAAATGATCTTAAAGTATGGATTGTTGAGAGATGAAAAGACTGGCGATAGGGGTAGCTATTGGGTAGAGACATTGTTCCCCAAATAAGACTTCTGCACCTGATGAAATTTTCTTTGAGCCATCAAATTTCTAGCATTGCAGTAAATTAAGAATTGTGATGAGTAATTAGAAAAACAGTTTAGTCTTCCAAAGAAAAGAGGAGGTACAATGGATGTGAGACTGCCAATGGATACCATGTGTTGTGGACTACATTTCAGAGGAAGGAACAAGCAAAACCTCCTCTGAGTATTCTTTTCCTAAGAAAAACTATGAAATTCATGAGGTTGCCATAGTTGACAGGTGACTTGAAGGCACATTAATATAAACAATCTGATGCAGTCTGGATCTATAGTGCCTTATATCCCAGGATCTGATCCTAGATTATCTTCTTATCCCAGATTATCTGGCAATGAAGACTCATATAATCCAATTCAAAGCAGATAATCTGGGATCAGATCCTGGGATACAGGGCAATGTAGATCCATCTGAAGAGAATGTAAACCACCAGCTGTAAGAACACCAGATGTGAATGTTTGTGTGTGTGTGTGTGTGTGCGTGCGTGCATGTGCACACAATGATAGAAATTTGTGAACAGAAAGAAAATTGCATTAGGAGCAAGAATTCTTACTTAGGGAAAATACTGTCATTCCTGATTTATTAGATCTAAAAACTAATGCAAATGGTAGAGTTCACCCAATGCTGTTTTTGGTAATCATTATATAAATGGGTAGCTGACATTCCCAAAATGGCAGTGAAGGCCAACAAGCAAGGTCTGGTAGCTGGGATACATTTTGAACTTGCATGCTTGGAATGCTTAACTAATTGCTTTTTCAACATGTGTCTATACTTATATATGCTCAGATCCATGAGGATAATTTATGCTTGCTCTGAACCACACCACACAAAAATATGTATCATCTACAACAGTTCTTTGAACACAATCAGATTTCTGATATTTGTCTTATGTCACAGTTTGGTGATAAATAGACAAACATGTCAGCACTACCAATATACAAAATGCATTTGTCTTCCTCCCAAAAAATATGAAAAGGATATGATCCATTGTTTATTCTGCCCAAATGTGTTGCAATGATGTATATGAAGAGGAAAAGCTCTTCATGTTTGGTGTGTCTCCCCCCCCTTCCCCTTCTTTCTTTTATGTACAATGAGAAAACACAACTAGCTTGTCCTCATGACAACTAGCTCCTTTGTCTAATTTCCATTTGTTTCTGTGGCAGCTAAAACACCTTGAAATTACCTTCTCCAGCATGGAAGAATGATTTCCCCCTTGCTCTAACTGTCAGAGTGATTAGAATTTTAATTAGTAAAGTGGAGAGAGCGCAGAGGGAGGAAAATCACTGAGAGAAAAAGGGTGCATGAAAGATTCACAATTGTAAGGGAGACAAAGAGGCGTCTTACAGCAGCCTCCCAGCGTGACAGTCCCATCAGCAATTCAAGTGCGGCACTAAATTCCATATGGTGCTAACACACAACTGGCCTTCTACCCCTCTCCCCACCATTCTGACAGCATGTGTCTTCTAGGGCATTAGGAAACATTTGTCTCAGTTGTCACCCAGAGTAAAGCAAGGAACAGGTCTGGTTTGGTTTTCTTTTTAAGAACAGACGAAAGAAAGCTTCATTGCAATATCTATTACAGCAAACAAAACCTTGGTCTATTACGTCGGCTAAGGAATCTTTTGCAACCTTGGTTCCTCAAGATATGTTGAATTACCATCCCCATCCAAATGTCTACAATAGTGATGGGATTTGATATCTTCAAAACATCCCTGATTCATATTAAACTTCTCTTTCATCCAGTTATGGTACAAGTGAAAGGGGTGTTCCTTATGTGTGAAAAAAAAAGGGTGGTGCCATACCCCTTCCCTATTTGTTGTTGTTGTTTATCTTCAAGTTGTTTTCAAACTAATGTCAATCCTATCACAGAGTTTTCTTGACAAGATGTATTCCAAGGAGGTTTAGTCTGGTATAAAAAGAGGCGATAGGGGCACTGCAAGGAGAAGATGGGGTGATGGCGACAGGGGATAGGGAAAAGGCAGAACTGCTTAATGCCTTCTTTGCCTCGGTCTTCTCACAAAAAGAAAGCCATCTTCAACCTCAGCAACATGGAATGGACGAAGGATTGGGGGAAATCCAACCCCAAATAGGGAAACAAGTTGTCCAGGAACACCTGGCCACTCTAAACGAATTCAAGTCCCCAGGGCCAGATCAGCTACATCCAAGAGTATTGAAGGAACTAGCAGAAGTTATTTCAGAACTACTAGCAATTATCTTCGAGAGTTCTTGGAGAACGGGAGAAGTCCCAGCAGATTGGAGGAGGGCGAATGTGGTCCCTATCTTCAAGAAGGGAAAAAAGAACGACCCAAACAATTACTGTCCGGTCAGCCTCACGTCGATACTAGGCAAGATTCTGGAAAAGATCATTAAGGAAGTGGTCTGCGAACACTTAGAAACAAATGCGGTCATTGCTAATAGTCAACACGGATTTACCAAAAACAAGTCATGCCAGACTAATCTGATCTCTTTTTTCGATAGAGTTACGAGTTGGGTCGATACAGGGAATGCTGTGGATGTAGCCTACCTAGATTTCAGTAAGGCTTTCGACAAAGTCCCCCATGACCTTCTGGCAAACAAACTAGTAAAATGTGGGCTAGACAAAACTACGGTTAGGTGGATCTGTAATTGGCTAAGCAAATGAACCCAAAGGGTGCTCACCAATGCATCGTCTTCATCATGGAAAGAAGTGACAAGTGGAGTGCCGCAGGGCTCTGTCCTGGGCCCGGTTCTGTTCAACATCTTTATTAACGACTTAGACGAAGGGTTAGAAGGCACGATCATCAAGTTTGCAGACGACACAAAACTGGGAGGGATAGCTAACACTCCAGAAGACAGGAGCAGAATTCAAAACGATCTTGACAGACTAGAGAGATGGGCCGAAACTAACAAAATGAAGTTCAACAGGGACAAATGCAAGATACTTCACTTCGGCAGAAAAAATGGAAATCAAAGATACAGAATGAGGGACGCCTGGCTTGACAGCAGTGTGTGCGAAAAAGACCTTGGAGTCCTCGTGGACAACAAGTTAAACATGAGCCAACAATGTGATGCGGCTGCTAAGAAAGCCAACGGGATTCTGGCCTGCATCAATAGGGGAATAGCGTCTAGATCCAGGGAAGTCATGCTCCCCCTCTATTCTGCCTTGGTCAGACCACACCTGGAATACTGTGTCCAATTTTGGGCACCGCAGTTGAAGGGAGATGTTGACAAGCTGGAAAGCGTCCAGAGGAGGGCGACTAAAATGATTAAGGGTCTGGAGAACAAGCCCTATGAGGAGCGGCTTAAAGAGCTGGGCATGTTTAGCCTGCAGAAGAGAAGGCTGAGAGGAGACATGATAGCCATGTACAAATCCGTGAAGGGAAGTCATAGGGAGGAGGGAGCAAGCTTGTTTTCTGCTGCCCTGCAGACCAGGACACGGAACAATGGCTTCAAACTACAGGAAAGGAGATTCCACCTGAACATCAGGAAGAACTTCCTCACTGTGAGAGCTGTTCGACAGTGGAACTCTCTCCCCCGGGCCGTGGTGGAGGCTCCTTCTTTGGAGGCTTTTAAGCAGAGGCTGGATGGCCATCTGTTGGGGGTGCTTTGAATGCGATTTCCTGCTTCTTAGCAGGGGGTTGGACTGGATGGCCCATGAGGTCTCTTCCAACTCTACTATTCTATGATTCTATGATTCTATGATATTATATACACTGGAAAGCTGCAACCTCTGAGCTTATGAAATGAGAATGGGGAAACGTAGTGGACCCGTTTTAGGGGCTGTCTTTGTGGAGCTTATATTTCTTTATCTGAGAAAGATTGCACTGGCCAACATGCATTTTGGTGCCTCGAATGTCAGACGTATTTCTGGATATCTTTGACCTACTGGTTCCAAAAATGGCGCCAGTTTTCCCCTATCAGCTCTGGTTTTTGAGATACAGAATATATGCCATATGTCAGTCTTCATCCACTTGCTCACAGAAAACCTACTCTAGTTAGTGAGGAAAGATTCCAGGCTTTCGTCATCACATGACTTACTGTACCAATGGCAGCTTCACCTGCTGTATGCAGTCTAGATCAGGCAAAAGCAAACGTTGGCCCTCCAGGGGTTTTGGATGTCAACTCCCAACATTCCTAGCAGCCAGTAAGCTGGCTGGGATTTCTAGGAATTGAAGTTCAAAACACCTGGAGGGACGAAGTTTACCCTTGCCTTGTCTAGTAGATAGTATGCAGAAGACTCCAGGCTTCCCTCATCATGTGACTTACTGCACTATACAAATGACCACTTCAACTGGCAGCAACAGCAAGATAATCCTGCAGGACTGATGCAGTCTTACCTAATAATAATAATAATAATAATAATAATAATAATAATAATAATAATAACAACAACAACAACAACAACAGAACAAGAAGAGCAACAACAACAACAACTTTATATTTTTATCCCTCCTCCATCTACCTGAAGGGACTCTGGGCGGCTTACATGGGGAGAAGCCCAATCAACATAGTTAAAATTAAACATTAAAATTCATAAAAAGCATCATAAAACAATATAAAACAACATTATGACACAATATAAAACAGCCATCACCAACAACCAGTGACCTGGAATAATAAATGTACCGATGTACCTGAGGGACCGCCTCACTCCCTACAAACCCCAGAGATCCCTCCGTTCTGAGGACCAAGACCTGTTGGAAGTCCCCAGTTTTAAGGCCTTGCGTCTAACAGCAACTAGACGCAGAGCCTTTTCAGCAGTGGCACCATCTCTCTGGAACACCTTGCCACCTGAAGTCCGTGCCTTGCGGGACTTGTCGGCTTTCCGCAGGGCATGTAAGACACACCTGTTTCGGCAGGCCTTTGAGTTCTGTTAGATGTTTTAAAAGGTGCTTTTAGGATGTTTTTAAGATATTTTTAAAGATGTTTTAAAGATGTTTTTAAACTGTTGATTTTAGCCGGTTCTTGTAAGCCGCCCCGAGCCCTAGGGGAGTGGCGGCATATACGTTTGAAAAATAAATAAATAAAGAGTTTTTGGGCTTGGATGGGCAGGCTAGTGCAAATCATTTGCACAGACAGTGCTGATGAATAAAGTGCAAGTGCCAGATGGGAAAAATTAAGGATAGAAATTAAAATTAAAAATTAGTCCATCCAGCCACACATTCAGCACATACCTAAACCAAAGTAACTTGCCTAGTGTAGACATGGCCTATGTTTCTGTATCCATATGAAGACCTTTTTTATTTTAATAGAACTTTGAGAACTGATGTTTTGTAGTGTGTCCAGAGAAATGGACCTTGTATAATGTATTGGGTTTTTTCTTGATTTTTTAATGTTTTAAATTTATTTAGAAATTGATAACTGATTAAGTTTTGTGTGCTATAAATTGCAGCTGATGCATACTGTTTAGAGTACCAAACTGGGGCTATAAATGGGATGTCATTGTTGGGTCTTTTTTGTTCATATTCTCCTTTTATCTTAACTCCTAACACTGGATAGAGCTTTAAAAATGAGCATACTGGACTTCGGATTCTAAAAGTTCTGATCTAAAAACAATGGCACTTTCCATTGGGATCATCTGAAGAAATCTATTTACTCTTGCTTAAAGTCCTGGCAAATTCCACATCTACTGAAATATTGATTGAATTTTTAGATCTTTATATTTCTTTTCATAATGAACCTGGCTGCAATTGTTCTTTGAAGAATCTTTGTCCAGTTCTGGGCGAATATCCCTCTAGGGTAACAAGTAGATTTTCTTGACCTTTTCTCTCAGAACATAATAACACTTGACATAGTTGTAATTCATGAAAATCAATCCACAGAGAATATGTTCATTTCAAATAATTATAGGTGAGTTTTAGATCTAAATAAAGGTGAAAAGGAGGTCAGTGGGAGGAAAATTCATGCTGAAAAAAATTAGAAAGCAAAGTTCAAAGCATCATTTCCACACAACAAAGCTCTGTGGTAAGAAGATAATAATTGCAGCTCAGGTCAACAACCATCTGTCCTGAATAGCTGTAAAATATATTGAAGGCTGCTGTAAGCTTTTTTTCACTTTTCATATTAGTTTTTAAATGTAAACCAGATTCATTCTGCAAAATCAAACACTGTGAACCATAAAAGTGATTAACCCAGACAAATTATCTCCTTTTTATTCTAGTCACATATAAAGTTTGCTGGTATTTTAAAACGATGGTGATGATGATACACTTGATGAGAAAATTCTTTCTTGCTTTATTCTTCCAGCAAATTAACTATAAGGAGGCTGGGAAATAACAAGAGCATGCTATCATTAGCACACACACAAGTGGAGGGACCTATTTGATGAACTCCATCTCTTTCAGAGTGGTTTGCCTGAGTCTCTTGGAAAGAAGTCTGGGAGTTGTAGTTGCCGCCACCATTTGTTTCTCCTCTATTGGTTTTATCTCTGCTGCCTTGCTGGTTTCTTCTGCCCTCGATGAAACCACTTACTGCTGCTTTTTCATACTGCTGATTCTGATGTAATATTATTTCTCATACCTCAAAAGAATCTCAAACAATACAGAAGATTAATTATTCAGTAAACTAAAGAAAATCAAAAGTTGCAACCAGCCCAGCTCAGATGCCAGTCAATATCTGGGCCATGGTGGTGCAATGAGTTAAACCCTTGAGCTACTGAATCTCCTGACATGAAAGTTAGCAGTTCGATCCATGAGACGGGGATGAGCTCCTGTCAGCCCTAGCTCCTTGCCAACCTAGCAATTCAAAAACATGCAAATATGAGTAAATAAATAAATACTGCTTCCACACAAAAAAAGGCAAAGAGACACTCCAAGCAATCTTGCTGGCTCCATGGCTTGAAAATGGACAAAGAGTACCACCCAGAGCCAGAAATTAGCACCGCCTCCAAAAGCCAGAAATGAAAAAAGGAGAAGCATTTGTCTTTGTTCCTGTTTGTGTATATATGATTGTAAAGGCACTGAATGCTTACCTATGTATGTAAATGCTGTAATCCACTCTGAGTCCCCTAAGAGAGAAGGGCAGAATAGAAATAAAGTGTATTATTAATATCTATGCACCTTCCACAAATATGGGTGTATCATTATCTTCTACATAATAAAGAGATCCTAGAGGAGATTTCTTTTCATGTCAGAAGCAACTTGAGAATCTGTAAGTCACTTCTAGTGTGAGAGAATTAGCCGTCTGCAAGGATGTTGCCCAGGGGATGCACGGATGTATTGATGTTTTTACCATCCTTGTGGGAGGCTTCTCTCATGTCCCCACATGAAGCTGGAGCTGATAGAGGGAGCTCATCCGCGCTCTCCCCGGGTTGGATTCGAACCAGCAACCTTCAGATCAGCAACCTGACCTAGAGGAGATAAACTATTGTATTGTCACACAATCTTTTCCTGTAAACATTGTGAGTGGAGAGTGCTGGTGAGATTCTTGCTGAAGGTTATACAACTAAATTGTCAACAAGTAAAACGCAATTCCTTCTCCCTCTCTACATTACACTAGTGGAAACACACTGTCTATTTTTCCTCACTTGATTCTGATGTATGGATCTTCAGTTAAGTCCAGTGCACTCCAGAAATTGTTTGGGCCATTTTGAGAACTGAGCCATTCAGAGCTCATACTTATTCAAATCAAGCAATCTGCTTCATTGTTATGGTATTGAAGAGGATCAGTCGGTACTATATTTTGGGTCCCACGCATCATTGGAATGTTTCCTTCATGTATTTATTTAATGGATCAATGCTATGGAATCATGGAAGTTATGGTTTTAAGAGGTCTTTGGCCTTTGCCAAATAGTGCTAGTATCTCACCAAAATATAACTCTCAGGATTCAATAGCACTGAACTATGGCAGTTAAAGGAATGTTAAACTGCATTAATTCTACAGTATAGATGCATCCAATTATACTCCCCTTTTCTCATGGTTTTTAACACTTTTCTGAATGTAGATTAAGTTGATTGACTACACTAAATGTAGCAGTCTTCTAGACCTCCTCCAGATGCTAGGAATTGCACTTTGGAACTGTTGGCCTAAACTAAGAGGTTAGCCAATATACAGTTGACCTATGAAATCAATGGAAACCTGTCAACAGCCATGTAAGTTTCATTGATACAAATGGTCTACTCTATTTGGAACCAATAATTGGATTTATGACTTTGCATACAAAACAGGTACTTTAGGATTGAGCTGAAACTCTTCCTTGATTGATGTTCAGTCCACATTAATAGCTGATCAAAACACCCTTTTGAATGAATGCCTTACATTTTAAAAAATATTTTACTGGTTTGACTTTATTCCTTAGTTATCTGAAACTCTCATACAGGAAAGAGAACAATCCACCCTGTCCATATTTTCCATCCCTTAAAATAGTTGCTAATAAATTCTGTACTTTCTACAAAGACAATTTTTATTGAAAACACATGGAAATAAAAATAAAGCAAAAACTTGCATAGTGATACATTGTAGAAAATAAAGACAGTATAAACTATGTTGTAAAACAAATCTAAACAGAGCAATCACAACTGGATAACAGAAAAGATAAAAGTAAAACCAGCATGTTAAGGACACAACATATTAGAAGAGAGTTATCACAGTATATGCACAGTATAATAAACAAATATTAGAGATTTGTTAAAATAGATCAATATCAAATCCAAGATATTAAAGAAACCACTTTCACTTTTAGTATGTTAAAAGAAATCTGTTCTTTTTTAATTTTCAGTATATGTAGGATGGAACACCAAAAAGACAACTATATAGCTATACCGTATTACACCAAATATAGGATGCCATCAATTGTAAATCGCAGCCTTTTTTTAGCTCTGATTTTTTGAAAGAATGAAGTTTTCATTGCAAGATGCACCCTGGTGGTGCAGCAGATTAAACCTCTGAGCTGCTGAACTTGCTAACCGAAAGGTCGGCAGTTCTAATCTGAGGAATGGGGTGAGGTCCCGCTGTTAGCCTCAGCTTCTGCCAATCCAGCAGTTCAAAAACATGCAAATGTGAGTAGATCAATAGGTCTACTCTGGAGGGAAGGTAACAGTGCTTCATGCACCTTGGAGGTGTAGACTGACAATGTTGGCTCTTTGGCTTAGAAATGGAGATGAGCACCAACCCCCAGAGTCAGATACGTCTGGACTTAATGTCAAGGGAAAACCTTTACTTAACCCCTTATATTTGAGCCTCAAATTTTTAGCAAAAGAAAAATTAGCTCTAACCCCTATTTTACTTGTCCGCTGCTCAATTGTCTTGGCCTGCACCTTCCTTTTATGTTCCACTATCTCCTGCTTCCCCCACTGTTGGCCCAGGCATACTACAGCAACAAAAAATTAACCAGTGAGTGCTATTTGTAACTAATTCTGTAAATCCTGAACAAATGCAAACACATATATCTGCATGGTACTTTTAAGATATATAAATGTAAAAACTTCATATGTGATCATTTGCTACGTGATTTTTAAAACCTGTACTTCACACAATACAAGCTATGTCAGGGACTTAATGACTCTTAAAGGATGGGAAATAAGTGGCCACAAAAGAGTCATTCGAATAAAATCACAATCACCTGCTTAAACAGTCCCAGTAGTTTAATTCAAGACCTCCTGCAGGTTTCTAATGTCACCATCATCCAATTTCCCTGCAAAACAATATATCGCACCGCAGTTGAATACAAAAGAAAGAATGCACATGCCTCTAACAATAAAATTGTGCTGGCAGGAAATACTTTGTAGAGAATATCAGGACATAAACATGATAATCAAAGACTTAAAATTAGGCAAGATCTTAAAGATCATCAAAAAGTGATTAGAAAATTTGCAAGCAGAGTAAGGCACAAACCAGAATTGCATTTGTTTCATCTGGCAGACTGAGTGAAAGCTCGTCAGATGAATAATCCAAATGAATGACTCTTTTAAAGCAATTGATGACATATTACTTAATAGAAACATACTGACAATGTAAATGGTGAAAGGAGATGTATTTAAAGAACTCACACAGCGTGTTTTTATCCAGCTTTTAATCTGCATTTTCATTTAGAAAATTTATATTTTGCCATTTCAGCTGCCTTTCAAGCATTTAAGGTAATACATATCTTCTTTTCATGGTCTCACAAACATTCTGTGAAGTATGTTTGACCTTCAATGCACAGAATTATATTTTCATGTTGACTTATGCTGATATAATCAGGGGTTATATAAATGATTGCTTTGAGGCTTGTTACACAAGAAGATATGAAGTACTTCCTTAGATAAGACTTTTATTCAGTGTTTGAGAAAGGCAGCTAGGTGGTACTGGGGCAGACTTGCCTTTTCCCATCCCAAATGGCCAAAGATTTTGCTGGGTAGGGCCTGAGGGAGCTGGATCCCAAGTTCTTTCCCAGATTCCTGCATCTCTCCTTTTGTTCTTTGTTTCAGAACATCTATGTGATAGAGAATAAGTGTGAGAGAACTATAATCTTGAATATAGAAGGTTCTGAAGGATGCTGGCTTCTATGCTAATATCCTATTAATGCTTTAAATTCCACCAGTATATCCACACAAATGGTTCAGGAGGGAGGAATGCAGCATAAAACTCCAGCAGTCTTCCTAAAGGAGCCAAATGATGTGTATGCAAGGTAAGCTGAAGTGCCAACATCATCCCAGCCTTTTTCTGTCAAACCCACACAAACTTCAGTTATTTTGCATCTCTGCGCACAATTAACCAGCAGGAAATGTGCTCATGGGTTCCTAAACTTGCTTTATGAAAACATTTCTTCACATTCAAGAGATAGAGGACAGATGTTGCATATCATACTTTGTGAATATGCCTCAGCAGGGAAAAGGTGGTTTTCTTGAACAACCTTGAAAAAGCTACTCATGATATGCTTTCAGTTTAGACATTTGAAATCAGTTGTCCATTTCTCAGATCAACTGAAAGCTTGTTTGGAGAGTTTCTGTCAGTTTTCTCTGTGCTTTGTTTCACTCTTGCTGTTACAGTCTCACATGGGATTCCATGCAAATGGAGTGCCTCAGGGATCTATACTGAACTTCCCAAAGAAAACATAGCACAAATATTGTGGTTGGGTTATGAACTTAACAGCTGTAACAAAAAGCATGTACCAACAGCCCCTAATGGCATTCAAATCATGTTCGTGTAAGTTTGCAAGTCTCTGGCATTTTTCATCTCTTAACTCAAGATAGAGATATTCTCATGCACTGATTTTGTAATGTTGAACAGCTATGTAAACACTAACGTATTAAGGCATGCTGTCAGCGGGTATCATCATAGAAGACAAATATCTCACTAGGCAGAGATGAGTGTATTTAAACTCCTAGGCTCTGGGCAAATTTTAAAAAGGATTTGCTCAGAATAAAATCATACCCACTGTACTCATATATTGAGATAAATCCTTTTTTCTGTTAAGTCTATCCAGAATGAAAACTATAAGCTTTAATTTTCATCACCTCCACTCAATTCATATTCATTGTGCAAATCTACACCTACCAAGCAATAACAGAATGATAAATATAAGTTGACTGGTAAGTTGCATCCAAGTCCACTTCAACAGATGAACACAAAACCCAACCCCATTCTTGCCATACTTATCATCTATTCTTATTACCCCTTCAGCACATGCTCACTATGGTTGTTGTTGGCATTAATATCAACATGACATTATGTGTTGACATCAAGCTATGTCCCCATACATTCAGCCAGTGTCAATAGAACATGCCAACTGTTATAGGTTGGCTTGGGGAGTGCATTTTTTGAATATCTAATCTGTAGATATTCCTGTTTTAATTTTGGTTCTCTAGTTTTAAGCTTTGAAAGAGGGATACCCTATTTTGAAGACTGAGAAGTCATATCATAGAATTGAAATTTGGTTTTCACATTAGGAATATGAATTTTACTGGGAGGTTTCTGTACAAGACAGATTGTTTTTCAGACTGGAAAGTCTGAGTCGAACATGATCTCTGGTTTACAACAATTTGCCTGTTGCATCAGAACAAACTGACAAGATTTACATCTGATCCCACACACTTTCTTTGGCCCCACTCTATACCCTTTGACACCATTACTGCTAGAATGCAGCCTCTGAATTCATTCCCAATTGGAATTCAGTGCCTGGGCCAAAAGACTTCAATGTGTCTGTTCTATACAATTAAACGTATTTCAAAGAGATGGCAATAGAGGTAGCGCTCCTTTCACCACATATTAGTATCTATTAAGGCTGTGCAAAATCTTGTATCAGCATCGTATGTCATATCTATTTCATTCGATTTGTGCACACAATGTGATATTAAGAAATGTGGGTAGCACCCACACAAAAACCTAAGAATCAAATCTCTTACTCAGTAGTTCTGCATGAGTTGTGTAAGCCTCATAATTCTCTCCTTGATGCTATTTTAATTTCCAGAGCAAGCAAACTGCATAGGGAGGCAAGGCCAAACATGTTATGCCTCTCAGCCTATCAGGGCTGGGGGAAAGGAGGAGGCAGAAGTGGAAGTAGAGCTGTGGCCATTCCCCTTTTCTTTAAAGCCATGGAGCTTCTTCCATTGCTAGGTAGGAGAGCAGAACCAGTGAGCGAGTTGAGCACGGTAGGCTAGACTAAGGCTATAAGCAGGCACATAGTAATAATAATAATAATAATAATAATAATAATAATAATAATAATAAAACTTTATTTATACCCCGCCACCATCTCCCCAACAGGGACTCGGGGCGGCTTACATGGGGCCATGCCCAGGACAATACAATATAGCAAAATATAAAAACAACATATCATAATACAATTACAACAATACAATAAATAATCATGTACAGTACAACACAAAATCAAAAAAAGCAATATAACAGGGCGGGCCGCATGAACACTCAGTTAAAACTTGGGGTGAGAAAAAGATAAGAATAAAACCACGGGGAACAGAGACATAAGATAGCAAACAGTCTAGAGGATAGATGATGGGGGGAATAACAAAAAAGTGTGTAACAGTTAATCTCCGAAAGCACACCGGAAGAGCCATGTTTTTAAATCTTTCCTAAAGGCTAAAAGAGTGGGGGCTTGCCTGATTTTAATGGGCAATGAGTTCCACAAACGGGGGGCCACAGCAGAAAAGGCCCTCTCTCTTGTTCCCACAAGGCGGGTCTGGGATATAGGCAGTGGCGACAGGAGGGCCTCCCCTGACGATCGAAGAGATCGGGCAGGTTTATGGTAGGAGATACGGTCACGAAGGTAGGTGGGTCCCAAACCGTTTAGGGCTTTATATATGATGGTCTGCACCTTGAATTGGGCTCGGAAAATGAACGGTAGCCAGTGGAGCTCCTTAAACAGGGGAGTAGATCTCTCCCTGTAACTCGCCCCCGTTATTAATCTGGCAGCCGAGCGTTGGACCAGTTGTAATTTCCGAGCCGTCTTCAAGGGAAGCCCCACATAGAGCGCATTACAGTAGTCCAGTCTAGAGGTAACTAGGGCATGGACCACCGTGGTCAAGTCAGACTTCACGAGGTATGGTCGCAGTTGGCGCACAAGTTTTAGTTGTGCGAAAGCCCTCCCGGCCACCGCCGACACCTGAGCCTCAAGCGTCAACGCTGAATCCAGGAGGACCCCCAAACTGCGGACCTGTGATTTCAGGGGGAGTGCAACCCCGTCCAGCACAGGTTGCCACCCAATACCCCGATCCGACGAGCGACTGACCAGGAGGGTCTCTGTCTTGTCAGGATTGATCCTCAGCTTCTTCCCCCTCATCCAGTCCGCCACAGCGGCCAGGCACTGGTTCAGCATCCGGGGGGCTTCCTTGGAGTTAGATGGAACGAGTAGTGGATTTGTGTGTCATCTGCGTAGAGATGGAAACACCCTCCAAAACTCCGGATGACCTCTCCCAGCGGTTTCATGTAGATGTTAAATAGCATGGGGGATAGGATAGACCCTTGCGGGACCCCACAGGTCAATGGCCAGGGGCCGAGCAAGTATCCCCCAGCTTCACCATCTGGGAACGGCCCTCCAGGAAGGACCGAAGCCACAGCAGAACTGTGCCACCGAGTCCCATCCCGGTGAGCCTCCCCAGAAGGATACCATGGTCGATGGTATCGAAAGCCGCTGAGATGTCCAAGAGAACCAGCAGGGTCACACTCCCCCTGTCCAGCTCCCTGCGGAGGTCATCCACCAAGGCGACCAAAGCCGTCTCGGTGCTGTGCCCAGGCCTGAAGCCAGACTGCGAGCGGTCCAGAAAATCAGTGTCATCGAGGAACTCCTGGAGCTGCGTAGCAACCACCCGCTCCAGAACCTTGCCCAGAAATGGGAGGTTGGAAATTGGTCTGTAGTTGTTACATACAGATGGGTCTAACGAGGACTTTTTTAATAACGGTTTTACTACCGCCTGCTTAAAGCAGGATGGAACTGACCCCTGACCCAAGGAGGCATTTATAATGGCCACAAACAAATCCAACAACCCATCTTTGGCCAGCTTCACCAGCCAAGAAGGACAAGGATGCAGAGCGCAAGTGGTCGCCCTCACAGACCCAAGAATCCCCTCCACGTCATCAGGAAAGACAAGCCGGAAAGAATCCCATAAGATCGCACAGACAGGTACCTCGGTTACCTCCGCTGGAACTACAGTTAAGCAGGAGTCCAACTCACGGCGTATCTGAGCAACTTTGCCTGCAAAATGGTGCGCGAAATCGCTGCACCGAGTTGCCAAGTCATCAGGAAGCCCCTGGGTCTCAGGAGGCCGCAGGAGCTCCCCAACAACTCAGAACAACTCCGATGGCCTGTTGGCTGCAGACGCTATGCGGGCAGTCGTGAAAGCTTTCCTGGCTGCTCGCAGAGCCACGGAGTAAGCCTTAATAGCGGCTTTAGCCCGTGCTTGGTCGGACACATCCCGAAATTTCCTCCAGATGCACTCTAGTCCCCTCCTCGCACGCTTCATCACAGCCAGCTCCTCAGTGAACCAAGGAGTCGACGTGACTCTGCGAAGCGAGAGGTGTGATGACCCATGGGCCTTGTAGTCCTGCTCAGGACATTGTAATTCCTGATGAAGATGAAAACTTGGGTTTTTTACCTTCCCAGTCTGAACTGGATTCCTCTCAGCCAGATCTTTCCCAGGCAGATCTGGGAACCTTGCACCTGCAAGAAAGTTGTCTCCCAGAAGTATGTCAAACAAGCCCAGAGCCTACTTCTCCCGTGTTCTTGCGCCGGGAGTTTTGTAAACAACAGAGAAGTTTGGAATCAGCTTCGCGCAGGAGTGCGAGGATTGCAGCTAAGAATGTGGCCAATTAAGACTGCTTCTCGTGAGAATCTTTGGGGAGTCTCACATCTGGTCTCAGAGTTTAGCTTTCGGTTCTGATTCCCAGAGAACTGCTTCGGCGGGAAAGCTAGACTCTATTTAGGTGTTTTACCCGCGTAGTAACTTCGCGGAGTCAATTCGTCAGCCTACGGAGCGAGTTGTGTCTGGACAGCGCGCTCCGATTCAAGCCTCGCTCCTGCTCAAGCCTTGCCTTGCTATCCAGCCTTCGCCTTGCTTCCCAGCCTTTGTTTATCTACGGACTTTGCCTTGTTTCCCAGGATCATTCCTTGCCTTGTTCCACGGATTTTATCAAGTTATTCCACGGACCTTGTTCTTGTTCTTAGTTACCTTGTTCCACGTTCAAGCCTTGTTTCAAGTATCAAGTTATTTCCTAGCCTCGCTCAAGTTTCATGGACTAAAGGACCTTGTCATCTCCCCTCACTTTGCTTGGCAAAGTGAGTGTTTCGGTTATTGGATTACAACTTTGGACCTTAATATTTCTTATTGGACATTGCTTTTTTGGACTAATTCTGACCTTTCCTGAAAGGTCTAATTCTGGACTATTTTCTACACTTGTTTTTATTAACTTTATATATTCCTTCAATAAAGATATTAGATAGATTCTGGCCTCTGTGTATGGTTATTGGTGCTCTGCAGCCTGGGTCTTGACAGTTTGACTCCGCCACCCTAAGCACCAATTAACCTCGGCCAGAATGTCTACCGGAGTCGTACCTGGGCCGAGCGGCCAGCCGATTACCTACACCATCGACAAGGATGAGGTGGACCGAATCCGTGATAAGCTCAATGCCCAGGATGGAGAAATAAGGGGTTTGAAGGAACGCGGAATTCGTCTTCCGGCCATGGCGTTGCCAACCAAGTTTACTGGAGAAGCTTCTAAGGTTCATGTCTTCCGTCGCCAATGTCAAGCTTATCTAGAGGCCCGTGCTGCCGAGTTTCCCCAAGAAGACATCAAGGTGGCATGGGTTTACAGTCTTCTAGACGGGCCAGCGGCCAGCTGGGCGACGGCACTGTACGACCAAGCCTCTCCACACCTAAGATCAGCGCAACGCTTCTTGGACCACCTCAAGGAGACTTGGGGAATCGAGGACAATTTGGAGGCAGCCGGTCACAAACTCCGTCGCCTTTTCCAAGGAGACAGACCTATGTCTCAGTATATAGCCGAGTTCCGAGTGCTGGCCCACAACACCGGCTGGAACGATGTAGCCCTCAGGGGACAATTCCGGGAGGGTCTCAACATTGAAATGCTGGAAGAAATCTCCAAGGTGGATCCTCCCCAGACCCTCGAGGCACTCATTGATCAATGTTTACGGGCTGAAGTCATGATTGCCAACAGGAAACAGTGGGTTCGAGGCCAGGGCGGTAGAGCCGGGGCAAAACCCCCCGCTCCCGCCAGCGTTCAGCCACGTCCGGTCTGGAGACCCCCACCGCCAACCCCATACCCCAGAGGAGGCGAGGAGGTGCCGATGCAGTTGGGCAATGTGCGTCCCAGACTAGATGCCGCCGAGAAGGCCCGTCGTCAACGCTTAAACCTCTGCTGGTACTGCGGGAACGGGGGCCACTTCGCCAGAGAGTGCCCAGCCAAAGGGAAGCCTGCCGCCCGTCTTGCGGCGGCGTCCTCCACGGAGACGAAGACGTCTGAGCCGACTGGCACACAGCCGGCGGGGGAAGCCAACGACCGGGTGTAGAGAGGCTCGCCAACCCGGTCAAAAAATCCATCCAAGAGCCGCCAACCGGGGTCCTGTTCCTTCTCGTGGTCACATTATGGTCAGCAAAAAGGGGACCCGTCATGATCCACGCCATGATAGACTCTGGAGCTACCAACAATTTCATCGATAGAGAGTATGCCGACTCTCTGGGATTACAATATCATGATTTCAAGAATGCCCGTGTGGTGCAAGCCATAGACGGCCGCCCCCTCAAGACGGGCCCCGTAAGTCAGTGGTCGGAACCCACCAGGATGTGGATAAGGGAACATATGGAAGAGATTTCCTTCTTTGTTACCGAGGTCCCCCATTTCCCTGTGATTTTGGGAATTCCATGGCTGACTCTCCACGACCCTAACATCTCCTGGTCCAACAGAGAACTGCAGTTTGCTTCACCGTACTGCCAAAACCATTGCCTCGTAGCCAAGGTATGCCACGCCACAGACACCGAGCCCATCATCACCTTGCCAAAGAAGTACTCCGAGTATTGGGATGTATTCAATGAGAAAGAAGCCGAAAAATTACCCCCACATAGACCTTATGACTGTGCCATTGACTTGGTGGAGGGGGCCCCGATCCCGCGAGGGCATCTCTACTCCCTGACTGAACCAGAGCAAGAAGCTCTCAGGGAATTCCTAGAGACAAACCTTCGCAAGGGATTCATCAGACCCTCTCAATCCCCAGCCGCCTCCCCAGTGATGTTTGTGAAGAAGAAGTCAGGGGAACTACGCTTGGTGGTGGACTACAGAGCATTGAACAATATCACCAAGCGGAACAGCTATCCCCTGCCCTTAATCTCGGATCTACTGGATCGGCTTCGAGGAGCCAAGGTTTACACCAAGCTGGATCTTCGGGGGGCTTACAACTTAGTTCGCATCAGGGAAGGGGACGAGTGGAAGACCGCCTTCCAGACCAAATTCGGATTATTCGAGTCCCGAGTTATGAATTTCGGTTTATGCGGAGCCCCCGCAACGTTCCAGCATTTTGTCAATGACATTTTTCAGGACTATCTAGACAGGTTCTTGATAATCTACCTGGACGATTTTTTGGTGTTTTCTAGATCACAATCAGAACATGAGAACCACGTCAAAATGGTGTTACAACGATTGCGGGATCATGGACTTTATGCCAAGCTGGAAAAATGCGCCTTTGATCTACAAGAGGTAGATTTCCTTGGTTACCGCATCTCGCCTCTAGGACTTTCCATGGATCCAGCCAAGGTTTCAGCAGTATTGGAATGGCGGGCGCCAACTAACAAGAAAGAGGTGCAGCGTTTCTTGGGGTTCGCGAACTATTACCGCAAGTTCATTCCAGATTTTGCCCGCTGGTCCGACCCCATCACTAGCTGCATCCGTGGAAAGCAGCCTTTCCGCTGGACTGATCAAGCAGAGAAAGGGTTCCAGCAACTAAAGAAACTATTCACCTCCCAGCCAATTCTACAGCACCCAAATCCTGGAACCCCTTTTGTGGTGCAAGCGGACGCCTCTGATGTGGCAATTGGGGCTGTACTCTTACAACCGGTGGGAGATCACCTCCATCCCTGTGCCTTTTATTCTCGTCAACTAACCACACCAGAGAGGAATTACACCATTTGGGAAAAAGAACTACTGGCCATAAAGGCAGCCTTTGAAACTTGGAGACATTGGCTAGAAGGGGCCAAATTTCCCATTGAAGTCCACACTGATCATCGTAATCTAGAACATCTAAGAACTGCCCGCAAACTAAATCAGAGGCAGCAACGTTGGGCTTTATTCTTTGAACGTTTCAACTTCCAGATCCATTATGTGACCCCAGCCCAAACCAAGCAAGCAGACGCCCTGTCACGTAAACCGGAATACGCTGCAGGACGCAAGGAGACCTTTGAATCCCAACTGCTACAACCCGAGAACTTTGCCACGCTCACGGTGGGGAACACCAAATCCATTCCCATTAGTTCAACTTCCCCTACTCCAGGACCCATCTGTGCTCAAGAAATCAGGGCTAGTCAGCAAGCAGATGCCTGGGCGCAGGACCAACTTCGCCAAGGTCTGCACTTTCCCTTTTCGCTTAAAGATGGGCTGCTCTGCTATAGAAATCATGTTTATATCCCACCCGGACCGGGCAGGGAAAAAGCGCTTCGTCTGTGTCATGACTGCAAACCAGCAGGACACTTCGGACTATTTAAAACTATGCATTTGATCCTAAGGGATTTTTGGTGGCCCAAGATCCGCAAGGATGTGGAAAAATATGTCAACACCTGCCCAGTATGCCAGCGCTCCAAGATACGAAGGGAGAAGCCCTCAGGGCTTTTACACCCCCTTCCTACCCCATCTCGCCCATGGGAAATAATTTCCGCGGATTTCATCACTGACCTACCACCTTCCTGTGGATTCACCACGATCTTAGTGGTGGTGGACCTTTTCACCAAGTTAGCCCATTTCATTCCCTGCGAAGGCCTCCCCACGGCCAAAGAAACTGCGAATCTATTTCTTCAACATGTTTTCAGACTACATGGATTGCCCAAGAGTTTAGTCACAGACCGTGGATCTCAATTCACCTCTCGTTTTTGGAAGGCACTACAAAAACTATTGGGCATAGACTCTCGCTTATCTTCAGCTCATCATCCCCAAACAGATGGGCAAACGGAGCGCACCAATGCCACTTTGGAGCAGTATCTTCGCTGTTATGTAAACTACCAACAGGACAATTGGGCTTCTCTGTTACCACTGTCTGAGTTTGCCTACAACAATGGAGTTCAAGCTTCTACAAAAGAAACGCCGTTCTTTGCAAACTACGGCTTCCATCCACGTTTCTTCCCCCCTGTCATTGAAACTTCAGAAGTTCCCGCAGCAGAGGATTGGCTGCAGGAACTCACAGCGGTGCAACAACTTTTGCTTCAGCAACTGGACCAAGCCAAGGAGGACTATAAACGCCACGCTGACAAACATCGCCAGCCGGGCCTCGAAATCAAGGTAGGAGATCGGGTTTTCCTGTCCACTCGCTTTCTGCCCTCCCACCGCCCTTGCCGGAAGTTAGATGCCCGCTTCATTGGCCCCTATCCAGTGGTGGCGCAATTAAACCCCGTGACTTTCAAACTCCAACTTCCGCGTTCAATGCGCATTCACCCAGTGTTTCACCGTTCCCTGCTCCTTCCGGCGGATGGTGTGCGACCTGATACAGATCAACCGGCCCCCCCTCCTGTTTTGATGAATGGGGAGGAGGAGTTCGAGGTTGAGGACATTTTGGATTCTCGCTTTCACCGCCGCCGCCTACAATATCTCATTGACTGGGTGGGTTTTGGCCCTGAGGAACGCTCTTGGGAAGACGCCTCCACAGTTCATGCTCCTGATCTAACCCGTCGCTTTCATCAGACCTATCCCACCAAACCGCGACCTCGCGCCTCGGGGAGAGGGCCCCAGTTTGGGAGGGGCCTTGAGGAGGGGGATAGTGTGATGACCCATGGGCCTTGTAGTCCTGCTCAGGACATTGTAATTCCTGATGAAGATGAAAACTTGGGTTTTTTACCTTCCCAGTCTGAACTGGATTCCTCTCAGCCAGATCTTTCCCAGGCAGATCTGGGAACCTTGCACCTGCAAGAAAGTTGTCTCCCAGAAGTATGTCAAACAAGCCCAGAGCCTACTTCTCCCGTGTTCTTGCGCCGGGAGTTTTGTAAACAACAGAGAAGTTTGGAATCAGCTTCGCGCAGGAGTGCGAGGATTGCAGCTAAGAATGTGGCCAATTAAGACTGCTTCTCGTGAGAATCTTTGGGGAGTCTCACATCTGGTCTCAGAGTTTAGCTTTCGGTTCTGATTCCCAGAGAACTGCTTCGGCGGGAAAGCTAGACTCTATTTAGGTGTTTTACCCGCGTAGTAACTTCGCGGAGTCAATTCGTCAGCCTACGGAGCGAGTTGTGTCTGGACAGCGCGCTCCGATTCAAGCCTCGCTCCTGCTCAAGCCTTGCCTTGCTATCCAGCCTTCGCCTTGCTTCCCAGCCTTTGTTTATCTACGGACTTTGCCTTGTTTCCCAGGATCATTCCTTGCCTTGTTCCACGGATTTTATCAAGTTATTCCACGGACCTTGTTCTTGTTCTTAGTTACCTTGTTCCACGTTCAAGCCTTGTTTCAAGTATCAAGTTATTTCCTAGCCTCGCTCAAGTTTCATGGACTAAAGGACCTTGTCATCTCCCCTCACTTTGCTTGGCAAAGTGAGTGTTTCGGTTATTGGATTACAACTTTGGACCTTAATATTTCTTATTGGACATTGCTTTTTTGGACTAATTCTGACCTTTCCTGAAAGGTCTAATTCTGGACTATTTTCTACACTTGTTTTTATTAACTTTATATATTCCTTCAATAAAGATATTAGATAGATTCTGGCCTCTGTGTATGGTTATTGGTGCTCTGCAGCCTGGGTCTTGACAAGAGGGCACATTCGGGAGCAATTGTGTCAAGTGCCCTAGCCAGCTCACTATTATAGCGATCAGCAAGGACATCGACAGGATCGCCAGTCTCCAGCACAGGAAGATCCCCAAGAGACCTTAGGAGTCCATCTGGATCCATCAGCCTCCTGGGACCATCTTAATGGGTCCACCACCCCTGCGGAGATTAGAAACCACGGCGAAACTTAAACAGATCAGATGATGGTCAGACCATGACAATGGAAGAATATTTTGCTCTTCCACTCTGACTGTCCCACCGACCACAATAAAAACAAGGTACAGCGTGTGTCCCGCCTGATGTGTGGGCCCAGATATAACTTGAGTCAGCCCCATGGTCGTCATGGCAACCATGAAATCCTGAGCTGCACCTGTCAAAGTGGTCTCGGCATGAATGTTAAAGTCCCCCAAAACTATAAGTTGTTGGGAGACCAGGGCCGAATTGGAGACCACTTCTGCTAGCTCGAACAGAGAGACTGCTGGGTCGCGGGGTGGACGGTACACCAGCAGAATCCCCAAGCTGTCTCGGGCTCCCACCTTCAGGAAGACACACTCAAACCTCGAAGACTGCGGAACGGCGCATCTGATCAGGGCAATGGACTGCCGAAAGATCACCGCGACTCCTCCTCCCTGCCCCCCAACCCTGGCCTGCTGATGCACCCCGAAACCCGGTGGACATAGCTGGGTGAGATTCACACCACCCTGCTCGTCCAACCACGTCTCGGTGATGCATGCCAGATCCGCTCAAATCCTGGATGACAGCTGTTTTACCATTTACAGATCTGGCGTTCAAAAGCAGGACCTTAAGGCTGAGGGGTCTGTCCTGAAGACTACCACACCTATTCCTCTCCAGGGTCGCAAAAACTCTGTTGCGCTTCTCCCTGGGACGCAGGTGACCGTTCTTCCTCCTCCCCCACACCACCTCTATAGAGCTCCAACCGTGAGAACTCGCTTCCCCCTGGTGAGTTGGCTGATTGAAGTTGTCATGTAAGGGGGCTAGTCAGCTGTCCTGAGAAGGAAAGCCTCCCAATGAGCTTGTTCATTTATGGAAAGAGCCTATCTCCACTGGTGGGAGAGAAAGGGAGTCATCTGATCTGGCATCTTTTAACATGGGAATGGGACTAATTAAAAATGAGGACTGAGGGTAGGACTGAGGGGTAGAACCGGCGTGACTTGACATTGAGGAGTTTTGTATATCGAAATTCAGCCCGATGTCCAAGGGGCGAATCAATGGGTCTACTAATACCCTTCTAAGAGTGATGCCCCATTGTTGTAGTTTGGGCCCACGCAAAAACAATTCCTCTATTAACATTCTGTCATCCAGTCCAATAAGAAGACACAAGGAGCAGTTCCAGGATTGGTAATCTCTACGAAGCCAGTCAATAGTCTTGATCTTCACTTCTGACCAGCTTACAGATAGGATTTGCGATAGAGATAACTGGACCGCTCGCTTAGATGTCCATCTGCCTCTGTTCAATAATGAGTCTGAAACTTCTACTGCCACCCTATTAGTTCGTAACAGATGTTGGTAATTGCAGGAAGTGTCCAGAGATTGTCCAAACATTTCAGCGAACGACGTATTGTTTGTCCTCTGCAAGACTCTATTGTTCTCTTTCCAGCCTTCCCTCCCCTGTCCCTCTCCCCTCGATACAAACCCATCCCCCTCCCTAGCCACTTCAGGACCTGATCTATTGACTACCTTCTGCTCCTCTAGCCTCTTCCTTCCCTGGCCTTTCAGAATGCTTAATTCCTCATCAATGTCAATAAAACTGGCTGGTACAGTTGTTATAATGTCTATAGGAGAAGGATTTTTCACAATCAGGGAAATTCCTTTAAAAAGATGGTCAATTTTCTTGTTCAGTATCTCCAGCTGTTGCAAAACTGTACTGAACGATTTTCCCAAAAGGTCACATAAGTGAGAAAGATCGTTTTTCCTCGGAGTTTCCTGCGAACACATTTCCTATTATCTTCTCCAGAGCCTTCCTATAGTAAACCACTCTAGTCTTTCAAAATTCACACCCCGTTCCTACTGTCTCTTTCCGTCAACCTTTCATTCAGCAATATATCAACCAACATTCACAGACCATCATTCACATTCTAAAACCTTCAATTTACCAATCAATTAAACTCCAGGTACTCTCAAATCCTATGTGATCACTTCCTACGACCTTAATACCAGACTCACAAACCCCTTCCTACCACAGACAAATCTGTCTCCCTTGACAAAAAAGTTAAAACTTTCTCACTCCCACCTTTGATACACACATACACACACCGAAGGAAACAAAATAAAATAAATAAATAAATAAATAATAAATAAAAATAAAAATAAAAATAAAAATAAAAATAAAGATAAGAAAAAAAACCACGATGGCAAGCTGCAACACTGAAGAATCCTGAAAGGTGCTGCTTCACGCAAGGCCGCTGAGTCAACAAAGCTGGTAATCAAAAGGATAGGCCGAAGACAAGTTGATGGAGCCACCAAACAAACAAGCCTCCAATGCCAAGGAAAAGGCTAGGCTCTTTATAACAGTCGAAGGGTCTTGTTCTCTCTGCAAAAGCCGGTGCAAGTGGCTCAGGGGGGCCACCCGGTTCGCCGCGGCCTCCGGAGGCCTGGATTTCCTTTATGCGGGCCAAGGAGAAGGCTGAGGGAGGCCGCCCGGTCCGGCGCGGCCTCCGCAGGCCAAGTTTTCTTGGAGGCCGAGTTTTCTTAGAGGCCTATTCTCTAAGTAGTCTTAGAGTCCGATAAGGAGGCTGAGGGAGGCCGCCCGGTTCGGCGCGGCCTCCGAAGGTCCGAGTTCTCTTTGAAAAGGCCGATGGAGAGGCTGGAGGAGGCCGCCCGGGTCGGCGCGGCCTCCAAAGGCCTGATTTCCCCTATGAAGGCCAGGGAGAGGGCTGGATGGAGGGCTGGAGGAAGCCGCCCGGACCGGCGCGGCTGCGAGGCTGAGTTCTTACTGCAGAGAGCTGACAGGGGAGCAAGAAGAGGCCACCCAAGTCTAAAGGAAAGCCAAAAGGCAGGGCAGAGGAAGACTGCGCAGCTCCCGGCTTGGCCCACCCGCCAACACAGCAAGATGAGTCCCACGGCGCCAGCTGGAGGCCGCAGCGGAAGCCAAATGGCGCCCACTCGGGCCGCAGCAAGATAAAATGCCCTTCAAAGAAGTTTTTTTTCCTGGCGCTGGCAACAGAAGGGCCGGGGACTGGAGGACCACCAACCCAGCCTCAATGCTCCTTGATTCACCGCGGCCGCGAGGCTGCCGCCGCCCAGCTCCAGGACACGATGGAATGGCGACTGCAGAGCAACTTCCCGGGCCTCCTCCTCCAGCCCCAACAGCCCAGTTTGGCACAGCCGCTCCTCACCAGGACCTACACCCCGATCTACAAGGTGGTAAGAGGGTCTAGTCTACATAGAGAGGGACTAGAAGGATCAAATAACTGCTATTAGGAAGAATCCAGACTGCTCGGAGTCCTTTATGTGTATTTTATTTTACTCCTATAATTTAATTTACTATTGATTCTGCTAAAGAGTGATTGCTGGAAACTGAAGTATTTTTTTTCCCCAAAACCTTTATGTGGGTGGGAAACCTAGTTTATTTAAAGTATACCAGTTTTAATACATCTCTTCTCAGCTATTGAATCTGCTACTATCTGTGCTGGAGTGACTGGGAAATTCAAAGAAGTAGCTCTTGTGGGTTTTTTTTAATGTTGTTTATAAAAACGTTAAAAATTCCCAAAAATTCAGTGGATGAGTGAAACATTTTGAAACTTGGGGGGTAACAGTGGTAAATGTGTTCTACAATTGTAGCAAGTTTCATCCCAATAGCTCCAAAAATGAGTGAGCGTGGTTGCAGAAGCTGTAAAGTCCACTTCAACCTGGATTTTAAAAATCCATGTTGTGGTGGACTGTAGCCCGCACACCATCCCAAAAGCCCACGCTGTCGACATGTCCTCCTGGTACCTAACAGGAGAACATGGAGACAGCTCCCACCCCCTCCCAAAACCCCTTTAACACGGGGGGCAGACAGTAAAAATAACTTACTGGCCTCCATTAGGCCTCACAGCACAGTCCCTGGGATATACCATTATGCAAAAAAAAAAAAAAGGGGGGGGGAAATCAACAGAAACACAGCTGAAAATTAGCTTCAACTGATTGAAACAATCTTGTTAACAATCAATGCTAAAATGTAACAAAAGAAAGAGGAAGGAATGAAGACAATGTTTTCCTTATAGCAGATGTTTCAAAAAATGTATTACTCCTTTGTGCCGGAATTTCAGTAAGTGCCAATGAAGCCAGAAAACATGTTTCTGGCTGCTACTGGATGCTGTTGAAATGTGATCTGGAAATAGAAAATACTGTTGTCTCCTTAGGAAAAAACCAAATGGCCTGCCTTAAATTTATTGTTGCTATCATTTCACGCTACATAATTGTAACAGTATGGTTCCAGTTTAACTGTTTAACTGTCATAACAATGTTCTATGGCAGTGATGTTAAACTTGTGGCCCTCCAGGTGTTTTGAATGTCAGGTCCCAGAACTCCTGACCATTGGAAAAGACAGCTTGAGCTTCTGGGAGTTGGAGTCTGAAACACCTGGAGAGCCACAAGTTTGACACCTTTGTTCTGTGGAGTCCTGAGGTTTGTAGTTTGGTGAAGCACTAGAGTTTTCTGGCTGAGAGTTCTACATGTCCCCCTCTAAAGTGCTCTGAAGCATGTATCTTCCAAATTACCCACAAACATAGGGAGATATGTCATTATTAGGAAAAAATCTAAAATAATGCAGAGTCCCCTTATGTTAAACTTCCAGGTTTGTAATTTGAAATTTGGCAATATTTGTTCTTTCAAAAGAGGCAACTTCCTTTTTAAAAAATCAGAATGTAAAGACTAGTTGCCTAAATTCTCCATACTCATTTCCTGGAAATTGTGAAATGTAAGGTACTTTGTGCCTGAAAATTGCAAGCAATAAAACATAATAGCCACTTTCTTGATTTTCCTATTATAGTCAACAGTATTGCATAAAAAGTTTTTCAAGGTTGTTTTTTTTAAAAAAAAAAACAAAATGGACTTTAGCTGAACTGAGCATGCTCCAAAGCCCTCTGAGTCAAAATTCGGGCCTTCTCCAATGTCCACTTACCATCTGTAGTATTAGTATTAATCAGATAGTAGTCTCGATTTAGGTCTCTGAATGTTCCATAAAAAGGCTAACTATCTGTGTAATTAAAAGGGCAGTGAACAAACCCTTCATATCTGCAGTTTTAAGGCAATGGAGATTGAACTTACATGGTGATGAATGAATAATGCCTACTGGTGAATGGATTGATAGCTTATTGTTATGCAAACTGTCCTAATAAAATCCTCTTTACATAGCTCCCATGCCCTTGGGCACATACCCAGAAGCCCTTGAGCTTCAGAAGGCCATCAAAAATGACATTCATCATCACCGATGACTCTTACATATCCAGTTTTGTGTTTATGAGAAACACTTGAAAAGCAAACACAATATTTCATCCTGGTGACCTTATACAATATAAAGATAAATAGGCAACACACAGCCAACTTGAATGAAATATGGAGGAGTCATTTTGAGCAGTTCCCATGAGATGTGTAGACTGATGGTATGTGCTGTTTAAAATACTCCTGCTTCCTTTTTATTAGAAGAGATTCTAATAAAGCTCAATTATTCACAACATGAAGACTGTTTTTGGCAATAGTTACGCCCATCCTTTGGGCATCATTATTGTTTTGTAGATTAAATATATATAACATGTTGCATAAGGAATTATATATTTACATCTGTCTTATTTGTGTGCAAGAATATTAGTTGAAAAAAGCATCTGATCAGCAATTCTTTTCCATGAGAACTGAAATAAGGATTTAATAAAACATTTGAAAACAGGTGTTTAAGCCTGGCTGATTTCTGCCTGGGGGAATCCTTTGTTGGGAGGTGTTAGCTGTCCCTGATTTTTTTTTCCCTGTCTTGTAGCTGCAAACTGTGGCTGATTCCTGCCTGAGGAAATCTTTTGTTGGGAGGTGTTAGCTGGCCCTGATTGTTTCCAGTCTTATAGCTTCAAAGCCTGGCTGATTCCTGCCTGGGGGAATCCTTTGTTCGGAGGTGTTAGCTTGCCATGATTATTTCCAGTCTGCAATTCACATGTTTTCAGATTGTTGTTCTTTATTTACTGTTGTGGTATTAGAGTTTTTTTAATGCTTGGAGCCAGGTTTAGCTGGTTTTGTGGGAGCCAGTGGGAGTTTTGTGGGAGGGCACTGAGTGGAGCCGGAGCAGCCAGGGTGAGGGAGAAGGAGAGTACTCAGCTCCCTGGCCTGGCCTCGCCACGGAAAATTCCTCCCGAGCGAGTGATTGTGGCTGGGCCCAGCTCTCAGCATGGAGCAGCACCACCACTTTATTTTTTATTTATTATTTTATTACAATAGTTATATCCCGCCCTTCTCACCCAATAGGGGACTCAGGGCGGCTTACAACAAATACTTCCCCCTGTTGTCGTCCTCCTCCCTCCTCTGCCTCCTCCTCCTCCATACTCTCATTCTGGCCCGAGTGGTGGAGGACTTGACTGACCTGGCCGAGCCTGCCTCTATCAACCGGGCCAAGCAGCAATACCACCTCCCCCATCATGGTCCTCCTCCCTCCTCCCCCTCCCCCATTCCGGGCCTGAGTGCTGGGGGACTTGCCCATCCTGGCGGAGTATTCCTCCATCAACCAGGCCCTGCCTAGCTGGTATGTATATTAGACTACCCTCACTCCCAGTGGTTTTACTAAAGTGTTTTATTACAGCTATCTGTTGAGAGAGATTTTTAATGACTGATCATATGAATATTAGTCAACTGATAACTCAGTAAAATAACAAGGACACCTCTTCTTCTCTCACTCTAAGGCAGTGGTTCTCAACCTGTGGGTCACCAGATGTTTTGGCCTTCAGTTCCCAAAACTCCTAACAGCTGGTAAACTAGCTGGGATTTCTGGGAGTTGTAGGCCAAAACACCTGGGGATCCACAGGTTGAGAACCATAGGGTAGTAGTAGTTGGGATGGAGGGAGGAACATTCTTCTGTATGTAGATATGATTCTGTATTTTATTCACTTTTGAATGACATGCCTCTACTTTAGTGCTCTCTGTTTTCTGTGCACTATTCACCGCATTCATGAGTATTACAGTAGTGTTTTAAATTAAACACAGCCATATTTTGAAAGGAAAGAGGGGCTCATAAAACATTCATGGCTCGATGCTTTTCAATCATGGCAGGTGTAGTTTTACAAGATCTTTAGCTCTCTCTGTCAAAGCGTGCTGGTACCTCACCAAACTACAAATCACAGGATTCCATAGCATTGAGTCATGATATTAACTGTGTCAACCTGCATTAATTCTACAATCTAGGTGTACTTACATAACTAAGATCATCATAGCCCTTTCAGTATTAAGTGTGGATGTCTCAAGAGACATGGAGAATGTGCTTACAGAGCTTAGCAACCCTAGTGAAGAAAGCTCCTGGCTATGTGAACGTTCTATTTACTTTTCTCTGGTCACAAAGCCCTTTCATATCTTCATGCTCAACACACAAAGGTCCAACTTGCTGTTGTGTTCAGGGACATCTAGGATGGAGTTTACATGGGCAGTCTCAATTTCAGTCCTTTGTGTACTAAGACAAATGCCTGGATAAAACTCAAGTCGTTCTTTCCAGGATGGCAATAGAGATGCTGCCATATCCATCTGAAAAATAACTGCAAACTAAATTGAAAGTAATAATCTCATTTATTCCACAATATCAGATTGCTGTTCTCCTAGTACAGTAACCAGGTCATGTTCCCTACTGTTAACAGCAACAGCCTGTGCTCTTTTCAAGCTGAAACTATAATTAGCAAATCAGCATAGCATGCAACAGTTTCATTTGACTTTTCACGATACTTCCTGGTGGCCTAATGTTATATTCAGTGATAGTTTTCTCTAAAAATGTAACTGGTTCGCCTCCCAGTTAACAAGAATTCTTTTTTATAGCACATGCCTAATCATTGCTCATTTGCCAAGGAAGTGAAGCATCTCTTACAACACAAAGGATTGAAAAGATGTCTGTACTTTGAACTCCAGCTGACCTAAAGATATGTGCTGACACAACATATTTTTGAAGAACAGCACAAGGTCCCTTTCCTTTGGCAGTAGGAATTTCACATAGCTCTATGCAATAACAATCACATAACTTTGAGTTTGGGGGCTGAAGGGAGATCACAACTATTATAATGTTGTAATAATCTGTCATTAAATCGATATCTGTTTTATTATTTATAAGACACGTTGTGCCGAGACGAAGCCTGTCATGTGCCATAAATTCACTGCCCTGTCACTTAATACAGTATGGTTTTACAATATTGCTAATGTGCACAAAACATTCAAATATTGAATATTGGCACATGTGTGATTTATAACAAATAAGGTGAGGCTGAATTTTGGATAAATCCTCATGTTACTTGACTTAGATCAAAGAAAAATCAATGTGATTCATAACATATCTTCCGAAGCCTGGATGAAAATCCTCCTGAAGTGAAACACAGAACAGTAGCAACAGTGCATCCTATGAGCATGCTGTTCTTTTCCATCTTCTACCATAGTCCCATCCCTGACCAATGTGTCAGCCACTATAGCCATCCCCATAGCCAGTGGATGGTGGAAAACAGGTGGGGTTGGAGAAACATCTGGCTATGATCTGTAGCCAGACGCAGATTGGTGATATCATCACCGAGGTCTTCAGAGGACAACTCATACAAGATCATAGCCACTATGTATTTGCTGGAACAGACTATTTTACATCCATGGGGTCATATATTGCATTCAGGTTCGCACACTGCTTTCAGCATAAGTATATACACAGATTGCCAGTGCAGATACTCACATGTAACCTTTACTATCAGGAAGCCAGCCAGTGTCATTTGCCTTCCCTCTTGGTGAAATATTTGTGTTATTACGGACACCATTTTGTATTACCACTGTTAATTATAATTGCCAGTTTTTAAACTCATTTAATTTCCTGCTCATTTTAATCAATGTACAATTGCTTTCTCTATTTAGCTGGGTTGGGTGTATACCAGGTATTCTGAATAACCCATCCTTTGATAATATAGGCTGAGGCACACAAAAGTTTATAGCACAATACGTGAATCACAGAACTGTTGATGCTTGTGCTGCAAGAAACTAACATGGCCTAACCTGGATCTGACACCAGCAGATATGACCATAATTGGCCAGTAGGCTTGATCGATCCATGAAAATTTTGATTCTAAACTCGTTTCAAAACTAGAGGGGGCAGTTTTTCGTTTTTGTTGCTAATTACGAATTTGGCCCCCAAAATTTTTCGAAATTAACGAAAATTCGTTATTTTCTAAATTAATTCGTTAATGGCGGACGCGCATGCGCGGTGGCCCAAAAACAGCCCAAGGGGGGGGGGACTTAGGGGGCTCTCCCGCCCTCATTTTTTGAGTGATCTTCTTCAAACTTGGTACAGTGGTAGAACACATTTAACACTGATAGCTCACCAAAATGTGGAACGTTTCCCTTATCCTCTGATTTTTGGCAAATTTTCATAGCTTTTATAATAAACCATTTTTTAATAATTGCAGAAATCTGTTCCTGGTTTGAAAGTCTTATTTCCTGTTAAATTGGGTTGTCTTTACTGTGAAAGTCATTGCTCTACTTTAGAAACTTTGTTTTTGTGGCTGAAACTTTGTTAAATTGGTGTAGTCCCTGCATATGTGTGTGTGTAAAGGTATCCCTTGACGTTAAGTTCAGTCATGTCTGACTCTGGGGGTTGTGCTCACCTCCATTTCTAAGCCCAAGAGCCAGTGTTGTCCATAGACACCTCCAAGGTCATGTGGTCGGCATGACTACATGGAGTGCCATTACCTTCCCGCCACAGCGGTACCTATTCATCTACTCACATTGGCATGTTTTCAAGCTGCTAGGTTGGCAGAAGCTGGAGCTAACAGCGGGCGCTCACTCTGCTCCCGGGATTTGAACCTGGGACCTTTCAGTCTGCAAGTTCAGCAGCTCAATGGTCTTTGCCTTGGCTGCCTTCCAGATCAGGCTTATAACCAGCCTATTATGGGCCACAAATTAAAGAAAATTCAATCCCATTTAAGCACAACATGAACAGTTTTGATGCCAAAACCATAAACTCTGTTTATTAAACTCTACGATCCAAACTTTAGAACAACTTGCAAACAATTGAAGGTTAGACCACAGTAATAATAACCAATTCTATTCCTTTCCAAAATTTAAACATAAAATAGTATCTTTCTTTCCAATAGCATATAAACTTTTCCTTTCTTTACAAAACAAAATTCTAGACAGTAGCCAAGATATTTCTATATTTTCCCTGCAAAGGATAGGGCTGCATCCCTCTGGAGACACACATGATAACCCGGACATGATATAAGGCACTTATATACGTTAAATAAACATGATGTCATTGCATATATAAAAGAAGCATGATATTAGGCAATTATAGTTGCAAATAATATAATTAAACATGTAAAAATTATACATCCATACATAAAAGAAACATGTAAAGTAACTGCATATATAAAACACAATATAAAATATGATATAAGGCAATTACAGATGTCAAAGGAACGTGATATTACATATGTAAAAAACATGATTATATGTATAAAAAAGCATGATACAAGGTGTCAGGATCTAGGCTGCTGGGCACCAATAACCATACACTGAGGCCAGATTCTATCTAATATCTTTATTAAAGGAATATATAAAGTCAATAAAAACAAGTGTAGAATAAAGTTCAGAAGCAGACCTTTCAAATGAGGCCAAATATAGTCCAGCAGATTATTGTCCAATATGAAATATTAGAGTCCAAAGATTATAATCCAATAACCGCAACACACGCTTTGCCAAGCAAAGCGTTGGGAAAACAGAAAAAGTCTTGAATCCAATGAAGCTTGACACAAGGCTGAAAGTTACTTGGAACGTGGCTGGAGCTGTGGCTAAAGGCAAAGCAACTTGAAGCATGGAACAAGATCTGTGGTAAATCCGTGAGACGAGGACAAGGCTTGGAACTAGATTCAGGAGGCAAGGAACAGGATTCGAAGTCCACACACACATGACCTCTCTCCAGGAGCTGACGAATTGACTCCGCAAGGAATCCTTCGCGCAATTTCCCTATATTGGGTCTCGTTTCCCCAAACAACAATCACTTTCCCTAGAGAACAGGGAGCGAAGGAAACCAGCTTGCAGGTGCAAGACTCCCCGTATTTTCTCAGGGGAAATACTTCTAATCAGTGGCATATTTGGCAGCAAGGCGAGCACTACTTCTAAATTTTTCTCTCGATCCTCTATCAGTCGTGTAAGCCTGTTTTCTCCCATAAGGGGGAGAGTTCCCACCAAGGTCAGGTTTAATTGGTTCTTGGACTAGAACTTCAGGCAGCTGCCAAGGCTCTGACTCCGACCGGAAATCTGGGGAAAACTCCATATTTTCCTCCTCATCTGCCACAATACTGTCAGGAATAGGACTGCAGGGCCCATGAGTCATCACACTAGGCAACTGACACATCTAAAAGAAACACAATATAATTAACCTAGGTACAACAAATGTGAAAGAAGGCAACAATATACATAAAAAAACATTTCTGGACTCACAAATGTAGTCTAAGAGAATTGGGCTTCCATTCTCCAAACCTGAAACAAAGTGGGAGGAAATGTAAAGAGTGTTAATGATGCTCGAAATCAAATGTTGTTCTTTTACAAAGTCAAACTAAAACTAAGAATAAATGCTTCGGTCTTCTCCTGATCTTCTTATCTCCTCACCTTGCGTCCAGCCGAGTTACGTCCGCACTTGCGATACAGCGACCTCTTCCCTTGGCTCAGTGGGCAGTATTTTAAAGTATGGGCCTTTTCGCCCGTGGCACCGCAGAGCGGACAGGTGTATTTGCGCAAGATGGGGCACTCCACGGTGCCGTCCATCCCCTTCAGCCGGTGGGACGAATAGACCTGCTTGGATTCCCCGTTGTGTTTGCAGAAATTGCAAATCTCCTTGTTTTGGGAAGCCTGGCCATTGGCACTACCTTTGGAGCTCTTGCTGCTGGAACTGCTTCCATTAACCCATTGTGATGCTGTTTCAAAGTTGTCCTCGTTGAGGACTAGCTGCATGTCGTACTCCATTGTGTCCCAACTCTGAGATGGAAATGGGACCTTCTTGCGTTCCGCGATGATCTCCGTAACCACTTTCGCAAGGCTCAGATAGCCCTTCCATCTGTCAAACTCCCTGAACATGGAAGGGGCATAATGTGGCACGTGCATGGCTGATCTGGAGAGCATGGTGCCAATTCTACCCTGGTGTGGACACACACTGAATGCCACATATTGGAGGCGGAGTCTTTGTTTTATATATAAGGGGAGGGGTTCCAAACCTTTCACATTGGACCCTCCCATCTATTTTTACCCTCCTTTGCCCTAGATTTAACCCCCACATGTCTAGACAATCACAGCTTTTCAAGGAAGAGTTTGGTTTTTCCAATTTTTTAACTTCGGAGGTAATGCCACAGTTTCTCCCTTGAGGCAGTGGTTCTCGACTTGTGGGTCCCCAGATGTTTTGGCCTTCAACTCCCAGAAATCCTAACAGCTGGTAAAATGGCTGGGATTTCTGGGACTTGTAGGTAAAAACACCTGGAGATCCACAGGTTGAGAAACACTGCCTTAAGGGAACGTTAGCAGTTGTGGTTCTGTTTGTCCATCCAAGAATGAGTTGAATTTCTGCCTTGGATGAAATAGCAACATTGCACATCCAACGTTTGCAAAAGTCCTGAAGGACGGATCCAGTAATGATGAAGCCTGCAAGAGTGTTATATTGCTTTTGCATGGCAGAATAGCATTGGACTGGATGGTCTCTTCTACCTTTATGCTTCTATGATGTTTGGCGCCATGACTCTATGATTCTATCATTTTAGGATTCTAGGACTTTTGGGATGATTCTGTTACTTGGTTCTTTGAGTCTATGACTTTAGGGACCATGTTTCTATTATTCCATGACTTCTGTGACCATATTTCTATGACTTTTGTGACCATTCATGGGCCATCTGGCTAGTATTCCGGGACGGTAAATGATATATCGGTTACAGCACCAGATATTTCTGGATACAGTAGAGTCTCGCTTATCCAACATTAACGGGCCAGCAGAACGTTGGATAAGCAAATATGTTGGATGATAAGGAGACATTAAGGAAAAGCCTTTTGAACAGCAAATTAGGTTATTTTTCAAATTAAGCCCCAAAAAATCTTGTTTAACAGCAAATTAGACAGAAAAGGTAGTTCAATACGCAGTAATATTACGTAGTAATTACGAATTTAGCAACAAAATATCACAATATATTGAAAACATTGACTACAAAAATAAGTTGGATAATCCAGAACATTGGATAAGCGAGTGTTGGATGAGTGAGACTCTACTGTATATTGTTTTTGCATGGCAGAATGGCGTTGGACTGGATGGTCTCTTCTAGCTTTATGATTATATGATGTTTGGTGCCATGTTTCTATGATTCTATCATTATGTTGTCGAGCAATTTAGAACAGTATAGGATACCGCTAACTGTTTCTTTGAGTGGTGTTCTGTGGAAACACAACCCGCCCATCCTCCCCCGCTGATTTCATGAAAATAAAAGAAAAGAAATAATAAGCCACATCCGGCAAGGCCCACACACTGAAATACTAGGCCGGCCATCGTTGGCCGGCAAGCTTCCCTGAGTGGAAGAAATAGAGGCCGCCGCCCCAAAGAAGGGTTCTGTGCAAGATTGCACCAAGGGGTAAAGAACGACAGCCGCGAGAGAAGACAGAGGCGGTGCATCGTGGGAAACACGTCGACCACGTAGGCCGACAAGGCCCACACGTTGAAATACTAGGCGTGCCACCGTTGGCCGGCACGCTTCCCTGTGAGGAAGAAAGAGGGGCCGCCGCCCCAAAGGAGGCTTCTGTGCAAAATCGCATAAAGGGGTAAAGAACGACAGCCGGCGAGAGAAGAGAGAGGCGGTGCATCGTGGGAAACCCGACCACGTAGGCCGAGAGGCAGCAGAAAGAAAAGAAAAGAAAAGAAAAGAAAGAAAAAAGCCACAGGCGACAAGGCCCATACATTAAGCCGGGCCGGCCACTGTTTGCCGGCACGCATCCCTGAGAGAGAGAGAGAGAGAGAAAAAAAACCAGAGGACACCGCCCCAAAGGAGGCTTCTGTGCAAAATAGCATAAAGGGCTAAAGAACGACAGCTGGCGAGAGAAGAGAGAGGCGGTACATCGGGGAAACTCGGCCACGTAGGCCGAGAGGCAGCAAAGACCAAAGAAAAGACAGAAAAAGCCACCGCCAAAAAGGCCCACACTATAAAATACTAGGCCGGCCACCGTTGGCCGGCACGATTCCCAGACAGGAAGAAAGAGGGGCCGCCGCCCCAAAGGAGGCTTCGGTGCAAACTCGCATAAAGGGGTAAAGAACGACAGCCGAGAGAGAAGAGAGAGGCGGTGCATCGGGGGAAACTCGGCCACGTAGGCCGAGAGGCAGCAAAAAGAAAAGAAAAGAAAAGAAAAGAAAAGAAAAGAAAAGAAAAAAGCCACAGGCGACAAGGCCCATACATTAAGCCGGGCCGGCCACTGTTTGCCGGCACGCATCCCTGAGAGAGAGAGAGAGAGAGAAAAAAAACCAGAGGACACCGCCCCAAAGGAGGCTTCTGTGCAAAATAGCATAAAGGGCTAAAGAACGACAGCCGGCGAGAGAAGAGAGAGGCGGTACATCGGGGAAACTCGGCCACGTAGGCCGAGAGGCAGCAAAGACCAAAGAAAAGACAGAAAAAGCCACCGCCAAAAAGGCCCACACTTTAAAATACTAGGCCGGCCACCGTTGGCCGGCACCCTTCCCAGAGAAAGAGAGAGAAGACCAAAAAAAAGGAAATGTGGGCCCAAGCCCCTCAGACCCGGGGGGCCGGCCACCGTTGGCCGGCCCCACGCCCACACGCCGCAACCCACGGGGAAGGGCAGGCTTTCTTCACGTCTGCTTGCAAAATGTGGGCCCAAGCCCCTCAGACCCGGGGGGCCGGCCACCGTTGGCCGGCCCCACGCCCACACGCCGCAACCCACTGGGAAGGGCAGGCTTTCTTCACGTCTGATTGCAAAATGTGGGCCCAAGCCCCTCAGACCCGGGGGGCCGGCCACCGTTGGCCGGCCCCACGCCCACACCGCTGGACTCACAGGGGGGAGGGCATGCTTTCTTCACGTCTGCTTGCAAAATGTGGGCCCAAGCCCCTCAGACCCGGGGGGCCGGCCACCGTTGGCCGGCCCCACGCCCACACGCCGCAACCCACGGGGAAGGGCAGGCTTTCTTCACGTCTGATTGCAAAATGTGGGCCCAAGCCCCTCAGACCCGGGGGGCCGGCCACCGTTGGCCGGCCCCACGCCCACACCGCTGGACCCACAGGGGGAAGGGCATGCTTTCTTCACGTCTGCTTGCAAAATGTGGGCCCAAGCCCCTCAGACCCGGGGGGCCGGCCACGGTTGGCCGGCCCCACGCCCACACGCCGCAACCCACGGGGAAGGGCAGGCTTTCTTCACGTCTGCTTGCAAAATGTGGGCCCAAGCCCCTCAGACCCGGGGGGCCGGCCACCGTTGGCCGGCCCCACGCCCACACCGCTGAACCCAGAGGGGGAAGGGCATGCTTTCTTCACGTCTGCTTTCAAAATGTGGGCCCAAGCCCATCAGACCCGGGGGGCCGGCCAACGTTGGCCGGCCCCACGCCCACACACCACAACCCATGACACAAAGATACACTCCATAACAGCAAACCGTCTATCCTCTGGAAAAATCTAGCCATTTCTGTAGTCAATGATTCCATTATATTGTGATATTTTGAAGCTAAATTCATAAAGTAAGCAATAGCAACATATCATTTCAGCATATAGAACGACTTCTTATGTCTCCTTGGTTGTATAACATGCATTTATGGTGCTTTATTTGGATAATAATAACCTGATATGATGTGTTATATGCTTTTCTTCAACAAGTCCAATCCAAGAAATCTGCTTATTTCAGCAGTGGTAGGCCCGTTTGGCTTTGATCAGTGAGACTCTTCTGTGTTCATGTTGGGTCAATAAGACATAAGATATAACTGAAGTCACAGTCAGCATACAGCATTACCAGCTTAAAAAACAGTGGTGTAAAAACACGGCTCGAGTCCGAGGACTGAAGAGGAGGTAGTTTGACAGTTAAAAAACTATACAGTGCGAAATACTATTGTCCTGTCAAGCTATTCTTAAATAGGCTACAAACGACCACACAGACCTATAATGCTTTTTGGAGGGGGAAGGTTTTAAGGCTCTGATGTTAGGCACATGTTTCCATGCAGTTCCACTGCAGGTAAGACTAGTGTGTTCTTCAGGGGTTATTAAAGTTCTCCTGCAGATGACCTGGATAGAGGGAAATGACTTCAGTAGGTTGGTATACATACAGTTTAAGTAAACTTGAGGAAGTACAATTATGAAAGATATAATGTGTTATGTAGTAGAAAGTAATTCAAAGTAGAAACAAAGCAGAAATGTGGATTCCAAAGGAAACATGAAGGCATTATTAAGTAATTGTTTTTAATAGCAAAAGAGATTCTGAGTGGATTGATTCTCTACTTCTTACTCTGCGTAAGATTATCATCACATGCTCTCGACTACACCCGCACAAGGCAATGGTACAGTAAAAGAAGACAATTTTGAGAAGTGGTAAAGGCCAAGGTGTCCCACTTCTTTCAGTGATTCCGCGTGCGCGGCCAGAGGGCGAGGGGAACAGCAAGAAACAGTTTCCACGAGACGGAACTTGCGCCCACTCCTTGAAAGCAGCCGCAAAGGCACACGCCCTGACGGGCAATCGGCAACGTCCGTGTGCGCGGACAGTGGGCAAGGGGAACCAAAGGCGGCCGTTCTGCCGCCACATCGTTGAGTACACTTCCTTTTAAGGTGAATGGGACACTGTCCCACAGTCTGTGATCACTCCACCCTCGTTATTACCAACAGACCAGCAATAAACAGTTTCCACGAGACGGAACTTGCGCCCACTCCTTGAAAGCAGCCGCAAAGGCACACGCCCTGACGGGCAATCGGCAACGTCCGTGTGCGCGGACAGTGGGCAAGGGGAACCAAAGGCGGCCTTTCCGCAGCAACAGCGTCAATCACAACCTCTCAGGGTGATGGGAGACTGTAACACTGTCTTTGATCATTCCACCCTCTTCTATTGTTTTACCCACAGGCCAGCAAAAAACATTTACCACTCGGCGAAACGTTCTGCCAACACCTTGAAAGCAGCCGCAAAGGCACACGCCCTGACGGGCAATCGGCAACGTCCGTGTGCGCGGACAGTGGGCAAGGGGAACCAAAGGCGGCCGTTCCGCAGCAATAGCGTCAATCACAGCCTCTCAGGGTGATGGGAGACTTTGAATCGATCCACCCTCTTCTATCGTTTTACCCAAAGGCCAGCAAAAGGCAGTTCCCACTCTGGGTAACCTGCGCCCACACATTGCAAGCAGCCGCAAAGGAACACGCCCTGAAGGGGGAATTGCATATACCTCTAGACTCTGGCGTCACGTAGTCCGAGAGGCAGCAAAAAGAAAAGAAAAGTAAGGGAAAAAAACAAAGGGCAGTAAAGACCCCACCCTGAGCCAGCCGGCCACAGTTGACCGGCATGCATCCCGGAGAATTCGGCACGGCCCTCCCACAAAGTTTTTTTTTTTTCCGACTTAAGCCTCTACCCACAGCAACACTCCACCACCCCAGGGGAAGGCCGTGTACCTCTTCTATCGTCCTGCCAACAAGCCAGCAAAAGGCAGTTCCCACTCTGGGTAACCTGCGCCCACACATTGCAAGCAGCCGCAAAGGAACACGCCCTGAAGGGGGAAGGGCATATACCTCTAGAGTCTGGCGTCACGTAGTCCGAGAGGCAGCAAAAATAAAAGAAAAGTAAGGGAAAAAAACAAAGGGCAGCAAAGACCCCACCCTGAGCCAGCCGGCCACAGTTGACCGGCATGCATCCCGGAGAATTCGGCACGGCCCTCCCACAAAGTTTTTTGTTTTTGTGACTTAAACCTCTACCCACAGCAACACTCCACCACCCCAGGGGAAGGCCATGTACCTCTTCTATCGTCCTGCCAACAAGCCAGCAAAAGGCAGTTCCCACTCTGGGTAACCTGCGCCCACACATTGCAAGCAGCCGCAAAGGAACACGCCCTGAAGGGGGAAGGGCATATACCTCTAGAGTCTGGCGTCACGTAGTCCGAGAGGCAGCAAAAAGAAAAGAAAAGTAAGGGGAAAAAACAAAGGGCAGCAAAGACCCCACCCTGAGCCAGCCGGCCACAGTTGACCGGCATGCATCCCGGAGAATTCGGCACGGCCCTCCCACAAAGTTTTTTTTTTCCGACTTAAGCCTCTACCCACAGCAACACTCCACCACCCCAGGGGAAGGCCGTGTACCTCTTCTATCGTCCTGCCAACAAGCCAGCAAAAGGCAGTTCCCACTCTGGGTAACCTGCGCCCACACATTGCAAGCAGCCGCAAAGGAACACGCCCTGAAGGGGGAAGGGCATATACCTCTAGAGTCTGGCGTCACGTAGTCCGAGAGGCAGCAAAAATAAAAGAAAAGTAAGGGAAAAAAACAAAGGGCAGCAAAGACCCCACCCTGAGCCAGCCGGCCACAGTTGACCGGCATGCATCCCGGAGAATTCGGCACGGCCCTCCCACAAAGTTTTTTGTTTTTGTGACTTAAACCTCTACCCACAGCAACACTCCACCACCCCAGGGGAAGGCCGTGTACCTCTTCTATCGTCCTGCCAACAAGCCAGCAAAAGGCAGTTCCCACTCTGGGTAACCTGCGCCCACACATTGCAAGCAGCCGCAAAGGAACACGCCCTGAAGGGGGAAGGGCATATACCTCTAGAGTCTGGCGTCACGTAGTCCGAGAGGCAGCAAAAAGAAAAGAAAAGTAAGGGGAAAAAACAAAGGGCAGCAAAGACCCCACCCTGAGCCAGCCGGCCACAGTTGGCCGGCATGCATCCCGGAGAATTCGGCACGGCCCTCCCACAAAGTTTTTTGTTTTTGCGATTTAAGCCTCTACCCACAGCAACACTCCACCACCCCAGGGGAAGGCCGTGTACCTCTTCTATCGTCCTGCCAACAAGCCAGCAAAAGGCTGTTCCCACTCTGGGTAACCTGCGCCCACACATTGCAAGCAGCCGCAAAGGAACACGCCCTGAAGGGGGAAGGGCATATACCTCTAGAGTCTGGCGTCACGTAGTCCGAGAGGCAGCAAAAAGAAAAGAAAAGTAAGGGGAAAAAACAAAGGGCAGCAAAGACCCCACCCTGAGCCAGCCGGCCACAGTTGGCCGGCATGCATCCCGGAGAATTCGGCACGGCCCTCCCACAAAGTTTTTTGTTTTTGCGATTTAAGCCTCTACCCACAGCAACACCCCACCACCCAAGGGGAAGGCCGTGTACCTCTTCTATCGTTTTCCCAACAAGCCAGCAAAAGGCAATTTCCACTCGGCGTAACCTGCGCCCAAACTTCTAAAGCAGCCGCAAGGCACACGTCCTGAAGGGGGAACGGCACCCTCTGCGTGCCAGGTCAAAGGGGGAGGGGACCCAAAAGCGGCCGTTTAACGACCACAGCGTAGACCACGGCATATAAAGGAGAAGGGACACTAGACAACCATTTGGAGAAATGCTGGCAAAGGCGGAGGAGTACCACTGTCTTTGATGATTCCCCCCTCCGAGTTATAAAGGCACCCTCCGCGTAAGCGGGCAGAGGGCTAGGGGACCCAAAGGCGGCCGTCCCATGACCACTGCGGCAACCACACCCGCTCTAGACAATGGGACACTGAAAGATGACAATTTAGAGAAGTTCTGTCCCAAGTCGAGGTGTATTAATTCCAGTGGATAAAGACATCCTCAAAGGTTCAGATGGACAGATAGTATACCTCTGTAAAGTGAGAGTCTGGCGTATTCCTACACCTGAAATGATTATCTGAAGTATCCACATCAAATATAACAGTGCTCTTTCTGTACAGGAGCTGCGAGGATCTGTAGAAGACCAAACAGTCATGGCTCGTGATGGTAATATTTCCCCCCCCCCCCAAATAAAAAGGGAATTGAATGAAATCCGAACAGAACACAAAGAGGAAGCATTATCTACCTTGGCTTTTATGGTCTAATTTTCCACAGAATATCCTTCAACCTCTACAGAGCCAGTATTACATGAGAGAAAACGTTTTGTAACTTCCGAATACAGAGATGGGCCAAAAGTATATTAAGTTCAACAGGGACAAATGAAAGATAGTACTTCTCTCCGCGATGGTTGTTCGGGAGTGGAACTGTCTCCCCCGGACTGTGTTGTAGGCCCCTTCTTTTGAAGCTTTTAAGCATAGGCTCGATGGCCATCTGTCGGGGATGCTTTGAATGATACTTCCTGCGTCTTTCTTGGGGGAGAACTCGATGGCCCATGAGTTCTATTCCAACTCTACTTTTCTATGATTCCATGATTACATGATTCGTGAAACGGCCCCTTGAGATGGATGAACCCAAAAACGTCAGTGGGGCAACGTCGAGTGATGAAAAAGAGGAGAAAGGAAGGGAAAAGGGAGAGGAAAGCATTGTAGGATAGAGGAGAGAGTTGTTGGACAGAGTCCAAAGGGGCCACCCCCCCGCCCGGACGCCCAAAAAAATTGGCCAAAGTTACTCTGAAGCAGAGTTGGTTAAAGGACGAGAACTGTTGCTCTAGGAGCAGTCGGTCTCAAAATCCAAATCTGGGAAATTCAACACAGGAAGGTTGGCCTTCAGGAAAACAAGTTTCTCAACTGTTTGAGGGTCCAGCAAGCTGCGGTGGGGCGTGACTACATCTCCCGCTATGCTGAAGACCCTTTCGCTCTGGACGCTGGTGGGAGGACAGCTGAGGAACTGGCGGGCTACGTGCGACAGATCCGGCCACATGTGTTCGCGTGAAGCCCAATAGGACAATGGATCACAAGAAATTATCTCCGGAGGCTCCTCAAAGTACCTGTTGACCGAGCATTCGGCCGAGTCTACCTTTTGAGCAGAAGCCAGCAAAGAGGATTCTTCAGAGCAGGCAAGTATGGCCACCGTCTCTGCAAAGAAAACGTTTCCTGTTCGCGGCTGGAGATCCGTATCCCTACGGCAACCCCCTACCGGCTCCGCGGGACTTTCCGTCTCGCCACTAGCGCTAGTGCTTGGGGTGACAGGCAGTTCTGGAAGAGGGGCCGCTGTGCCCGTTTCCTCCACCCTGGCAGCAAAGACCTCCCTCACAAGGTCAACAAGTTGGGCCTTCCACATGGTAAAGTCTTTTGGGCAGACGTTGTACTTTAGCCGTGGATCACACAAGGCCGCCAGCATATGGACCTTGCTGGAAAGAAGTGGCTCTAGCCGTTTCCGTACAGCAAAGGACAACCTCCTCACCACCTCCAGGACCGGCGGTGTCAGCGGTCCAGCCAGGGAGTCAATTGTTCGACCGGCACCAAGCCTTTCTAGGTGCCTCCTTAGCCTCAAGACCATGGGCACTGCCTGGCTCAGAAGAGCTTTTGATTCCGAAAGTGTCTCAGTGGCATGTTTGAATGGCTTTAGTACGTCTACTAGCTGGGAGATGGTGTCCCACTCTTGCTTAGTTGGAACAAGCTTGCTAACAGGCGCAACCAAAGTGAGGGAGATGCCGTGTACCGCCTTCTGCTGCTCGACCATGCGTTCGAGCATTTTTAAGGTTGAATTCCACCGAGTCGAGACGTCCTGGAGTAGCTTGTGCTGCGGGAGGCCTTCAAGGCTCTGCCTGTCTCTCAGCTGCCGGGCTGCCTTGATGCTCCGGTGGAAGTAGCCCGCGATCTTTCTACAGCGCTCGATCAGCAGGGAGATGTTTGTGTTGCTGCCCGACTGCTCTTCCTGGCTCTTTAAACCTTCCTTGACGGTATTGTGAAGCAAGTGGGCCATGCAGGACACATTCTGAAACCCGGCACTTTCAACCGCTTTGATCATATTTTTCCCTGCGTCCGTCACCATAAAGCCCCTCCTCATTTCTTCCGGCCTACACTGCATCCATTCCCCCATCATGTTTTCCAGATAGTTGCAGATGGTCTCTGCCTTGTGATCACGATCAACTACCTCCAATGCGAGGAGTGCCCAACGATGGGATGTATCCATAGTGCCTTCCTTCTCCCACCAATGTGCCGTGAGAGAGAGGTAGGAGTGGCCTCCTCCCAAGCTTGACCAAATATCAGAGGTAAAATGGATGTGTCCTCCCATGGCGCTACGCAACATGTGGATAATGCGTTCCTTACAGCCCTCGTACAAGCCGGGAATTACTTTTCTGGAAAAGGTGTGACGGGAGGGGATTTTGTAGCGGGGGCACAGTCGTTTCATAAGGCGTACAAAGCCTTCTTGTTCTACCAGGCGGAAGGGATGGTGATCTAGGGCAATCATCTCTCCCACAGTTTGGGTTATCTGCTGGGGTGTGAGCAATGTTTCCCCCGTTTTCTTTCTGGGTAATGGAATGGCCCAATCCTCCATGGTGGACTGTGTCCGCCTTCCACTATCTTCACCTGGTGAACTTTGCGTGCTAAGGCTGCCACTGGAAGGGCTTGCAGTTCCCCCTCTCAGCGAAATGGAGGGATGGTGTCGCTTCATGTGAGAGCTCAACCCCGAGGTCGCAAGATGTCTCGTGTCTCTGCCTCTGCTGATATTTGCCCCACAGTGTCTACAAACTGCCAAAGTAGAACTCTGAGAGTGGACATGGAAATGGTCCCAAATAAATGACCTTGGCCTCCCCACAGCCACTGTGGCGACGCCCTCAGAGATGGGAGTCGTGGGCACCCTTTCAGCAGCATGAGGAAGTCTACGTTTTGATGGTAGTACCTCCTCTACCTCCTCCTCACTGTCAGTAGCAGGTGGAGGGGTGGGGTTATCTATATCCTCACTATCCACCACCTGTAGTTCCAGGACGGCAACACCTGTATGTTCCAATGATCGTCCAGTTGTCTCAGCTCCATGCGACAGCCGGCTCCGGGTGGATGCCTGTGAACTGTCTGCATTAGAACAGCCTGGTTCTTCATCAAGTCCACCCACTCCCATAGTTCGTCGTTCCAGACGTATGGGACCCACCTTAACTTTTTTGGCCCCCCACAGTGTCCTGGCCGTGGCTTGACCACTACTAGGACTTGCTCCCCCAGACCCGCGTACAGCTGAGCGCTTCATGTCAAGGGGAGTGTTTTAAGGTAACAGAAGGGATGATGGTTAGGTGTTGTGTTACTGGTGGGAAATATTTGTTGAATCTTGATTGGCAACGTGTTATATTCTGGCCAATGTACTGTTGCAAAAGCGTAGTCTATAACATTTAGTTAGTTTTATTTATTTACAAGGGGATACCTGTACTTTCCAGTTCTACAGGAAAGTATGGGATATGCAACTCTTTCCCAAAGTTGTCTTGGGAAAATCAGGAAGCGTCCCTGGCAGACACACACACAAGGCAAGGCAGAAAGGCAAGCTTTTATTTTCCCCGAAGGAGTTGTATTTTGAACAGGATGGGATATGCAACTCTTTCCCAAAGCGTTCCTGGCAGACACACACACACCCGTAGCCCAGGGGAAGGCAAGCCACAAAGGCAAGCTTTTATTTTCCCGAAAGGAGTTGTATTTTGAACAGGATGGGATATGCAACTCTTTTTCAAAGCGTCCCTGCAGACACACACACAAGGCAAGGCAGAAAGGCAGGCTTTCCTTTCCCCAAAGGGAGTTGTATTTTGAAGTGGATGGGATATGCAACTCTTTTTCAAAGCGTCCCTGCAGACACACACACAAGGCAAGGCAGAAAGGCAGGCTTTCCTTTCCCCAAAAGGAGTTGTATTTTGAACTGGATGGGATATGCAACTCTTTTTCAAAGCGTCCCTGCAGACACACACACAAGGCAAGGCAGAAAGGCAGGCTTTCCTTTCCCCAAAAGGAGTTGTATTTTGAAGTGGATGGGATATGCAACTCTTTTTCAAAGCGTCCCTGCAGACACACACACAAGGCAAGGCAGAAAGGCAGGCTTTCCTTTCCCCAAAGGGAGTTGTATTTTGAAGTGGATGGGATATGCAACTCTTTTTCAAAGCGTCCCTGCAGACACACACACAAGGCAAGGCAGAAAGGCAGGCTTTCCTTTCCCCAAAAGGAGTTGTATTTTGAACTGGATGGGATATGCAACTCTTTTTCAAAGCGTCCCTGCAGACACACACACAAGGCAAGGCAGAAAGGCAGGCTTTCCTTTCCCCAAAAGGAGTTGTATTTTGAAGTGGATGGGATATGCAACTCTTTTTCAAAGCGTCCCTGCAGACACACACACAAGGCAAGGCAGAAAGGCAGGCTTTCCTTTCCCCAAAAGGAGTTGTATTTTGAAGTGGATGGGATATGCAACTCTTTTTCAAAGCGTCCCTGCAGACACACACACAAGGCAAGGCAGAAAGGCAGGCTTTCCTTTCCCCAAAAGGAGTTGTATTTTGAACTGGATGGGATATGCAACTCTTTTTCAAAGCGTCCCTGCAGACACACACACAAGGCAAGGCAGAAAGGCAGGCTTTCCTTTCCCCAAAAGGAGTTGTATTTTGAACTGGATGGGATATGCAACTCTTTTTCAAAGCGTCCCTGCAGACACACACACAAGGCAAGGCAGAAAGGCAGGCTTTCCTTTCCCCAAAAGGAGTTGTATTTTGAAGTGGATGGGATATGCAACTCTTTTTCAAAGCGTCCCTGCAGACACACACACAAGGCAAGGCAGAAAGGCAGGCTTTCCTTTCCCCAAAGGGAGTTGTATTTTGAAGTGGATGGGATATGCAACTCTTTTTCAAAGCGTCCCTGCAGACACACACACAAGGCAAGGCAGAAAGGCAGGCTTTCCTTTCCCCAAAAGGAGTTGTATTTTGAACTGGATGGGATATGCAACTCTTTTTCAAAGCGTCCCTGCAGACACACACACAAGGCAAGGCAGAAAGGCAGGCTTTCCTTTCCCCAAAAGGAGTTGTATTTTGAAGTGGATGGGATATGCAACTCTTTTTCAAAGCGTCCCTGCAGACACACACACAAGGCAAGCCACAAAGGCAGGCTTTCCTTTCCCCAAAAGGAGTTGTATTTTGAAGTGGATGGGATATGCAACTCTTTTTCAAAGCGTCCCTGCAGACACACACACAAGGCAAGGCAGAAAGGCAGGCTTTCCTTTCCCCAAAAGGAGTTGTATTTTGAAGTGGATGGGATATGCAACTCTTTTTCAAAGCGTCCCTGCAGACACACACACAAGGCAAGCCACAAAGGCAGGCTTTCCTTTCCCCAAAAGGAGTTGTATTTTGAAGTGGATGGGATATGCAACTCTTTTTCAAAGCGTCCCTGCAGACACACACACAAGGCAAGGCAGAAAGGCAGGCTTTCCTTTCCCCAAAAGGAGTTGTATTTTGAACTGGATGGGATATGCAACTCTTTTTCAAAGCGTCCCTGCAGACACACACACAAGGCAAGGCAGAAAGGCAGGCTTTCCTTTCCCCAAAGGGAGTTGTATTTTGAAGTGGATGGGATATGCAACTCTTTTTCAAAGCGTCCCTGCAGACACACACACAAGGCAAGGCAGAAAGGCAGGCTTTCCTTTCCCCAAAGGGAGTTGTATTTTGAAGTGGATGGGATATGCAACTCTTTTTCAAAGCGTCCCTGCAGACACACACACAAGGCAAGGCAGAAAGGCAGGCTTTCCTTTCCCCAAAGGGAGTTGTATTTTGAACTGGATGGGATATGCAACTCTTTTTCAAAGCGTCCCTGCAGACACACACACAAGGCAAGGCAGAAAGGCAGGCTTTCCTTTCCCCAAAGGGAGTTGTATTTTGAACTGGATGGGATATGCAACTCTTTTTCAAAGCGTCCCTGCAGACACACACACAAGGCAAGGCAGAAAGGCAGGCTTTCCTTTCCCCAAAGGGAGTTGTATTTTGAACTGGATGGGATATGCAACTCTTTTTCAAAGCGTCCCTGCAGACACACACACAAGGCAAGGCAGAAAGGCAGGCTTTCCTTTCCCCAAAAGGAGTTGTATTTTGAAGTGGATGGGATATGCAACTCTTTTTCAAAGCGTCCCTGCAGACACACACACAAGGCAAGGCAGAAAGGCAGGCTTTCCTTTCCCCAAAGGGAGTTGTATTTTGAAGTGGATGGGATATGCAACTCTTTTTCAAAGCGTCCCTGCAGACACACACACAAGGCAAGGCAGAAAGGCAGGCTTTCCTTTCCCCAAAGGGAGTTGTATTTTGAACTGGATGGGATATGCAACTCTTTTTCAAAGCGTCCCTGCAGACACACACACAAGGCAAGGCAGAAAGGCAGGCTTTCCTTTCCCCAAAAGGAGTTGTATTTTGAACTGGATGGGATATGCAACTCTTTTTCAAAGCGTCCCTGCAGACACACACACAAGGCAAGGCAGAAAGGCAGGCTTTCCTTTCCCCAAAGGGAGTTGTATTTTGAAGTGGATGGGATATGCAACTCTTTTTCAAAGCGTCCCTGCAGACACACACACAAGGCAAGGCAGAAAGGCAGGCTTTCCTTTCCCCAAAGGGAGTTGTATTTTGAACTGGATGGGATATGCAACTCTTTTTCAAAGCGTCCCTGCAGACACACACACAAGGCAAGGCAGAAAGGCAGGCTTTCCTTTCCCCAAAAGGAGTTGTATTTTGAACTGGATGGGATATGCAACTCTTTTTCAAAGCGTCCCTGCAGACACACACACAAGGCAAGGCAGAAAGGCAGGCTTTCCTTTCCCCAAAAGGAGTTGTATTTTGAAGTGGATGGGATATGCAACTCTTTTTCAAAGCGTCCCTGCAGACACACACACAAGGCAAGGCAGAAAGGCAGGCTTTCCTTTCCCCAAAAGGAGTTGTATTTTGAACTGGATGGGATATGCAACTCTTTTTCAAAGCGTCCCTGGCAGACACACACACAAAGAAGGCAAGGCACAAAGGCAAGCTTTTCTTTCCCCAAAAGGAGTTGTATTTTGAACAGGAAAAACACCCACAGGACAGCCCTTTGCAAGTTTGCAACAACAAAAGAAATAGAAAGACCTAAGACCCACACCACCAAACTCAGCCACAGACCACCCCACCTTTTCTCCTGTCCTGGTCTTCACACAGCCATGCTGTGACGCAGCAATGTTTCCTGCCTGCCTACACCAATGAATCTCTACCCTTCCACCCTCTCCAAAAGTCCCAGTGCGACTGAGCCACGAGGCGTGTGCACGCTGTTTTCATTAAGCACGTCCTACCAGCCCCTCCCCCTGGTTAAACGTGCTCTCTGATTGGCTACAAGGGGCAAACAACACACTAGATTGCCCCAGTGGACTTAAAAAAGTTTGGATGATTTGACAAAGCATTTTTTAAAAACGAAAAAAAAGGCGCCATTACGGAAAACGGCCAATCGCGGTTCGAAACCGCGATATCCAGGCGTGTGGACAGCCAAGATTCAATATTGCTTCAAAAAATCCGAAAAAAACGAATCAATAACGGTAAACGGGGAAAACGAATTATTTGAGCAAGCCTATTGGCCAGGCATTATCAGGGAATGCCATGGCTGATGTAGAGCAACAGTGGCTGCAACACTGGTCAATACAAGGAAAGGGTGATGGTAGCAATGTCCATCTGTTCTAGAAAATATAAGTTCAATTTTTCAGACTGTTGTGAAGCCCAGGGATACTATGGCATTTTGGATAAAATCCCTTGACTTTGGTCTCATCTACACTGTGAACACTATAATGCAGCTTGGAACCAGGAGCTGGTTTTGCTGGACAGGCAATTAGATTGACATGTCTGGAAAAGGTCTGAGACCAAGTGGGTAATTACATTAACCACAGAACCTGAGCTTTTACAACTCTGTGGATTTCTTCCCCACTTCTGGAAGATATGTGGGGAGAGAAAAGGACAGGAGTGGAGGTAATCAATTGTCCCTCCCAGGAGGTCAATTAGCTCCCTGCTAGGCAGCCATGTCCTTGAAGTATTTTTTGGGCAGTCTCCTTGCCCCCTCATTTCAAATTCTACCAAATGCTTCAACAATGCTGGGTGTCAACGATGTGCTCCACATTCTGCACAGCCCGTTTCTCCCTGTGATCTGGGATACACTGGAATCCGCTGCAGCCCATTAAAGAGTTTAATTCATTCTTCCCTGCAACTTCCTTTAATATGCTGTATGCACTTTTATCTGTGCTACAGAGTGCATTGGAGGTGTATTTTGTGGCTGCTGCAGTTTTGAATTGGCATTATCATGTCAGTGTAATTGTGCCCTTTATCTAAACTGGGGCAAAATCAGATTAAAGAAAGAAAACTCAGGATACTCCCAGATGTTGCCATGCATTATGGAGACAAACAGTTGTGAATTCACAGTGAGCCAAGCCCTAAATCTTCTTCATCACTTCATCAGACACATACAAATGTTACCAACTTCTTTTTCTCAGTCTCAAAGGTGCTGCAAGATCCCTTTGCATACTGATCTAAATTCAAATAATCCTTTTGTTCAAAGAGCCAGAGCAACAATGCAACCCTATGCCATTCCCAAGACCAATGTAGTTAATTCTCTTCCACTGTGATCAATGGATGAGAAAAAGGGGACAATGAATGGAGTTGGCAGATCTCTTCTCCTCCCCACTAAATGTATGGTAGGATTGCTCTGTGAGAATCTAGTAGTGCTAAGCTTGGTAGGGAATAAACCTCACTGAACACAAAGGGACTATATTGAAAGCAAACACATATAGAATTGAGCTGCAAGAAATGTGTCTGCCAGAAGCTGTGTTCTTTGTCATACTTTTTGCAAATACACTCAGCTGTATTAAAGCTGAATTCAGATGACAAAAGTATTTCACTTTTAACTGCATTTATTGAAAATCTATTTTTCATGCATGCGCTCTATTCCTCTGACTAGTAATTATAATTTAGGAAGTTCAAGTAAAACCATGTATATCATTCCTGCTGCCAAGAGCTCTCTGGTAAATCATTGTTCATTTGACCTGAAACTCTTGGCTCATTCATTGGAAGTCTATGAGGTCGAAAGGCAACTGCAAACTTCTATCTGCCTTTTTACTATGTTGTATATCAGGTACTACCATTTTAGTACTGTGTGTAAAGCAATTCATCAACATATTTGAAAGTCTAGAGAGAAATAAATAAGAAGAACATGAGATATAGGATTTTAAAATCCTCATACAGAATGTTTAAAGGTCATGTATAATGGTTTGCTGATACCACTGGTACACATATGCAGCTGATGGAAGAAAATAGCCAGTGCCAAATTCATAAGCAATTATTATTTCATGTAACTAACCTATACAATTTCTAGTTTATAACAATTCATCTGTAATTAAAATAGCAGTAGTCAATGCAAATTAAGGCAAAAGAAGAGAATCAAAATTAGGCAAAGAGTAAAAATTCCCACATGGGGGCCATCTGTGTACAAAAGAAGCAGAGACGCACAACTGACCCCATTCACTGATGTCACACAGTTGAGGTTCACCCTGTCCCCAGTGTCATATGTTCTACTCAGATGTTTGAAGAGGAAGAAAAGTCTTTCCTCTCCAGATGTCTGTAGTTAATGCACAAATCTTAAAGAGAAAAGCTAGCCCACCCACACAATGCAGTTGTGGGAACAGTTGTATAGCCCTGTTCTTCCATCTACAGATCAATGTCTGACTGTTTCAGTATTGCTTCTAGAGTTAAATTCTTATGGTTGTTGCTTACAAACCAAAACAAGTGTCAATTTCACACAGGATGCAAACCTACTGATGATTTTGCATTTCAGACACTTTACATTACAATTAAGAGTCCAAAGAGCAGTCCTCGTGGCATACATTCCCATGAACAAAGAAGTACCAAACTATTACTCCCCTTCCTTTTTCATATATGCAGCTTTGACCAAGCTCTATATTAAAAGCTCTCTTGAGTATCCAGAGCTCCATTTGTGTGCAGAACCACAAACATTCTGCCTGGAGTTGTTCCAGAGGTTGGAGCCCAACAAAGGGACTTTCCCAAACTCTGGACTTGTGTTCCACATAGTGCAGACTGGTAAGAACTGAACTGCATCTTGTTCATGTTTCCTTGTTTTAAAAAGATTGAATAAAAGGTACTTTCTTTCAAGCATCACTTCCCGACAGATCCTTTTACTAGAGCCATTCTTATTCAACTTTCCATTATGTAATATTTCAGACATTCTGTTGAAATGATTTCATCTGCCCATGCTTTATAGAAGCAGTAAAATATTTATGATGCAAGGTAGTATATAATATCTTTCCATTTGTCTTCTGTGTTTGAGAAACAACTGCATTACATTTCCCCATTGTGTAGTGCCACTCCCCATTAACAGATAAAGATTGTTAACTTCTACACAAGAGAATTGATGATGCTCACATTTTAAATGCAGAAAACAATAGCATAGCTAGGATCTTGCCACTATTGAAAAAAGCTACACTTGGGGGGGGGGGGTAATATTCATGCTTTGCATCTTAAATTATTTAAAGGTGATAAATCCTGTCTGGTCAAAGAAATTAAGGAGATTTAGCCCTAGTTAGTATTTGTATAGGAGGCTGCCAATGAATACCAGGAACTGTATGTTATATCATAGGAAGGAACCAGAAAAACCGCCTCTGAGTGTATTGTTTTAGGGGTGGATCTACACTGTAGCATTAATGCAGTTTGACACCACTGAACTGCCATGGCTCAATTCTATGGAAGCATTGGAGTTGTCATTTTGCAAGGTCCTTAGCTTTCGCTGCCAAAGAGAGCTGGTGTCTCACCATACTGTACACCCCAGGGTTCCATAGGTTTGAGCAGTGACAGTTAACATGCTGTCAAATTACATTAGTTTTACAGTGTAGACAGGGCCGTAGCCAGAAAAAAAATTCGGGAGGGGTTTTGAAAATTTCGGGGGGGGGGGGGGGGGTTAACACCTAGCACACACCCCTCCCCGCTACAAACCTGTCAATATCTGCTTGAGATAGTGCCTGGAGGGACTCTTAATGTTTTGTGTCTCATAGACTTAGCATGGGGATTTGGTTAACCAGTTAAAATTCATGAGTAAACCAGGTTTTTTTTATAACCTGAAAAATTTCGGGGGGGGGGGGGTTGAACCCCTAAAACCACCCCCGTGCTACAGACCTGAGTGTAGATGCAACCTAAGAAAAACCTGTGATAATAATAGGGTGACCATGAGTCAACATACACTCAAACATTCATGCTTTTTCAGGCAATTTAAAAAAAACCCCTTCCTCTGGATTTCCTGGTAGGTCTGAGAAAGAATCCTATGTGGAATTGTAGAAAAGTGCTGCCACTCAATATCAATAATGGTATAAATTGACAAATAGTATGAATCAATGACATAGCTACCTAGGTTCATAGAAGTTAGTATGCAAAAGATACATGAGGCATGTGATGTGAGAGGAATACCTGGAGGGGGCATTTCAACTATCACAACAGCTCCATTTTCATTACAATCTTTCTGAGACAATTTTCCAGTTCTGATTAAATTTAATTAGTCTTCTACTTGAATTGTATATACATTGCACACGATAATCAGGGCATTGACCCCCCCCCCTATTTTCAATTTTCAGACAGATTCACACATCTACTGATTTTGGGTGATTTTTAAAAGTTTATATAAAACCTCCCCCCCCCCCCCAAAAAAAAGCCACAACAGCAATCCCCTAGAATGTCTCTTTAACAGTATTTCTGGGGGCCCTTCCAAACAGGGCCCACATCCTGGACCTTGTTGGATTTTTACCTGAGGCATCCAAATGATGCCTCAAGTAAAAGCAAAGTAATTCGAGACAAAGCAGGTAAACCCTGCTTTTGCTAATTATTTAGATACCACATTAGATCCGGGCCTTTCTGAAAGGCCTGTGTCTAATGTCATATGGGCTCTGTGGTGACAGACTACTGGGACAGCTTCCGCAATCACAGTATTCTGTCCCCACAGCCCAATTCAATTATCTGGGCCCCATGAGCCGAGAGAAGCTCATGCTTCTGCCCCTTCCCCAACCCACCCACCCCCCAACGCCTTAAAAATAAATAAAACTTTACTGCACCACCATTAGGTCTCTTTGGAGCTTCCTGGATCATACCAATGACATACCAGGAGGCGGGGGGGAATTGCTCTCCCCCCCCCCACCTCCTGGTGCATCATTGGTATGGTCCAGGAAGATCCAGAGAGGCCTAATGGTGGTGTGATAAAGTTTTCTCTTCTTTTAATGAGGTTGGTGGGTAGAGTTGCCCCATTCCAGTGCAGTTGTCATTGTGCTGGAATGGAGACAATCCCACGGGAAACCTGGGCTTGGGGGAGTAGGTGTGCGGTCTTAAACCCACGCTGAAGTGGTTTCTTAAATCCACTTCAGAACATGTTTAAATTAAATCTAGAAGTACCCTATATGACACACAATTAATCACATAACTTCAACTTAGCAGATTTATACTATTACTTACTTACTTTAGTCCTCTTTGCAGATTTTATATTATTATTATTATTATTATTATTATTATTATTATTTGACACAGCAAGCAAGATAGATATTATTATTATTATTTTTTGTATGACACAGCAAACAAGATAGATATGCTGGATTTCGTTTCACAAAATCACAAGTTGAACACTTCCCAAGTGAGAATAATAATATTCTCAGCCGTTTAGAGTGAGAATAATAATAATAATTATTATTAATCATTTTTATTATTCTCATTCTAAACAGCTGGCTGCTGCAGCCCTCATTGGAGCTTTCTGATTTCCCAGAATGCTGAGTACTGCATTCTGGGAAATGTAGTTTAGGGCAGTGCCTTTTGAAGACTGTGGGCCCCGCCTTCCCAAACTACATTTCCAAGAATTCTGTGTTTTCAGTCTCCCAACCAACTCTGCTAGTATCGCCCTCCGCTGCCATTTCTTATGGTGACCAGCCTGGGTCTTATTTTAAACACTAGCAATGGCCTTTTTGACAAAGTTGTTTAATGTGTATACTGAAAATTAAATGGACTTTTGAAGGCATTTGAATGTTACAGAATGTTAACAAAAATTATTGCTGAGTGTTTCAATTCTAAAAAAATTTATCCCTTCTTTCCTGCATGATTCTAATATCCATTCATATATACAAATTTAACGAATTTGATCCGACTTACAAGAAGTAATGATAATTTTGCACAGCCCTAATGAACATTTTAATCAAACCCAGAAATAATCAAATCTACAAAAGTGGAGGACTGACTAGAAGTAATAACAAAAATATGTAGAAGGTACTATCTCCCAAAAGATATTCAGAGAAACCATCCATTATCTAATCTGGGATCAATAGGAAAATGTGCAAAATTCTGTTAAACACACAGTCCGGCTGTACAACAGAAGCAGCTGAGCCCACCAAACGGAGTAAAGGACACAGCAGGCTCAAAGCTGCATTTGCACTTAGCAATTGTGAAGCATTTGCCATTATCAGAATTAAGTACTAAGATTCAAGAGAGTTCAGAAAGCAGACAAATGAGTGCCTCATGGAAGGCAGAGAAGGCAAAGGAAAAGCCTTTTGGGCAAATAACAGCACTAAATCATGTCTGCTCTCTATGACCAACAAGACAGAAATCAATGGAAGGGTTTGGCAGCAATTTACTTGTGCTGAAATGGAACGTCCTAAAAGGACTTCTCCAAATGAAATACAGATGAAGATATTGTTTTATCCCTTCACTGCAGATGAGCCTGACCTCTTTATTGAAATCTCACATGCTTTTTGCAATTTATTAAGGTCTCAATGGATTGTTTGCCAACACTTTGAGAGGAGCGCGTAGCTTCAAACCTCAGACTCTACAATATGAGAGTATTTTTTTGGACAAGAGTAGCTCTGTGGGCTGGATAATTCTGTGAGCTGTGAGTAGCTTATGCAAGTTGTGCTATTTTCAAGAGTATAGAGTAGTGCTTCTCAACATATGGGTCTCCAGGTGTTTTGGCCTACAACTCCCAGAAATCCCAGCCAGTTTACCAGCTGTTAGGATTTCTGGGAGATAAAGGCCAAAACATCTGGGGACCTACAGGTTGAGAACCACTGGTATAGAAGACTGAGTGTCATCCTAGCAATATTGCATCACACTGAACAACTCAAACATGTGGTGGAATTTTCAATAATCTGACACACACATACACACACTCACACACATACACACAGTTTAAACCATGATTTTGGCTGTGACGGGAATTTCCATTTATAGGCTAATGCAGTTCCCACAAATCCAGTCATCAGTTCACCAATGGTGAGTATCCTTGTCCACTAATAAGAATCATGTCTCTTTTGCATTATAATGTGCACATAAGAGAAACAACAGAACCATTTACAATTTCTTATCTAATCCATTCATTGCAAGAGGGCTTGGAAAGTAGGCAAAGCCCTTTCACTATAAACTGCATTGTACTGACTCAGATCATTGGCCTACTTACTGCTTAGTATTGTCTACAATGTATTGCAGTTGTTCTTCACAACTTTACATATGTGTTTTCTCCTTACTCAATCAGGAAACACTAGAGATTGAACCTGACAGATCTCTTGCAGATAAACCATGCACTCTGTCACTGAACTGTGTCCTTTATCTCAGTGATCTTATCTCACATTAGCCCAGATTTTCCAATAAAAGGAGAACATCCAAAAAAGCTCCACCTCTCTGACAAGTTCAGAGGACTTGGGAAAGTGATAAAAATTTCCATCATGCTGGACTTTGGGGAAATATATTCTTAAAAAATATTGTGGAATGAGTTTCTTCTATTAAAATCTCATTATCCCAATGACAGTGTGTTGAGCACAAATGACTCCAGCCCTAGTGATTCCACTGATATAACCTATTTTCCCCAAAGGTCTCCATGGTGGCTTTTTGGTGTTCATTGTTTTCATTGGGTTCTGGTCAAGCATAATTTCGAATGGATCTTCTTTCTAATCAAAAAGATAACCACTGAAGCAAAGTCCTTCTGATTTATAGAGAATGCATTGACCTTGATCTAGCAGTTAAATCTGATTTGATACACAATGACGTTGTTGTTGATAAAATACAATACTTCACAACCTGAATGAGTGAGAGAAACACACCTCTTGTTAAGCATGCACTCTTATCTTTTTTAAGTCCCCTCAAGTAATTGGGGTGAAGAGAATTTGCAGTTTGTAGCAGAACAGTCATTTTTGAAAAGCCCCTGAATCGTTTAGTCTCAGTACTGCTGACTATTTCCTTCTCCTCATTCTGCATTTTGCCCACTTTGGAAGCACCGATTCTCTTCTGGCCATCTGTGCCATTATTCTTATTCATTGAGGTCCCTGGTGGTATCCCATCAAGATTTATGAAATACTTACAGATCCACAGGGAAGCTTTCTATAGTTTCAAGACTGTACACATCTAGTCTATTAACTCCCACAAGCCTAAGCGTTCACCTCTGCCAGCAGCTCTTTCAGATCATAACTATAGAAATGTCCTTATACTGGGGGGAGCTGGGGGAGGGCTGTTAGGGTCAATTCCTTCCCTGTTGTAATAATTTAATAGTGCAGCTAAATCAGTTTTTGAAAGAACACCAAGTAACTCAATAAAAATGCTTACCTATGGTCTGTCTCCTTCCCATTTAAAAATAAATGTCATTGCAGAGAAAAGATCACAATGTCCTACTATGGCAATAAAACCCACAGTAATATGTTCTCTTCAATGACTAAGGCTAGGAAGAAGAAATAACTCATGTCTCTCTAGGAATTTAACAGTCAGGCATGTCTCCGCTGCAGATTAAACCCAAACCCAAGAAATTTCAGTTAAATTTATTATTATTATTATTATTATTATTATTATTATTATTATTACCCCATTTTATCTCACCAAAGAGGACTTTAAAAAGGAAAATCCCAGTAAAATAAAGCCAAGAATTATGACTGCCAAAATTTCTATATTTTGGGAGATAAATCTAGAATAAGTGAGCTTTCAGTTGACTAAACAGAAAAAAAGATGAAGAACCATCTAATCCCCCATCGACACTGCCATATAATGAAGTTTGAAACTAATGTATTTTAACTGCATTGAAGTGCATTATATGAGTCTACACTGACCATATAATGCAGTTTCATATTGCATTATATGGCAGTGTAGATGGGGACTGAGATTCCTGCTTTCTTATTATTATCGTATGTTTAAAATTTAAAGGAAAATAAAATAGCTGCTGTTCCAGATGGTTATGCTTTAAAATTCATGCCTACACAAGGGGCCTTTTAAAAAAACATGACAACATCACTATGCTTATTTGTTTGTTTTGAATGGATGGATGCATGAAAGGGTAGGGGAATCTTAACATGGCTTCTCATGTGCTAAGTAAAAAAAAATGCTTGCATCTCTGTTCCTTATTTGCCATGACACCAGCAAAATACCTTTGAAAAAACAGGTTGAGAGTCTGAAGGTTGCGTATTATATTCTGCCAAGAAAGTGAGGAATTGATTATGTAGCAAAGACGGCTTGCTCTCATGCCTTTTGGATACTTGTCTGTCAGGGTGAGGAACAAAAATGCATTTCTTTCTCCAAATAAAGCCTTCTAATCTTTCCTGGTGCGGCTGGGAAAAGCAATTTCACTTCAGATGAAAGGAGTAACAATTGCATGATTACTTTACCACATTGTTACACATCCGCTCTACCACACTGTTACATTTTATCATACAGCTAAATTGGATCTGGCTGTATTTGAAACAAGCACATGATAACTTCACAATATACCCAGAGCAATCAACCTACAACTACTTTCACTCATTTTAAACCTTTTAACTTAACTTTTATTTATAATGGGAATATGTAAAAAAACCTTCCTATTACTTTCAGGGATGTAGGAATAAAACATTGACAAGCAGTACAGAAAAAGAACATCTGTACTGAAAAAAGTATATCTGAATACTGTCTAGGGTATAAACCCAAAGAATGTCCTAAAATGTCAAGTTTGCATCAAGATATTAATCTGAATCCTAGTATCAGCCCATTGGAAAATTAGGGTAGGATATGGGAGACATTGATCCAATTCCTTAGTTAGGGTGGCCAAATTCCTCCTGCTGCAATATTTACTGACTGGATTATCAGAGCCATCTGACTGTGAACAACTACTAACCCCATTTTTATTTCTCATTGTCAACAATACATACCAGAGACCTCTAACCATGGAGACTTGGACAAGACACAAGATATGATGAGATATAGAGATGAGCAAATTAAAGACCCTCATCACAGTCATATTGCAACCAAGAATGGATTGATAAATTGTTTAACTGCCCATAACCAGAGTTACCAAATTTGGAAAAATTCCAATAGCTACAACAAATGGCTGGCATCAAAACAAACAAACCCTGGCATAATTTCTATGCAAAGTAAAAAAAGATGTGTGAATATCTTCTGATGCACCATTAAAATAGAATAGAAACCAACTCTAAAGCTCTATGCTCTTGTCTAAACTATAGTTATGATGGAGTTTGTATAATTCTGACCTTGCATCATGAAAACAATTCAGAAAGACCCCACCAAGTGAATATAAAATTGAGATGACCAACTAGCTCCTGCAACTCTTGTAGAGTAACTTCCCTTAATCCCTACTCCTTGTATTTTGTGATATAGTAATGTTGTTTTTATACCTAAGCAGATAAGTTACATAGTCAGTGCACTTAAATTTCCAAAAGCTGAACATGAGGCCAAACACAGAGACATACCAAGGATGTCTGATTCATACTGAAGCCAACGTCCAGTGAGAAGCCCAATAGTTAAAAAATTTTGGTGTGAACTAGGGCCCCTTCCACACAGCTGAATAAAATCCCACATCATCTGCTTTGAACTGGAATATATGGCAGTGTGGACTCAGATAGCCCAGTTCAAAGCAAATATTGTGGACTTTTCTGCCTTGGTATTCTGGGTTATATAGCTGTGTGGAAGGGCCTAGGAGAATGCAAAAAGCCAACTGAATGCTACTGTTTGGCAGTTTGACCTCTAAGTCATAGTGTCTGATAAGCTCTTCCCTGGTGAACCTCCTTGTCAATCTGCTCTCTAACTATGGATTCCAGATACTTAACTGATTTTGAATAACCATAAATAAAAAGAGTTGATAGAGGAAAATAAATCTTCAAAAAGCAAGAAAAACATCCAAAAGTCAAGAGAACTGGTCTGACCATGGTCTGACAATTGACAGCAAATTTCCTACAACATTACTGGTATGTATATGGAAAGGATTTATACCCAAACTACGCCTGATCTATACCTGAGCAAATACCATCCCAACTTGCCCCCAATGGTGCTAAAATGGCTTGACTATTTTATTTTATTTATTTTATTTACAGCATTTATATTCCGCCCTTCTCACCCCGAAGGGGACTCAGGGCGGATCACATTACACATATAGGCAAACATTCAATGCCTTTTAACATAGAACAAAGACAAGACAAACATAGGCTCCGAGAGGGCCTCGAACTCATGACCTCCTGGTCAGAGTGATTCATTGCAGCTGGTTGCAGCTGGCTTACTCTTCAGCCTGTGCCACAGCCCTGGGCCTCAGGATCCAGCCCCTTCCAAAGTTTCTTCTTCTCAGCACTGTTCCCATCTACTTGTGTGTGTATTATGTGATTACAAAGCAAAGATCCAAAGAAGAGATGGTTAGGATTTAAATAATCTCAGGCTCCAACCCTATTATGTGCAGCATCTTGGCCTCTATCCCCAGAGGCATCAAACGTGTACCTTCCCTCCCCAGTGCCATTCACCACACAGATCCAGATACATATTCTAGAGCTATGTCATACACCATGGAAAACAGCCTTCTTACACTATACTCTATCTTCAAGGAGAAATGAGCACGAAATTGGATTTATGATTAGCTTCATAAATATATTAATAATTGTGATCAAATGTGCATGCCATGAGAATTTGCCATGCACTCTTATTGGAGAAAAAATAAATCATTAATCATATATGATCTCGCTCTCTCTCTCTTCTTCTTTTTGGTTCTAGCCAATAGGTAATTGATCTCCAGTTCTAACCTTTTTACTCTTGTATGAATAATTACCTAGATGTAATGCCATCTCTTTTTTTCTAGACAGCATAATTGCAGAATACCCAATTAGACTTGGAGTTTGAAATCAATATTTTGATAGGTCTTTAAGATTAAGCATTCTTTTGATAAAGCCAGAAATGGTCTATGTTAGAAAAAGGATACACACTTCTAACACAATTTAATGCTATGACTGGTGTAATATAATTAAAGATAAATCTGTTAAGGAGAATTAAGCTAACAAATGCCCTTTCCTCTTCTGCTTTGTCAATTTACTTTACATTAAGACTTTATTGCACAAAACTGCTGTTCCACAGAATTCACATGATCACTGATAGGGTTCCAGATCAGCATGAGCACCCTCACTAGTTCACATCTCACCATTCACATAATTGCTCTGATTCACTGGTCTATAGTCTTGCACTTATTATAACTTCATAAACCCATTCTCCTGCACCTCTGCTGCTCTGTAGTATTTTAATTTTTTAAGTTTTGCAATTCCATTTATGGTTAAAAAAAGAAATCAAACACTACTGATTTTTTTAAAAAAAAATGCTGGTGCAAGAATAGTGAGTGGGGAGAGTGCAAAGAAGAAGAATCCTGTCCCTTGACATCATTTCAGTCCTGGTGTGCTGACACTAAGATAAATGGCCCCATTGCACCAGGAAGGTGATGGGAAAGTGCCATGGTTGCCTGTTCTGAACAGTTTTGCAGTTTGATGGGGTTTACCCATCAGTGGTGTAGGGTAGATTAATGGGGTGGAAGGATGCTGACCAGAAATGGGGCAAACACAGAGTTATGCAATATGGTTTCTTTCAATGCTGCTTTTCCTCTTTTGTGTGATAAAGTTCTAAATGAAATGATAATACCAGGAATAGTACATTAAAAACTGACACGTTCTCTTATTTCACCATTTATAGTATTTCCTTTATGGGATTATATAAAATGAATGAAATAAAATAATACATACTGATGCCTAAATAATAATGTAATTTATTTTGAAAGAAAATTAAGACAAGGTGTGACTGCTGAAATGCATCACAGTAGAAAAGTTGCCTATCAGCCTAAAATGATGTCCTATTTGTCTGTATCATTTCAAGCCACTGCAGCATTTTTTAAATTAATCTTTGACATCCCCATACTTGCTTCTAGCACTGTGAGATCTATGAGCTGCTTGAGCAAGAGCTGGTTAGTGATCTTAATATTTTTTAGAAACTCTTAACAGATGTGTGATTAAATAAAAGCTGTGCCATGAAGAATGTAATCTAGTTTAGTCTATAATAGTCATTCTAAAGCAATATCCCAGGGCTGAAAATGTGGCATTGTGAGGCAGAAATTAATTAAGCATTGGAAAGGATGGGAAGTACCCACCTATAGAGTCGGTTGCCTTTTGTCTTTCTGGAAGGTAAAGCAGTCTAGTTTCCCTTACTTCCAGTTGGGGACAGCTAATTCTGCTTTCTTTCTCTACCGTATATGCCCAGACATTTTCCACATAACCAAGCACCCAAGACTATGAATTTTTCTATGGTAATTGCTCTCAGTTTGCTTACTTTTTAAAAAAGATCCATGCCATAAAGCCCTGCAAAAACATCAGCAGTAAAAAGTTGGAGGAAAGCAGGCCATTCTGATCCTCCCAGATGCAAGATTGAGGCTTGGTGAGGAGAGCAGCGTGGGATGAAGCAGGAGACGTTGGATAGGCTACTAGAAAAAACCAAACCAACAAAGGAGTAAAGAATTCAGTCAAAATTAAAGGATAAACGAGGACTCATGACTGATGAATAAAGAAGGAAGGAATATGTGAAAACCAACCAATGAAACAAACCCATGTATGCTTGCTCACACCGAAGCCCAGAATTACCTTCTTGCTTCAAGTCTCAGGTGGGATAGGAAGTCCCCTCATACTCATTTCTCTTCAGGGGATCCAAGGCTTAGTAGTGGAACTATTTAAAGATCTGAAGACTGGTTCAATTAAGTCATAAGGAGAAAAATTGATTCTTAAATATATAAATAACCACAACAGCAGTCTTTATCTTTACCAGAAAAGGGGCTGACATGCTGGGAATCTATTTTTAATCCAAAAGCTTTAATCCAAAAAAAAAACTGTCCCATGCAGCCCCTTGGCTCTGTTTATGGGATGGCTAAATCAAAATACTCTGGCTCTTGACTATAACTGAAGCCCAGCTTATGTCATCTCCCTTTTGAGTTCTACTGTGCAGAGAAGGTCCTGGAGCTATGCTACTGAGTCCACATAGCAATATGTACTATGACAGGAGTTGTGTCTGATGCTTTTATCTTTCATTGAGAAGGAGAATCAATCAATCAATTTCCAAACATGTTGTTGAAATATAGCTCCCAGAAGTGTTAACCATTAACTGTGCTGGCTAGGGATTCTTGGAACTTAGTCCAGCAATATTTAGGAATCCAAGTTTTGGAAACACTAGACTGGATAGACACAATCTGATGTGAACTTCCATGGGCATCTAAAGATGGACTGGTAGAGGGTTTTTTTCATTGTGTCAGAAGCGAATTGGGAATATACTGCAAATTACTTCTGGTGTGAGAGAATTGGCCGTTTACAGAGATGTTGCCTAGGGGAAGCACAAGGGTGTTACCATTCTGTGAGAGACTTCACTCATGTGTCCGTATGGGAAGCTGGGGCTGACAGACAGGAGCTCACCTCATCTGGCTGATTCAAACCACCAACCTTCAGATCTTTAGGTCAGCAGTTCAGCCGGCACAAGGGTTTAACCCATTGTGCCACCGCAGTTCCTCAGTGGTAGAGATGGAAAACACAGAATAAATGGTTATGCATTGATATCTTGTAATCTTTAAAACATGTCACTCCACCTTGCTGCTTGTATGTGCAGTTGAGCTGATATTATTGTAACACATATTTTTAATACAATTTTACTATTATATTTTTAAAGGCTTGCAGTAAGTCCAGGGTCACCAGCAGAAGCAGCAATTTGATTGTACCATATGGTCTCATGTGAGAAATGATGCCATGCAAGCGAATCTAGTACTCAGAAACCAGTTATTTGCCATCAGATATAAGGAATATAATAATGCTTAAGATAAAAAAAATCCTACAGATTCCTTAGTCAATGTATTATGTGTACCAAGAATTTAGAATAGGGATGGACAAACTATTCAGATCTCTGGATGTTTCAGATGACAGCTCCTGCAATCCTTTATCATTGGCCACATTTGCTGGGATTCCTGTACATTGAGATTCAAAACCATTTCAAAGGTAAAGAGGTTTTGGCTTCAGGTCAAACTGCAAAGAGGTATAGAACTCCTTGGCCCTGTATACATTAATATTAATATAATGAGTTGAGGATGACAAGAGTGACTCTGGAGAACAAAAGAATAGAGATTAAATAATCTATTTAATTAAATAACAGATCCACACTCTTTCTGTATTTCAATTGTGCACAGAATGGTATATAATATTTCAGACAAATGATACCACTTTTCCCTAAAAATGAATGTGGTTCACCTTTTCTCATTCCCAACTTCAATGTTGTGGGAAAGAGATGTAAAAATGTAAAAACATCCACATGAGATTTGCTAGAGTAATGCAGTGACAGTGGCATCTAATGTAATGCCTAGATATATAAACCAAAGAGCAAAAAGGAGAAATTGCTTTAGATAGCTTCTGTGTTGAAAGTTCTTAAACTGGAGCAATACATTCAATAGGCAATTTGCAATGTTGGCATTCTGTTTAGGAACACTGTTTATAGTCATCGGGTATTCTTCTCACAAACACCTTAAATTAATGTTGGATTCACAAAAGCAGACTGAATTATTCTCTGTGTAATTTTGCAGCTTGACCTGAAGCCAAGGTTTAAGTAACAAGTTTTCCTGCATACTGTAGGTTCCTCTCCAGGCTTTCTTCTGCTAATGGGATCAGGGACCTCTACCTGTAATGTGTGTGAATTGTCACGTAGGTAATGTATTTCCTGGAAATGTTCTAACATAGACCTTTAAATCCTTTATGCTCTTACTGGTGCTGTGCTGAATTTTTACCCATGAGCAAAAGTAGATGAAATCAGATTTTTGGAAGGTGCAAAGTGATCTCTCCTGAGCTCCTAAACTTTGTGTTTTAACATTTTTTGCAGTAACTGACAGTTCTTGTTTTCTCCTGCATTCTTGCTTTATTCCACAATGAGCCCAACCAATTAGGGCTTACGAAGGGAACCAGTCATATGTCAGTGCCATGTAGTCATCAGATCTGGTTGCGTGATTAGCTCGCAAAGGGGAAATTAAGCTATCGTTTGTCATATTTGTCTGGGGAGAGGAGACAATGTATTGTTGAGGCAGGAATATGGTAATGGAAAAACAGAAAGCATCAGCTCAGAAGCCCTATTGATACAAAAAAAGTCAATAAGCAGCAGCTTAATCCCTTTAATAAATGTGATATTGCATGCTTTCTTCCACTATACTACAGCAGTTTCATATTATCACAGCAAAAGAGGAAATGTTTATTTTGATTTTCCCCCCGGATGTTTGATGTTTTACCATCCTGTGGGAGGCTTCTCTCATGTCCCTGCATGGTGGGCTGCGGCTAACAGAGGGAGCTCACCCGCTCTCCTCTCCTTGCTCTCCTGTCGGCCAGCAGTTCTGCCAGCACAAGGGTTTAACCCATTGCTGTTTGCTTGTTTTTAAATTTCCAGCTTTGTGTCTTTGCCACATCACTTCACAGGCAAGGAGATCACTGTGTTGACCTCCAAGGAGAAGGGCACAATGTTGGAGAGTATGTGGAGGTGGGTCCAGGGTGGATATAAGCTTTTGGTGCACCCTCCTCTCCCTCTTTTCTGGGCTTTGTAGTTGACTGTTGGTGGGAATGGTGGTAAACAATGATCCAGCAACTTTCAGGGGCAGCAGCAAGCCACTCTTCAGCAGCTAGAGGAGCAATGGCCAGCAATGGTCCTGTGGCGGGTGGACATTTGTCCTCTCTGGCTGGTTTGGCAGGTGTCTTAGCAGACAGTCTCGGCTTTTAGTGTTTTGGCAGCTGGTGGAAGGCTTCAGCAGATTGGGTAGCTGGCAGCTTGTGGGGACAAGCAGCATGACCGTGTAAAACTTTAAAATTATTAAAATATCAATCTAATCAAAATATTATTTTTACTATTTGAATTTAAAACTCTACTAAAAGCATATTAAATATATATTGCATATTAAAACAGCAGCTTAATAGTTTTATTCTGAAATTTTAGTTGCTTGGTCTACCCTGATGAGATAGGGTCTAATTATATATTTGATCTGTATTTGTTTCCTCCACATACGAATTCTGGAAAAGAGATCTGACTTATATATGCATGTCTTCCCCCTCCTTTTACACTATTCAGTAAAAATAATCTATGTGTATGTGAGAGGGAAACAGACAAATAAGCAGACAGATGGACATGTTGCTGACACACTTGACTTGGACCAGCTGTAAATAAAGACAAATTCATGTCACTTATCCATTGTGGAAAAGGTGTTGCCTAGTGAGAAAAATGACCAGAAAAAGATTACAACTGAGATCAAAGGATTACTATTAAATGGGAACCAAATACAATCAAATCCAATTTTAAAAAACAACTGTTTTTAGCATTTTATTTTTTGACAATATCAATTTTTTAGTTGAATAGTTCCAAAAATATGTAAGATAAAGCTTGCTCTTGCTGTTCAGAAACTCTTACATAGTGATCACGGAAGTAGCAACAAATCTAGCTAAGGTGTCTGACTGTGAAATTATTTCTTTGCCCCAGCCTTGGCCGCATCTAAGCAAATGGTGTTAAAGCTGATTTGTGGCAGCTTATACAAATACTGCAGAAATCTCCTGCAAGGACCTGTGTATCATGAGACTGCTCAGATACAAAAGTCTTTTTACAAATTTGGTCTGTGACTGTCTGTAAAATTAAATGAGCTAACTTTTATGGCTCTTACCTCATTCACATAGAAAATTGAGTTCCCTTTCCCACTATCAATTTTGCTTCACCTTTACAGAAAAATGTGGTATTTGGTAAATAAATGCTTTGATTTTAACAGCATTTCCAGTGGAGAAAAATGCTAATATTGCCTGTAATGATCAATCATACTGACCTTGTTGGAGGTGGGGGAAGAAGTACCCATAAGTATTTTTAAAAATAATGTCTTACTTTAAGATCCATAACAACAGACTCGGTAGCTTCCCCTTCTACTTTTTCTCATACTAAGAAGCATTTTATTTTGCAAATTCCAAATGGCAGATTACCCAATTACCATTTTCTAAGACCAATCAGAATGATAAATACATTACTTGGTCATGCTTACAAATGATTGTGATGCTCTTTTTAACACCAAAGTCCCCCAGTGTGTTCTAGTCATTGTTTGTAAATCTCTCTACCTGATTAGTCCGTGTACTCTGTAATAACCCTGAGAGCACTGAACATATGTTGTGGGAAAATGCTGTCAAGCACAGAAAGAAAAAAACCCAACAACCTCTAAGTTAATCTCATTTATCTCTGTCGCCCTTAATACTCATGCTCACTTATTCAGCAGTTAGATAGGGGACGGATATATTTGACTTGTTATAAGGTTTCTGCAGAAATTGCAGACATAAAATGGCTGGAAAAGAAATCATGAAAAGAACTAGCCATTTAGTTAAATTGAAGTTACATTGCAGTTAATAATCAGCCATTGTTGTTATATGCCTTCAAGTCAACCCGACCTTATGATGACTCTATCCTAGTGTTTGTTGAGGAGAGATTTGCCTTCTTCTGCAAATGAGGCTGTGGCTTGCCCACAGTCACTTTGTGCTTGATTCCATGGCTGAGTGAGGAGTGGATCCATTTTTGTAGTCCAACACTCAATCCACCATACCCCAAATCCATTGGCTTTCTCAATCAGACTAAATATGTGTCGTATATGTATTAATATTATGGAAATGTATACAACCTCAATTTCACACCTGATCCTTTCAGTAAAGACTGGTGTCCCATTGGTGACATGCACAGACATAATGTTGAATTGTACCTGTGTATGTCTTGTATTACTCAGGGTAGAATGAAACATTTGGTACATTCATATCCTCTGAAGATGCCAGCCAGCCACAGATGCAAGTGAAACACCAGGAGAAAATGCTGCTAGAATACACCTACACAGCACTCTATTTGCTACCTTTTCTACACAATGACCCTCCCACAAAGATGGCCCATCTTCCTTTGAGCATCTGTACACTCTCATATTCTTTCCCTTTCCTTCTCCCTTTCCTCTCCTAGCATCTTACCCATTTTTTATCACATGGGTTTGATTAAACCATCATTTAATTAACGTTTATCATAGTTTCTTTAACCAAAGTAATTGTTGTAGTCCAGCCTGCACCTGAGGTGTCAGGTGAGCCTGAGGCTGGGCCCGTTCAACCTGTGATTGTACCTGCACCTGACCTGTCAGATGAATCTGGGTTGGGGCCTGGGATTTCTAAATGATTCTGGACAGCCAGAGTTAGATGAGGCTGCTATTCCTGAGGATTCTGGGAGCAGGAATACAATGGTTTCAAGCAGGTAGCTTGAACCACATTCCTTGGGAGAGTCAAAGTGTCAAGAGTCAGATGCCAGTTAACAAACAAAACAGTTTATTCAAAAGATAAGCCAGAAATAACATAAACTCAGAAGGTATCCTTGAAACACTTCACTTATTAGTGTTTCAAGAGTAGTTCGGACAAAAATAACTCAAAAACAAGCCACACTATTTTCCCACGCTGGCATTCAGTAAAAACTAAAAGATGCTTCAATTCAGCTTTGACTGCTAGAAAATATGCAAAATAAACAAAGGCTTGAAACCTTCCAGAAGCTGCAGAGTATAACTGAAAGTGCAAAAGCCTCTTTTGGCTCCAAACCATTTCTGAAAACAGACAGCCGGCTCTGCGGATTTAAAGGGACAGTTCCCAAAAGAAAAACAGCAAACTGGCTTGAAAACAAACAAACTAGAAGAGCAGTAAACTGCTTCCATGGTGCAGATAAAGCCAAGAGCTTCAAAGGGATGATGAATAGCCGTCGTCAGGAGAATCCAAGGTCAGGTCAGGAGGCAGCAGCAAATTCCGAAAGGCAAACCAGTAGTCAGAAGCCGGGAGTAGTCGTCAGTCAGAGGGCATAGACAGAAGCCAGTTCAAATTCAATCCAAAGTCCAAAGAGGATGCAGTCATCCAAACCAGGTCCACGATAAGACACAGCGAGAGCCAAGCCAGATGGTATCAGCAGCTAGAAATAGTAATCAGAATTCAGTCCAGGGAAACCCACACAGTTCCATCCCTCTGCTGCAGAGCAGTCCCAGATAACTTACATCCGAATCACAGTCCAAGTCCAGTCTTCACAGAAACACAGAGATCCCAATGGAGCCTCAGCAACACGCAAAGTGCAGTGGCCAAACATTCCCATTTTATTCCCCTTCCTCCTGGGTGACCAAGCACTCACACCCAAACACCAGGTGTCCCAAATCTACTCAGAGTCCGAACTCCACACAGCTAGAGCTCGTGGATCCGGAGTACCTAGCAATTCGTCGGAGTCCCAATCATCCTGCCCACACTTAGCCCCATGAACACTTAAAGAACCATCCTCCCTTCTCCAAGCATCCCAAGTGGGATCAGCTCCTGCAGAAACCCCAGGTTCAGTAGTATCCATAGGCCCCAAATCCCCAGACATCTCCGGTGGCTGTGCCCATTCAGTGCCCGCTTCCCCAGCCACCACCTGTTCCTCAGCATCCATTTCCCCAAACTCCCCATCTGAATCTTCCTCAGAAGATCCCCCATATAGCTCTCTAAGTCGCTTCCTGCGCAACTCCTCCAGTGAACCCTCATCACGAGGGTTTTTTCTTCCTCTTTGAATCCCATCACCATCAACCATAATCCCCGAAGGCGCAGTCACAACACAAAGTCAAGTTATCCCTTGGCAGATGGGCATTCTAGTCTTGATAAGAGTAATGAAGTTGACAGAAAGAAAGCAATATGTCAACAGAGACAAGAAAGGGAGGTTTTGAGAAGGAACAAATGGTTACTAACGAGAAAGAGTTTTGAGCAAACTTCCCATGGAAAATGGCATTGATTCTAGCTTTAAAAGGAACCACTTCTGAAAGAGAATTCAGAGGTGGTAACTTTGCTCATCGAGAGGTTTGTTCCTGCTTCATGGACTTTTTTTGCATGCTAACTTTGGACTTTCATATCAAGTTCCTGTGAGCCTTGCATTTTGAGCTTTGTTCCCGTTCATGTTCCTGTCCCTGGGTATTTTGGAATATCATGTTATATTCCCAAAAGCCTTGCATTGTGAACCTCTTGTTCCAGTTCAAAATCTTGTCCTTTGCTCCAGTCCTTGATCCTGTGCTTTGTTCTAGTTCATGATCCTGTTCCTTGTACTAATTTCGATTACCTTGATAGAAGTTTATTCTTGTGTTTGGATTTTTATGGGCTCTCAAGTGTCTCGTACCTTGTGGACTAAAGTGTCTCGTACCTTGCGGACCTTGTGGATTAAAACCTTGTTTTATTGACTTTGAACTTTGATTTGCTATTGCCTACATATTGTCTTCAATAAACAGCTTGCATTGCTTATAGCCTGGCTCCAGTGTAGTTTTCAGGTGTCTCTGCAGTCTAGGGGTGCAACAAAATCATTATTTAAGTCATAAACAAAAAAACTAGATGAGCAGATTTGCTAAGTTCTCATGTAAATGTGAAGCTAAATTTGCCCTAAGCTTTATCTTTAGGTTTAAAGGAACTATTCAAGGTACTGAACCTGTTTGCAGGATAAGGTCTGAGCCACCATCCAACAGATCCCAATTTGCAAGCCTCTGTGCTCACAAATTAAACTATAGTTTTCTGATGTAGACATAAAGTGGGTTGAAAATGGCTGAAGCGCTGAATTAAGATGTATGTGAGAAGTGGGAGGACAAATAGGGAGGAAAAGGCAAGCAGGCAATGTACTCATTCTGACAAACTGTTATTTGAGACCATGAATGTTTAGTCTAAATCTGACCTATGTTCTAAGAAAGACAGTTATTCTATTGCCACTTCAACAAAGCTAAGAAAATCATGTTATCTTTTAAAAAAAAGCTTTAAATGGCTGCATAGCATCAAGGATATACTAGGTTTGACATTTCATTTAAGATAGTTAATGATGTTTTTACCTAGGCAGTCACTCACCAGCGGTTTTTACAGCAAGGTCTTCATAAATAATGTGGTTTCTCTTTTTATTTTACAATCTGACAAAATGGAAATTGAGAAGTAATATATCAAGTGCAGTGCTTGCGGATATGTTTTGCTGAGTCTTCCAGAAAGACTAAGGTTGCATCTCCTGACATAACTGCCTTTTTAAAAAATGTCGCCTAACATTCACCATCACATCTCTCTGCTAGTTTTCAATATTGTTAGTGTGCCAAGGGCTTACTGCAATTAAAAAAAGAAATTACTGAGCACCACTGAAATAAATTGGCTCCCATTACCTCCCTTAATGACATTTTGTTTGCTTGCTTGTTTCGTTCATTTTCCCAAATGAATCCCAAACCAACCAAACAGAAAAGTTTTATTGTCACTTAAATGTCTGCACTGGCTAATTTAATAATGCACTGAAAATATGATTTTAAAAAATATCAACAAGGCATTGAGACCTATTGCATACAGGTCAAAACTATGCAGACGTGAAAAGTGAAATTATATCTCCCATAATTCAGTGTAACATTTTAATGTAGAACATTAAAAAAGAAAGAAAAGAAACTAGAAATGTTGTTATATATTTATTTCCTGAAACAAACCCAAAAACAAAGTTACTGGGCTTGTTCCTATTGTTCTTCCCTGCAAAAATGGAAAGTATGGAAAATTGTACCAGTAATAAAGAACACCCACAAGCGTTATCATTTTTGTGTTTCACGAGTCAAATTTTACCAGACATGTGATAACTTTATGCACTTTCCAAATGAAAGAACAAACAGTAACCATCGTATATTGTCTGTTTTCATTTTATTTATTTTTTGTTTGTTTTTCATTCTGGAATATCATTCAGTTCTCTAATACCAATTACTCTTCCTAGGAGAGGAAAAGAGTCTGCAATAAACACTATGGTACAAGCATTTAAATCCATCAGAGCTGACATTTTAATGGTACACTTCTCAATTTCTGCTTATACCAGCATTTCTATTCCCATGGCAGTTGGCTGAAAAAGAGATGCTTCTAGTAAAATGTCTTAATGTTTGAGGTTGTTACAAAGTGGCAAGGACATTTCATTTTGCCCTCTCAGATGAACTGATCCACTCCTCTTAAGAGCTTATTGAAATATGATGGAATGGAGAACACGATGACTAACTCAGTTAAAGCTTTCATCATAGCCTAAAACCACTGTTTACACAGGATAGTGTGATCCCCAAATAATTCACCAATATTTAATTGCATTGTTGCAGCCAAGTCATACTTTATCCCTTTTTCACCCAAACACCACACAGATGAGCAAGAACAGTAAGTTTATTAAGAAAAGAGCATCTGACATAAAAACAGTTTGAAAATATATCCATGAACTGGATTTCCAGATGCTTAACAAAAAAGCAAGGACCAACTCTCAATAGGAATCCCAAAAATCACTTAGGGCAAAAGCAAGAAACTGTAATTCAAGAGTTGTTGCACTTAAACTAGAATTATATCCAAAAACATGAACATGACCATAATCAAAAGGCTTGATACTTGAACTTGACTATAATCTCAAAGGTTTGAAACTTGAAACAAGATTTGTAAGGCATAGAACTTAAACCACAAAACAAGATACAGACTAAGAACTCCTAACTCAGAGCTCCCAAGACAGGCAACTTGACACATAAAAATCCAACGTTGATCTCCCCACCGAACATTGAGTACAATTCCTTAAGAATACTCCATCTTGCCCATGACATCACTCTTTCTCACATCTGCGTTCCCTCTTGTTTATCTTTTAAAGTCTGGGAACACCGGATTTGTCTCTGTTTTGCACTATCCCATTGGATCTGTAAATGCTGGGTTATCTGTCTCCTCCCTATTCTTTTCAAAGTCAATCCCTGGCTGATTCTCATGAGAATCATAGCCTGTTTCCCCGACAAGAGATCTACCAAAAACATTCCCATTATCTCTAAAAACACTTTCACTTTCCCTCACAGAAGCACCAGGCTCAACCAGAAAATCCTCAGAGGCTTCACAGGCCTCAACATGTATTTTATTTCCTTGTAGCAAAGGGCAGGAAACAAACTTCTTTTCTCATGTCTGGATAGAAAGAACTGCCCTCTACCTGTTTATTGTGTTCACTGATGGTGTTGATGAATGTGGAGAGGAAAATGGGGTACCTTTTCTCTCTCAATCTCTCTCCCTTTCTTCCCATGGATGATATATTGACTAAGATCATATTTGTAACAGCAAAGTAAGATGCTTCCTCTTTTGATGAGGTCAGTGGAAGTCTCAGAGGATAAAGATGATTAGCCAAATGATGGTTTGAGGGGATTTTCCAGTGCATTTCTGCATATACTAGAAGCCAACCAATGGTCATTTGAGTCAGTAATGAGTCAGTAATGAAGAAGAATTAGTTTTGCAGAGAGAGACAAATATAATTGCATAAGGTGGCACCGGTTACCTCTTTGCACAATGTCCAAAAAAGAACTGCATATAGTAATGTATATGTTGACCTTGTGTACAAGTTAAGGACAGTTTGGGGGACATAATTATGGATTTTGATAAAATCTGTGAATAAGTGGAAGGTCAGAGAAGGGGAAGAATCAGTGTCAGGGAGTAGCTGCTACTGGTCGTTGCCACTGCCACTTTCCTGCCTAGGCATTCAAAAGACTAGAAGTGACAGAAAGAGAAGAATGATTTGGTACCTCTTCTAGGTTCTCAGCAAGAGCATTGTTTATCCTGGGAGAACCTAAAAGAAGATGGTTCCCTTTTTGATAAGGGTTAAGATATAACCCTTACATTGACCTGTCGATAAATCCCCCAGGGTTCATGGGTCACTTTTGTGATTAATAAACTCATACATGAGTTTATTAGTCAATACATACAGTACTTATGTTAGTGTAACTCCCAGTTATACTATCTTAAATCGCCCAGAGGCTCTTAAGTATAACTTTTCCATTAATATTTCACATATTCTTGGGATGAGTGGGCCCTCTTGACCAGATGCAGCACAGACATCTAGCCCCTTAGTACAAGGGGTGTGCTAATAATACTTAGCTTTCAACACATGACAGCTGATTGGAATTAAGTCTAAATTGACAAGTTAAGGGTGAAATGAAAAAGCAGTAGGGTGGTACCTAACACTAATGGAGGCAGACAAAGAGGGTTGGCTTAGAGGCAGGAAAAGATCACAGGGATATACTATTCTGAAAGTAGTAGGAAAAGGATAAAGACCCAAAACTATTCATTTGGTTTGTACAGAAGGAATTAACAGTCTACAACTCTCCTGTATGATGAGTTAGTTAGATCCATGAACAGAAATCTGCAGATGTCTAGTCCTCTCCTCTGATGTACATGGGTCAGTTACTTTTAAGGAATGATTTTTAGAATGTTGGTTTTAAGAAGAACTATTATAATGACATGTTGAAGCAATCTATAATTGATTAATGATGCCATTGCTCCCACTTATTGCCACTATTCAGTTATGGATTCTGGAAGATCCACTTCATTGCGCAGGAGCTAGGAAAATCCAAGATCATGAAATCCAAAATTTTACATTCACATTTTTAAAAGGCAGGATTCCTATAATTTACTAGCATAATCCAGTTCAGAACCATGAGTTTTCAGCAGGTTCAGATAGCTTTATTCATAAAACAGAGTTGATTATAACACACAATCATTGTCAGAATTAAGAACCTTTCAGTTACACATTCCCCAATTTAAAAACAAGACACATTTTGTAGGTTTCTTTTTAATTTGAATTTGTATGTAAGTTGGAACAGATGTGTGTGTGTGTGTACACACACACACACACACATACTTGGACACCATAGGAAAGGGTTAGCAGCCCTGTAGTGTTTGTTTTGCTGTCTGTGCCTGTTCAGAAGACTTCACCTCACATGCTGTCCCTGTGATAATTGAATTTTGAAAAAATTGGCTTTTTGTGGAAACAAGGATTGGAAAGAAAGCTTCGGTGGAGATACCTTTTCTCTATAATAATACTTTCAGAGTGTATTTCCCTTCCTGGGGGTAGATTTCTCCTACTTCCTGTTGTCTCACCCCATTCTTAACTATGAGTGGTTTATAAGATGGATTTTTGAAACTCAGTGACTGCCTGTATATTTAAAGCACAAAGCAGTTCAAACATTTCTGTGGGTTTTCCTCCCATTTTCCAACAACCCCAAGAATTCTGTTTCCCAGGTCTTACCCCTCTTTCTCTTTCCCGTATCAAGTTTCTCACAGGAATGAACTTGGCAGCTCACAGCTCAGTTTTCTTCCTCCACACATCTGCTCATTATCCTAAACCACAAATGAAAAACCTTCCCTCTTCCCAGCATCATTGAGTGTTACAAAACATACATGGACCACCTCCCCCTCAGTTGGGAGGGGAAGGAGGAGGAAGAAAGAGTAAAAGCAAGTGAAGCAATAGCTGTCAGAGCATCGCATCCTCTTCCATCACCATAGTCTTGTCCTGCAGGTCTGCTGGGACAAGGATATAGTGGTAAAACATGTGGGTGACAACATTCTTCCAACAGCACCTTCAACCCATGCTGACCTACTGGAACATCTTCTTCAGCTTTTGTCTCTGCCTTGCCTTCCTAGGGAAAGTCAGTTTGCCTTGGCTTTATCTGTCAACTGGTGTGTGTACATGTGTGGTGAGGGGGGCTCTCTCTGCTTGGAGGTGAGGGGTCGCTGCCCCCCTGTAGCTCCTCCCTGGCTCTCCTTTCTTTCCCTCATTTGATGAAGGGAAACTGCGACTGAGCAGGGTGTGAGGTGACAGGTTGTGATGGCCCTTGCACGGGTGCCACCGGGTCTAGGCGGGACAGCCTGATTCCGGCAGTGCATGTGAAAAGGTCCCTAGTCCTATCATAATTTCTTCCACCAAAAGTTGTTAATTCCATGAATGATGTAACCATCTTCATCTAAATATTGCTCCATTTTCCGGTCAATGAAGTCCATTCTCTGCTGTGAGTTGCTTTTATGGCAGAGAGCAACAAACTTTGCTTGGGCATAAAAGGTAGTTTGGAAGATTGGACAACACTTCGTGTCCATGTTCATTTAAACCCATTTTCCCTTTCATATTCTCCATTTGGCTGAAAAAAATTGTTTTTAATATTCAGTTTGACAAAACTGTATATTCATTTTTCATTTTAAAAATCTCTCATGAGAACTGAGGAAAAGGTGAATAGTGTATGCAGTAACCAGAACTGTACAGTTGCAGTGAGGCCTGTAAAATTAATTAGACTGTAAGTAACAGCTTGAAGGCACACAACAACAGCAAAAAATTTCACCCCACTGTCTACTTAAAATGTTTATGGATGTGTTCATGCAAGCTATTATGACAAGACAGAGGAAATAATTTTCCATCTCTCCCCCTTTTCTTGGTTTCAAGATGCCCCTTCATTAAAATGTCTTTTCTCAAAGCATGTTATTACAGACACATGACAGAAACAGAGTCCCTGCTGTAGAGTTCTTCCTTGCCTTTAACAAACTAGACCTGTTGTGGTTTTCCTTGTCTTTGGATCTATTCATGCGGTGATATTGTTGAATTTTAAATTAGAGAAGGGGACAGTGTCTTTTACATTTATTAAAGACAGTCAATTCCTTTGACTCTTTTTCACATTCCCTTCTAACATGCTATTAGCACTCAATAGGGAATTCTGTGCTACTCAGATGTGATTAGATTGCAAAAGCTGAACTCAACCAAAGAACATACTCAAAACAGCTGCCAGCTAAGAAGTGACCCAAGAAAGACACGGGGTTATAGTTTGATGTGTTTATGTTACAAGCGATTTGAAAGGAAAGGCTTAGAAGTAAAGAACTAAAGGGAAAATATATTTCAAGAATGCTACTGTTGCTTATCTTAAACGCTTGTTTGTTAAAAGCTGTTCAGATCACATTTAAAATTTCCCTCAGAGTTTATGGGAACAAAGAGATGGCTTTACTAAAAAGTATTCAGTATGAACCATTGCCAATTAAGATTTTTTTCTCAATGGATATGTCTCTACTCCATTAGAACTGGAAACATTAACATTCCTTACCTGATATTTGCTATACTATTTCACAGTTGATTGTGAATCTATTCATGGAGTCCTAATGTGAATTTACAGGGGCTAAAAAAAAACTCAGCCCCAATGTCGAACCTGGCAAAACAAAAATGCTTATCCAGAGCAGGTGTGGGGGTTTTTTTCTCACAGCCTGAAGGCAAAAGCTCTGAATAAACATAAGATTTTAAATCCAAGCTTTTTTAAAAAGCTCTCAAATCCCTCCCCTCCCCATTTGCCTGCATATCACACCCCAAATTAAATTAGAATTGGCACTGAACTAGGAAAAGAGGTTGGATGAGGGCAAGTCTGGGGATGCCTGCTCATTTCATCTGAGCATTACATCAATTTATTATTCCCACCAGATGTGGGGAATTTCCCTCTTTTTTGTGGTATAGGTGTTAATGTTCCTTTGTTTGATTTATATTCCTTACTCCTGGTGCACTTACTGGCCATTGCATCTAATATGTTCATCACATAGTTTTTTTTGGGTAAACTTACTGTATTTCCCAGAGTCTAATGTGCTCTTTTTTGGCTAAATTATGCCACCGAAATGATGGTGCATTAACTCAACACAGACAACGGATCTCTTCAAATGGGGTATTTTTGCCTGATTTTGCTGCTTTTATGCACGGCTTGGAAGGGGCCTGCCATTCACCATCACATGATGCACTGCAGGCCCTGCGCACATTCCTCCCAAAGTGAAGTGGAAGTGCTGAAAGGTGCTTTCTCCACCACTACAGGGAGGAAAGTGTTTGGGTAGCCCCAACAGAGCTACCCACACTTCCCCTTCTTTTTGCTGTGCGATGGCAGAAAGGGTGGTGGGACAACATGCATTGCCACCCTTTCTGCCATCTGCCCCAAAAGGGCCATGTGAAGAGGTGGAATGTCTTATCAGGGATGCTGGCAATCGAACAACCAACAGGCGAAGGGAAGCCATGCCCCTCCATCAGTCTGAGTTGTGATGGAGGAGATCTTTAAAAGGTGACAAATGAAGTCTGCTGAGAAATGTTTGATAAAAAGAAAGGATTTGAGGGAGCATTGTGGTGATGTAGTGGCTCACAAAAAAATGATGTGCAATGTTGTAATAGCCATCTCTTTCTTCAATGAATTAGATAGAAGTCTCAAGGAGGATACCACCATCAACCCAAAATGTGTTGTCTAAAGTTCAAAAACTGTTTATGTTTCAAAGGGACAAGCTCCAATCATTGTACAAATGCTCAGTTGCTGTTTTTTAGACTTACCCAAATCTAAATGGAAGTAGGAAACTGTATTATTATTTCAGAAAGAGAAAGAGACCTGAAGTATACTTACATTGTAGAATTAATGCAGTTTGTCATTTTGTTAATTTTGGGTCAGATCTCTAATCTGTTAAAATCATTTGAATTCTGAGCCTGTCTTCTGAACTATTAGTTATCTTTCTCAATTTGGTATCGTCTGCAAACATGATAAGCATGCCCTCTAAACTTTCATCTATGTAATTCCTAAAGATGTTGAGCATCACTGGGCCTGTGACAGAATCCTGTGGCAGCTCACAAGTCACTTGATATGAATGGCTTTCAGTTTTTCATATAGTGCTAGAAATTCTGGGACTGAATGGAAATTTCATTGGAAAGTCAGAATTCATATTTCAGAGATGATGTCCTCATCCCTAATAACTAACTCCCTGCCCAGTGGTTCAAGGCAAGAGTGAGTCAGGATTTAAGATTTCAGCCAATCCAAGACAGCGAAAGAATTGGATAACTGACCCATCCTGGTTTAGTCTCTCCCTTTTTCATCAGTTTAGGCATAATTATGAAAAATCATATGTTCCTACACATCCATTATATACTACAAAACATCATGGAAAAACCTGGGTGAGAGGATGCAAGCTTCAAATTCACAACAAGGAAAGGTGTCCTTTCTTATATTTCTTCCTTGTCTTTCTTTCTTTTTTGAATTGTTGGCCATAAACATCGGGATAAAGAGCATCGGGAGCCTATTGTCTGAGGGATTTCAGGTACTGTGTTTTGGAAAAAAACTACTTCCCCTCACAATATATAAAATGTGTATTTTAGATAAAAACGTGTTTAAATTGAACCAATACTTTGAAGGAAAGTACATTTGGAAGTGAATCATTTATAAGGAAATGCACATTTTTCAAATTATATGTTTTCATACTGATCTATACCTAGATTTATATGTATTATAGTCAACTATGACAAGAAAAGCCCAACATCTCTGTGTTTTCTTTTCCTTTTTTCCTTTTCTTTCTTTTTCTCTCTTTGACTGGCTGTGCATCTGCCTCACTTAACTACAGATGGCTTGTCAAATCTATCAAGTCCTGATTGGAATAGATTACTGAGTTGATGGAGCACTGGGATTAGGGCCATCTTTCTGCAGGAGGCTCTGTAATCATGATGAGAGGCTATTGTTGCCTGGGAGCTCAAAAATGACAAACCACACTGCACCGCGAGGATCAACAAAAGCTTTCAGTAATACAGCAGGGATTGAAAAACAATAGTGTCGGCTGCATGTCCATCTAAGCCCCCGAGAACTCAAGGAAAAGAGTTTCAATGCACTCAGAGTATGTGAGAGAAGGCGGTATTTTATTTATAATAAACATGTTTAAACTAGTGATTGAAGGGGAGAGCTTCAGCATAACATAAACAGTCAAGTTCTGTCCTTGAATACAATTGTATATCACCACTCAGTTTAGGCAAGGTGGCTAGAGGTAGCAAGGAAATGTAAACTAGTGTGCTTTTTCTTGATTTTTTTTAGTGTTTGCACCTGCAGACTAGTTGTTGTTGTTGTTGTTGTTGTTTTTAACAAGCCAAGAAAGGAAGAAGAAGTAGACTAACAGATCCAGACTATCCCTGAGATTTCAGAGCTAAAGCCTGCGATCTAGGGAAAACCTCTTGTAATATTATAGGTGGTAGATTCTGCTTATGACATTATACATAACACTACATGGAGCAATTTGTTTTCAAACTTCGGTCCTCCAGGTTTTTTGGACTTTAGCTCCCAGAATTCCTGACTGTTGGCCAAATTGACTAGAGTTTCAGAGAGCTGAAGTTTAAAATACCTAGAAGATTTAAGTTTGGGAACAACTTCCACCACAATGTTTTTCAGTATGTTTTTCAAATGCAAAACATCAAATCTAACAAATGAAAATATATAAAGAGAAAATGGGGGTTTTTTTCAAGACAGTCTTCTCACCCTGAAATTCCTTCCCTCTCCTTGAGGACTAGAGAAGAAATGCCCTGAGAGACAATCAATCGCCAGCACCAAATTAATCCATTTAATTTGATTAACCTTCACATCTGTGGTGGCAATTCTGCAGCCTTTCAAATGTTGTTGAACGGCACCTCTCAACAATTCTAGCCACAAGGCTAATGGTAGGGAATGCTGGGAGTTGATGTCTAGAAATACACATATGATTTTGAACCTTATCCTGTCTCCTGTTCAATTTTTTTTTTGTCTCTAACAGATGAGTGGCAAGATCTCAAAACATTCTTCTGTCTTGAACGGAGAAATTAATAGTAATTTTTTTGATTTGGAAGAGGCAACTCCACAGTACCATGAGAAGAAGAAAAATGCTTTGCTCTTTTTCCTACACGGTTAGCAATATATAAGCTTAACTTTGAAACTTTATTTTCCCAAATAACAATTGAGGCCTGCACACTACGCGAATATAGCATAGTGATCCATCTTAATGCTGTGGTTTATAGTTTGCTGAGTCGTTGGTTTATAGTTTGCTGTGGTTTATAGTTTGCTGAGTCTTTGGAAGGCTCTGACTGGGAATTCTAAATACTTTCTCAAATCCCAGATTTCTGTAGGATAGAACCTTGACAAAGTGGAATCACAGTGCTATAACTGCATAGTATGAAATAGTTCCTGGTCCCACATCATAAAAAACCCAAAATTAACATCGTCTCTTCTTTCTTCTCTCTCTTTCTTTCTTTCTTTCTTTCTTTCTTTCTTTCTTTCTTTCTTTCTTTCTTTCTCTTCATTTTTCTACAAAGTCTGTAACACTGTGATCCTCTTTAACAAATATTATTTTAAATGTTACTGTCAAATAGTTTATTTATTTATAACAGATATGCCCCGCTCCTTAGCCAAAAAATCTTCCAGAGCCACATGAAAAATAAATTTCATGGCAACTCCTCCTTCAGGCTTGCAATCTAAATGTAAGACATAATTCAAAAGGAAAACAGAATGGTAAGGGGGAAATAGGAGAAACCATTTCATTGTTTATAATGGACCAGAGAGATGGAAATGGTTCAAGTACCCTGATGGAATACCTGCTGCTGATAGACAGTTGAGAGAAAAAGGTAAAGGTACCATCTTCTCCCTGTTCACCTCTTACAGCTGCATTGTGTATTAGTGAGATGGAGAAAAGGCTTCCCAATCTGCTATACAAGCAAACATCTGTTGTATATATTCATGTCTAAGTTAACTTCATGCATAAATCAAGGAATTTTTTTATAGATTTTGATATGATCTGTGGATTCTGCAGAGGGGAAAGCACAAATGCAGCCTCCAAGGCCAGCCACCCCTGCCACTGTTTCCGCACCTAGAAATTCAAAAAGTTCAGAATTTATAAGAAATTGATGGAGTCACCACAAGTTGACAGACAACTTGAAGGCACACACAGAACACCAATAGGATTTATGTCTTTGTGTTAAGTAAGCAGAGAATCTGTGATCACCAGTGGGTTTAGGGATGACTCAAATCTCCATTACTGTGACCAAAATTAACTTAGTAATTTTTGTGTTATATCTTATGTTGCTTATTACTATTCTGGTACCAATTTTGGTACAAAAACAACATTAAACATTTTAGTCCACATCCATAAGAAAACAACATAATGTGTAACACATACTCATTACACAGGAAAAAGTACTTATGCTTCATATGTTTTTTCTCTGTCTCATTTTTTCAAGGGACATTTTCATTCCTTTGTCATTCCCAAGAAATAATGTGCTAGCAATAAATTGTTAGTTGTTGTGACACATTACTTCCAAAGTCTCGCTAGGAGGCATCCCCCAGATCAAACTCAGCTGTAAACTAATACTTGTTTTATATATAGGAAAGGCATTTAACAGTACAATCAGTTCATTTGAAGGAAATGAGCCTCACTGAGTTAAATTGAAGTTACTTCAAAGTAAGTAATTTTCACCTTAAAATCTTATGATTTAAAAAATGCCACTGTTCATAATGCAGATTCCATTATCTTAGCCTAAGCATTTCCTTCCATGTCAGATATTTAGAAGAAAATATTTCTAAACTATGCATATATAGAAAGAAATGGATGAGAATACTTGTAGGCAGAACAAAGGGAAGTGGGAAATGAGTACCTTTACTACAGATATCTATCCATATATAATTCTTTAAGCCTGTGAAAAATCAAATATTGGTAATCGCTGCTTCTCCCTTGTTTCCTTCTCCCTCTCCACAATTCTAATAACATGCATTATACTTTCCTTACTATATGTACCTTTCATTTCACTCAAAGCCTTTAATCCTCCTCTTTTTAGATAAAATGCCACAGCCATACCACAGTAGGTTAAGAATGACTGACAAGTATGTATAATTATGGTTTCAATACCGAAGTATGTTTTACAGGGATTTTTAAAAGAAAAATGTTCAACCTTGAAAATAAAGAAGCAGTGCCCTTTCTGCAGGATAAAAGAGTCATATCCAATTGCTTCATTTCTTTTGCAGAATAAAATAAAAGACTTTTTAAAACAAAGACTATTTCCCTAAAGACTGCCAGAGGAAGCCTTTTCCAATAGATAATACCATAGCAATGAGGAAATCAAACAAGGGCAAAAAATAGATTTTAGGAAAGGTTTCCCCTTTTTTAACCTCACTTAACATTCAGTAGCCCACAAAAGGCAGAGGGAAAAATGTCATTTTATTATTGCAAACTCCCTTTCCTTCATTCATAACTATATAAATTTGATCTGAATTCTCTACTGAAGTTCAGATTCCATTATATTCTTATTAAAAACTAAGCAATGGGGAATCTGACAGAGCATTTGCAAACTCATGTTTGCCTCAGAATAAAATAGATAAAATCTACTAATTCTGAGGAGAAGATCCATTTGTGATGTTTAAGCATTACTTCTATTTAATATTGGTACCAGTTTTGTTAGATTATGTGGTAAGTTAATGATAAATCTTAAGGTTACCATACTCTTTTTCCTGAACATGTCTTCTTTTTCAAAGTTAAAATTTCTGTCCAAACAATTTTTTTAAAAAGGCCAGTAGATGCTGCCTCTTCATCATGGCTCAGTCTTGGAGGTAGGAAGGGGATAAGCCAAAGAGACCAGACACTGAAGGAGAAATTCAAGCTGCACAAGACAACCGAAGTAGTCTCAGGTCACATGGATCCAATGGCATTAGCTGCTTGATGAGGTGGTTCCCAAAAGAGACAGGGAAGGGACAAAGAGAAGCCAAGTTTTTATTTATTTAAATAAAATAATATTGATGTTTCTAGTCACAAACATCACCATTTATATTTTAGGGGTATTTAACATGAGAGTCACAGCAATTGTTGGTTTGAAGTAGTCAGTCTGTAATGCATCCTCTTTTTCCTTTTCAAAATATGATAACCCTACAAATACACATCGGTCAATTGACATAATCACCACTAGTGGTGAGTTTTATTGTGTTGTGTTTTGGAGTGCTTTTTTAAGAAGGAGGGAGACTGCCGGAAGGTGTTTCTGTTGCAAAAGGAGGTCACTGTCACATTATTATTTGTGCTTGTAAAATATTTTTTTTCTCAGAATGTTTCCCACCTGGAGAAGGGCATTAAAAGAGTCTTTCATGTAATAAGTCTAAGGCAAAGAAGTTGTTTGCTGCAATTGTGATTCATCTGCCTTAGATAATAAACTCCTACAAATAAGTGCCCTTACTATTGCCATCTTAGTACGAAGTTGGTCTTGATATTTTTTAAAAATCAATAACTTTGTGTTTGTTCTGCACTGAAGCCAGATGGTAATGACTGTAAAATCAGTGCCCAGTTAAACCTATTAAGATAGTGATTAGAAGCAAAGATGGTCTGACTGTTTACTAAAGGCACAACTATTGCTATTTTACAGTGCTACAACAGCCTGGTCTCCCACATCACTTTATTGAACTAAATTACTGTGCTTGCTACCTTCCAAATCAGGTCACCTAAAACACAGCATGTTTTCAGAGAGAATTTGTTCTTCCAAGTGCTAACAGGGGGGTGGCCTAAAAGGGGGGACAGCTATCACAGTTCTGTCTTGTTGCATTTTTGAAGTGAGAGTGTTACTATTGTTTAGTGATAGAGTTGGCCCTCTGCATCCATGGATTCTTCACCCATATATCCACCTTCCAAGGCTTGATTTTTTAACTATCCAACAAGTAAATCTTGATTTTGCCATTTTGTATAAAGGATACTCTTAGACTATGCCACTAAATATAATGGGACATTTTGGTATGCACAGGGGGGCTGGAATCAAACTTCAATGGATGCCAAGGCCCACTGTACTATTCAACTGCATTTTTTAAGTTCAAGCAAAATTATGCACTCAACTCAGGTACAACAGTGTGTTGTATGTATATGAGGCAAAAGGATTGGAGTTGAAAGCAGCAATTTGTGGGTGGAAGTATTGCTACTCTCCCCAAGCATTTCATTATCAAAAGTCACACTTTGAACTCCCACAAAGGGATAGCCATGTTTCTTTATTTGTTTGAGTACAAAAAAGTCAGAAGGAAGGGATCAAGGGAACCTTTAAGACTAACTGGATTCCTTTGACAGAAGCTTTCATAGATTTTTTTCATATACACACGGAATACCATCAGTGTCGTGTTTAGTGCCAAAAAACAATCCATCCATCTATAGCACCAAAGTCCAACTGCAGTGCCCTTGAAGACAAAATGACACCAGGGTCACAGTAGGTTTGTGCAAAAAGAAAATCCCTTTACTCTTTACAGCAAAGTTTCAGCAGAGAAGAAAATAAACAGCTTTATCCAGATGTAGCAGAAAATATAGTCCTTCAGCATTCAAAATAAAATACAACTTAATTCAGTGACTTACAAAACAAATGATCCTTTCCAAAGAGCATTGTTTAACTATCTGCAGGAGAAAAATAACAGAGCTTGACACCCTCAACAGCTGTTTGTAAAGAGCTCCAAATTGTATACTCAAACCTCTGTAGTTATGCCCTTTGATTGCAGCAAGAGAAATCACTTGCGTCTATTAACCCATGCAACACACCTGTGTGTGGAACCTTTCCTTCTTTACACACACATCTACCTTAACCTTGGTTTTGATCTTTGCAAAAACTCACCAAGTTTTCTGTATACTTTAACAATCAGTACCATTCACCCAATTGAATACTTGTGTTCTCCTTGGTTCCTAACTTGAAGAAGGAGCAAAATTTTAATGTGGAAGGAGATCTTGATCCTTGTCCTAAGACTTGTCTAAGTGCAGTGTTTGTCATATATTTTGCCCTTGCACAGTGTGATTCCTTTTTGCTTGGTAAGAAGCTAATATACTGATCCTCCTCCCACAGGGAACCATTTTCTTCCTTCATGAGAACCAAAAATAGCTTACAATAAGTTTAAAACAAAATATAGCTGAATACCTGATGCCCAAGAAAAATTCTAACATGAATAAACAAGCCAATATTCATTCGTTTTAAACGCACACTCCATAAAAAGACTATCTTGCAATCCATTACAATCAAATGTGTGTTTAATATAAAAATAAGGTCTTTATCTGCCCTTTTGGAACAACCATAGTTTCCAGTTGAACACAGGAAGTCCAGCAGCACATTGTAGTTAAGATGGCAAATGTTATTAATGAAGAAAAACAAGCAAGTAGAAATGGCTGCAGCAGTTTGCTTTTGCCTGAGTCTGTTGGAAGGTTTGCACTCAACCCTGTTAAGTGCAAGCTATTTTTGCACTTTGAACTCAGATTGCAACAACCAAAATAAGCTAAAAACAAGGGAATTGTGGGAAGAGGAGAGATAAATTGGAACATTTTTTAAAAAATGCTGAAAAAGTGAGATGACACGTGGGGCTATCCTTCCTAGTTCGGACATTTGGAGAGTAGGATATGTTCAGTATTCCCAATGAGAGTAGCAATCCTGTTTAATGTTTCTGCTTCAAGCAGAAGGTCATTAGGAAAGAATCTTATGGAGACAACTGGCAGCTCCTGGCTTGATCATACCATTATTTCACAGTATGATACCACACACACTGAAACCAGTAGCCCAACAAAAACAAAGCTCCCCTCTCAGATCCCAAATCTATTTCTCTCACACATGGTTTATTTTCAAACCCTTAGAGATATATTCTGGAGATAGTAGAATCAATGAAGTGGCATCAAGCAGTTACACATTGACAGTGACAAAGGACTCCTCATGAGAGAATGGATGTTTTGGAAAGTTTGTGAGAATAAAGGCTTCTTTAGTACAACATCTTCTATCCAAGGAGCAAAGAAGATTACTTTTTAAAAATGAGGCAAAATGTAATTCTGGGGCATGTATCCAAGTGAAAGCAGGATGGATTTTCAAAAATAGAGCTACAATTTTGAGTAAAAGCAGAAATATTCCTACAAATATAGACCAGCTTCTGGAAGACTACATATGTTTTCTTAGTTAATTACTAGGCCTTGAAAACATAATGTATTCTGAGTAGCAGAACTAAGCTGAAAGGTTTCCTAAAACTGTTGCTTAATTTAAGGTTTTGGTACTAAAGAGATTAGTTGGAAGCATTACATATTGCAGCCTAGCATTAATAAGCAAGCTACAAACACATTAATTCAGGAACCGTAAAGTTTTATATGAAACAGGAACAATCCAACCCAATTTACAGAGACAGTAATCGCCAAGATTATTTTTAATCTTGGAATTCCTAATTGCACTATATTGTTTAGAAAATATAACTTTTCCTGGTATTGTATGCCTGAAAGCAGTCCCGTATTGTTCCATTAACTCAGTGGAGGCCACTAGGGGGTTCTAAAGAGAGGATAGTCCATTTTATATGGGTGAAGGGTGGGTTGCAGGAGTAAAACCATTTTCCCTATTTTCCTATTATTTTTCCCCACCCATGTTTCCATCATGGAAACAACCCTTGTTTATGTTAAGGGAAGTGAGGAGGGGGAATAACCAGCAAAAACAGGGGTAATTGTGTCCCCCTTTAACTCCCCACCTCGACAGAATGGACTATCTTTCTCTCTAGTGCCCCCTAGTGATCTCCACCCAGATAATGAAACAATACCGCAGTTCCCAAAGAATGCTACCTGTATATGGGATTCTCATTCTGTTAATAGTGAAGTAAAGGTGGTGAGAATAACTGCTCAGATTTCTTTACCCTTCAAAATAAATGACTGACATTTTAAGACTATTATATTTAGTGGTGTTATGATTAATTTTGAAGTACAGGAGAGTCATCAGCTTCAAGGAGAATCCAAATGCATGCAGCTGTGCTGATACATATTAACAAACCAGTGGTTTTCATTGGTGCCAAGGACAGATCTTTTGCCAGTCTAATGAGTCCTAGTTGCCCATTTGAGATCCAGGTAACCTCAGATACATGACATTATAAAAACATAATAAAATCGCTTGGAAAAATACACTTCCTAGCCAAATGTATTTCCTTGCTGTGAGAATTGCGGTTAAACTCAGAGAGAACAAGAGATTCTGGAAAATGATCTTATCATCCTTTCCAATCAAAAAAATCCTGGCACTTTGACTCTACAAGCCCTGCTTCACCACAGTAGTTCTATCACTGGAGTTCATTCCATCATTCATTAAATGAGACAGACTTACAAGCGATAAAGCAATTCTTCAAGTTCATCGGAATCCATCTGACCCTTTTGCTTCTGAAGATATCTTTTCCAGAAAGAGAGCTCAATATTGGCTTAGAAACCTATTGGTGCTCTCTTGAATTGTTCAAAATCTGGGAGAGACACCTCTAAGTAATGTAGGGAAGGGAAAATATTCATAATTATTCATTCTCAAGTAGAAAATCACTTTCTCAACCATCAGGAAACCTTCAGGAAAAATAATAGACTACAGAAAATTTTGTGCAATTTTCTTCTGGTATTCGATGACCTGAAGTGTTACAAAGGAATCATTCTGTGAAAAAAACCTTTGGGGTGTGTTTGTAAAAACAGACATTTCTTCTTAAGAAAATGGGTTTTCTACACAGAAAATTGGGGAGAGGGATTCTCAGTAGAGGAATTCCTCTGCAACATTTTAGGATGTTTGACTATGGGGAAATAATGAGGGGAAATATTCATATTCTCTCAATGCAGGGTGAGAGCAATCAAGGAATGATTTTGATGTGTTTTAATCTTAAGTTGATGCCTTTTAATGCTTTTATGTTTTTATCAATGTATTCTAATTGTGTTGCACCCCACTTCAAGCCTTAAGGAAAGGCAGGTAATAAATAAAATTAATTAATGTTATTATTAGGTTTTTCAGGATGAAATAGTCAAGGAATTGCATCATGATGGTAATGAACTTTTAGCATCTGCAACCTCTTGCAGCATCTTCATCCCACACATACCCACCCACCCACCCCAGCCTTAGACTCCGGCTACTCAGATTCAGAAAGACCAGTTATTAGAAGCTGCAGATTCCTGGAAATCTGCCTCTTCCTTTTCAGCTGAATCTTCCAGCATCAGAGAGAGAGAGAGAGAGAGAGAGAGAGAGAGAGAGAGAGAGAGAGAGAGAGAGAATTATGACAGATTCATAATTAACTATACCAGCATTTTAATAAGTGTAGACCCCCGGTCCTCACTTACTGGGCAGCAGTCACTGCAAGTAACAAGAGGCCTCTCCCGCTGTTGATTGAAAAGCAATTAGGCGACATTTCTGCCATCAAAAATCTCTAGCAACAAAAAGCAGGATTCCTGCCACAATTTGAAAGCAAGCAAAAGCAGGGTACCTGCCTCAACTCCCCTCCCACTCAAACCAGTGAGAAGGGGTGGAAATATCAGCCGCCTGCTTCCTAATTGACAGGAGAGCAGATCCCTGTTGCTCACAATGGCTGATGCCCAGTAGGATCATAGAAGCATAGAATAATAGAGTTGGAAGAGATGTCATGGGCCATCCAGTCCAACCCCCTGCCAAGAAGCAGGAAATCACACTCAAAGCACCCCCGACAGATGGCCATCCAGCCGCCGCTTAAAAGCCCGCAAAGAAGGAGCCTCCACCACAGTCCGGGGCAGAGAGTTCCACTGCTGAACAGCTCTCACAGTTAGGAAGTTATTCCTGATGTTCAGGAGGAATCTCCTTTCCTGTAGTTTAAAGCCATTGTTCCACGTCCTAGTCTGCAGGGCAGCAGAAAACAAGCTTGCTCCCTCCTCGCTATGACTTCTGCTCACATATTTATACATGGCTATCATGTCCCCTTTCAGCCTTCTGTTCTGCAGGCTAAACATACCCAGCTCTTTAAGCTGCTCCTCATAGGGCTTGTTCTCCAGACCCTTGATCATTTTAGTTGCCCTCCTCTGGACACATTCCAGCTTGTCAACATCTCCATTCAACTGTGTTGCTCAAAATTGGACACAGTATTCCAGGTGTGGTCTGACCAAGGCACAATAGAGTAAATGGGGACTGGTCAATGAGACTGGGGAAACACCACATAGCTACAGAGCATACATGGTTATGTAGTTGCCCTTATTATTTCCAATTATACAGTTTTTATTGAATACAGGGAGTCCCCGAGTTATAAACATCCAAGTTACACACGACTCCTAATTACAAACAGGAGTGGGAAAATTCACTCCTGAAAGAATTATCATGGGAAATAGGTATCTCCACTGAAGCTTTATCACAAAACCATATTTTCATGACAACTCATAATTTTTAGAATATAATTGTCACAGGGACAGAAAGTGAAGGGAAATCTTAGAACAGGGGTACAAACAGTAAAACAAATGGTACAGAGGTGTTAACCATTCCCTATGCTATACAAAACTAAAATAAATGGCTGTGCTGTAACGGACTGGATAACAATTCATTATAGTCAGCTCTTCACATTCACTGGGGATAGAGGCACAACACCTCTGTGAAAGTGAAAAAACATAAATTTTAAATTTTATGAGGCTGTGCCTCTAGAACAAGGGTTCTCAAACTTTTTTAGCAGTGGGCCATTTTTGAAGCAAAAGTTTCTTGTAGAGCCCCAAGAAATGTGTGTGTGTGTGTGTGTTTCCATCATGGTCCGGGCCAGTGGCAGATGGATGGAGGGTGTTTGTGTGAATTAATTCCACAGTGCAAGAAAGAAAGAAAGAAAGAAAGAAAGAAAGAAAGAAAGAAAGAAAGAAAGAAAGAAAGAAAGAAAGAAAGAAAGAAAGAACAATGTAATATTGAAAATGAAGAACAATTCTAACCCACATAAACTTAACAGTATTTCAGTGGAAGGCCCCAGCGGCCATCCAGTCCAACCCCCTTCTGCCATGCAGGAAAAGCACCATCAAAGCACCCCCAGCAGATGGTCATCCAGTCTTTGTAGTAGTAGTAATAATAATAATAATAATAATAATAATAATAATAATAATAATAATAATAATAATAGCAGAAACTCCCGAGGCCATCCATTCCCTTCTGCCATGCAGGAAAAACAATCAAAGCACCCCTAAGTGATGGGAAGGAAATAGAGCTTTGGAAGCAAAGAAAGCAGGAGGGAGGATCTGGGCAGCAAGAAAAAGATTCAGGGCAGTGAGGGGAGGGGAGGATCTATGCCTTGGCAGGATGCTGCTGCTGTTTGTAATTTCCCTACATTTCTTAGGAGGAGGACAGAGTAGGAAGCAGCATGGTGCAGCAGAGCCCCTCACTATCATACGTGGAGCACCAAGGACTCCTCGGAGCACAGTTTGAGAAGCCCTGTTCTGGGAATTTCTAGTTTTTTCAACATGACTCCATTGTCAACTTCCACCAGATATTGACCATAAAATTACATTGGAGGACCTACGATGTCATCAGATCAGTTGATTTACCTGTCGTACACCACTTTTTCTCCTCTTTTACCACAGAGCCCTACTCAAGACACACATGAACTTCTAGTATTGCCATCATTATCATTGGGGAAAGAAAGCTGTAAGACAGAACTTGCATATCACTTCAAAATCAGTGTCTTTTAGTGGAATCTGCTAAGTTATTCATCTTATTCAACTACAAGTCAGTAAGCTCTCTCTATCTATCTATCTATCTATCTATCTATCTATATATATATATTCCTCACAGAAATGTAGACATTGTCCCACAGTTTAATTGGTAGTATAGTATATGACACAGACTGTAATAACTGAAGTGTAAAACCACTCATACTGAAAAGGAAGATCTTCAGGGAAGATTAAATGTATGGAGCAAAACTAGATAAAACACAGCCACAGAATTAATAAATGCTAAAACTTTCCACAGGGGCTGTTTTGACAGGCGCCAATGTCTGGAAAAAGTAAAATTGATATGTGTTATTTTTATTCATATGTTTTGAACAAGAAACATAGTTAAGCTGTTATTGTTCATAAAGCTTCCAAACCTTATCTGTATATTAAACTGCATACTCATGGTGTCTCAGAGTGTGTTTGTGGAATGATACCTTATCAAATACTAAATTTCCAGGAAATGGAAAAATGATAAGCTCCAGCTCATATCTATCAAAAAGTAAGTAGTAATCCTACAGTAATCTGCCCATAAATTTGGCTCCTTTTATTGGAGGCTCAAGTTCCAATACATCTGTCAGGATTTTGCTCACAGTGTCACAAAGCTATCACCTTACACAAGTTCTTCATTTTGCTCTATCACTATGATGCCAGATAGCTGATATTTACTGAGACTGTGAAGAAACTGGTGCATTAATTTTTCAAAAGAATGCAATAATGGAAGTGCTTATTATTACAGAGGGAAACTATATTATAATCGTCACCCTCCCACCCCCCAAAAAAGAAAAGAAAAGCTGGGAGAGGTGTAAAAATAATATTTATTTGAAGAAAGATATAAAGTTTCAGAATTTGCTCTTTATATATTCAGTTGAAATGTATGGACAACACTTTTGCTAACCTAAGACAAGAACTTATTTCACCGGTGTAGACAGTGCTCTTCATGACATGAGAAGACAAGGAGCGTAAAGAATGCATTGAACAGTAGAAAGGTTTTTAGTATTTAAAATTTAAAAGAATCAGTAGAGATTCTGCTTACAAAGAGCATATAATATTCAGAACTGATCTTCAATAGAAAAAGGTGTTTTTCAAATACGTTACATCCAGGGTCTTCAAGAGAATGTTAAAATGAAAACCGCCAGTCTTATTTTTATGTAAAATTAAATTATTTAACACAAACCTATCATATGGATTCATCAACTCTTGTCTGCAAGACCTGGGATTTTTTTTATATATTATTCTGTCTAATGAACCCCCTTCCTCAAAAAAGTAAATTTTACCTTATGCACTTTTATGAACTCTTCACTTGGGTATCTTGTGTTTTGCCTTCATACCTGTGAATTATAATTTATGATTTTTTTTAGCTTTGAATATGTTTTAATGAATTTCAACTATGAATTTTAATACTGTTATGTTCAATTGTGTTTTAGTGCGTGCATATTTATATATTTTAAATTATGTGGTCTTATTTTTAATTGTAAGCCACTTTGAGTCTACTTCAGAAGAGATAAAGCAGGGTATAAATAAACAACAATAATAATAACAATAATAATATACAGGTATAATTTAATACAGTTTTTAACTGATTGATTACAGTTAAAAACATTAATTACAGTTAAGGTGTTCTTTGTAGTAACCAACATTTATAATTAGTTACTACCAAGAGATGAAAGTTTCACATCCTGAGAAAAACTACTGAGAGCCTTTAAATTAACCAAATCAGTTGACAAACACCATTGATTTTCGGGAAGACCAACCATAGTAGGTATGTTATCACATCTTTAGCCTTTTCAGATAATTGGTGATTGGGACTGCAGGGCCATGTCCCATCCAATCCAACCCATTAGAAGAGAAAATTATATAAACACATCTTAATGGTTTTAGATTGCAAGTCCCAATACCCCTAGGTTGTATAGTCAATGAGGGGTGAGGCAGTCCATCAGCCTCTGGCAGGCCAATTTATTCCCACCAAATGATACCAGTCTTATTAGTCTCAAAAAGACAGGCTGTCATCAGAGCCATCCTTAGGTAATTTTATGTAGTAGGGAAAGGTAATTTTGGTGTGTTCCCCCCCGCGTGGCGCGGGGGATGGGGCTGTGCAGCACAGGGTGGGGCCATGCAGCACGGGGCAGGGCCAGGCCGCGCGGCACGGGAGGCAGGGCCAGGCCGTGCGGGCAACAGCAGGAAAGCCCAGTCACTGCAGCCTGTCCCCGCCCCCCCCCCCACAGCCCCCCCCTGTGGGAAGGCCCAGAAAGGAGGGGAAGGAGGCAGGGGGTGGCGCCATCCTCCCGGGGCCTCGATGGCGCCCCTGGGACGATGTGCTACAGGCAAAATCCTATCTTGCCTGGCGGTTGGACCACCTCTGGATGTCATGCATAGAACATGTATAGTGATAAATATATTAACTTTATTCTCATGTGACAATTATTTTGTACATGAAAAAATATGTGATCACAGCCACACTATGAGGATAGAGGCTAAATCAACTATATATTCTTAAATGCAACCATAGTAAATAAACCACAAGTGAAGGATTTTTGTTTTGTTTAGGTGTTTGCAAAGGGTATGGTGGTTTTGTCTTGTATACCAAGCACTCTGTATCCTTGAATTCTAGCTTATTTGGATATCTGAACAACCCATTATTTCTATGCAGGCTGGCAAATGAACATACCCAAGTCAAGGCAAAAAGACAGCAATTGGGATCGGCTCTTTCCTCATTAACCATTACAAATACCTGAGGGACCCTATTGTTCATGCACTGAGAGGACTCACAATTCATTCTCACTCATTCTCCTTCTGCATGAAGTTAGCAAGACATGGGCCCTTTTTGAATTCGCAGTCATAGTGTTATGATTCCACTTTAACTGTCATGGTTTCATCCTAATGATTCCTTAAATTTGTAACTTAGGAAAGGATATTTAGAATGTTCACCCAGAGAGCTTTGGTGCCTCACCAAACTGTAACCTTCAAGACCCCATAGGATCCAGTCATAGCAGTTAAGGTGGAATGTAATTATGTAATGTAAAAGGGTTCCAGGTTTTCAGGAGCCCTGTTGATTCTTTTTCTACCTCTTGTCCACTTGATCCTCGCTTTATTCAATTTACTTTTTTATTTGCAATGTGTTTTATAGACACCTGAAATCTATGAAAGCATTTATGGGAAAGATCCTCATAGATACTGCAGTGTTGTTGTTGTTGTTTTCCCTTTTTTTAGAAGCCTCCACCCTACACTTTGCATGCCACAAACATATTTTTACTGCACAAAGTCCTTGTTTACACATGCATTTCAGACTTTCAACATAGAAATTGTGCTTTGTTGTTACATAATTATCCCTTGGTTTTGTATGCATAGCCAAGACAGTTAAATTTCCAGGGGGTTTGCTGCTAAGTTATCAAAATTCTAGATACTATGGATTCAGACCCATTTATGACTCTTATACCTCTTTTTTTTTTTAAAAAAAAAATCATCCTACTAACTTTGAAAATTGAGTTTAATGGTTGTAAGCCCAGCAACTTTTTTTTACTCTTTTAAATTTTAGTAAATTATTCTTGGCAGCTTGATTCAAAACCTGATATTTACATTCAATTTTGGTTTCAAAGGGTAGAAACAGCACTGTCTAGACTTATTGTACTTTGATACCTAGTTGTCATAGCAACATATGTAAATTATTAATCTTTTCATGTGAAACAGCTTCGAAGAGGAAAGATTACTTTTGTGTTAGAACAGTAGATACCTTTAAATATATCCTGATGATGAAATGTTATTTTCTAAAATCAGCAATCTATTATTTCAAGGTTTAATTATTCCTTTCAAATGTGTTGAACGATGACGTAAACAAAAGTTAATTAGAAATCCATCATAATAGCAACAATGAATTTTGTGATTTAGATCCATGATTTGCAAGCTTCCCACCTTTGGGGTGTTGAGGCTTTCTTAAGGAGTTAAGGAATTCCTTTGATTGAGATCATCTGCTGATAGAACACTTAAATCAGATACAGTTAAGTCAGATAGAAGGAGATTGAGTGTCCTCTTCCCATTTCCCTTCCTACACATGGATGGTAACCATGTGAAGGAAAAGGCCTCCTCTATTTATGGTGGCTCTCTATGCAACTTTGAACATTAGTTTAATTTTAAAGTAATTCAACATATGACAAGTTCCATACATTACTTATGTGCTGTTCAGAGAAAAATTTCCTACTATTCAATTTTTTTCAATTGGTAAGAAATCCAGTCTTACCACAAATCCAATGCATTCAGGTTATTTGATGACATTCAGTAGTGGAGAACAGAGTTGTGCTGTTTTCCCAGAGTTTCCATGTGAAAATCTTTCATATCAGGAACCACTGAGGTGCCCTGAAAGAGAAGAGTTCTGAGGAAAGGAGAAAAGAATTGTAGGCTATTCATATAATTAAACTAATATAGTTATTAATTTAACTATAAATGAATTTAACTTGGGTCCTTCTTGGAGGTCCCAAGATGTTATACACAACCTAAACGGGAGATATAAATCTTTCTCTTTTAATCCTCACATGTAAGGCCAAACAATGTACATTTCCATACAGTTTTGACCCAGTATACATATGTTCCAAAGTATTTCAGGGAATATTTTTGTGCAAATATACATATAGAGGATGGGGGGCAAAATTGTGGTTTTGTGTAAAAAGCCAATCTGACATTTAAAAAAAAACAGAAGCATGTATGTTTCTAGAAGAAATTGTAGCTTTTGTTCAAAAACCAACAATGTACAGTAGAGTCTCACTAATCCAAGCCTCGCTTATCCAAGCCTCTGGATAATCCAAGCCATTTTTGTAGTCAATGTTTCCAATATATCGTGATATTTTGGTGCTAAATTCATAAATACAGTAATTACAACATAACATTACTGCGAATTGAACTACTTTTTCTGTTAAATTTGTTGTATAACATGAAGTTTTGGTGCTTAATTTGTAAAATCATAACCTAATTTGATGTTTAATAGGCTTTTCCTTGATCAGTCCTTATAATCCAAGATATTCGCTTATCCAAGCTTCTGCCGGCCCATTTAGCTTGGATTAGTGAGACTCTACTGTATATCATAATATGGTGTTGTTTGACAAATGTCTTGTTCATGCAAGAAAAAACGCACAAAAGCATGTATTTCTGCAAAGAATAATCTCCTATAATAATTTGAGATATACACATTCCAGGCAAAAGTCAAATAGAATTCTCACCTCTGTGCTAATCTTCCTGAGTGGTTGGACCCACCCCCATGTTGTTTATTTTGTAACAGGAAATAAACAACAGCAAAAACAGTGTTCTTTGCACCCCTAGTCTCCACTCTTCAGTTCTACTTGGCCAGGAATTGTTCTTTGCTTTAGGAAAGTTACTTCAGTTCTAGGCTGAGTGAGAATCAGCTGTTCATCAACATCACTTTTCCTTGGTTGGAGCTGTTTGTTCCTGGCAACTGGCAATTTTCAGCAAGAGAAGGCTGTTTCCATCACATGCTGATTTCTGGTATGGACAGAATTTATTACAGTTGTCATTCCTTAGGGCTCAGAAATCCTGCCCCAGCATAAGGCAAAGTGAAGCAGCTGCTTCATGCTGCAGATGCTTGATGCCAAACATCAAATTCCAAGCCATCAATTTAACATTTGACTGCCAGGAAAGAGAAGTGCTGGTGGGTTTGTCTGACCCAGATGTCAAAATAACTTAAACTGGTCTAGTGTACTATGAACTTTTACCCAGTTCACCTTTTTAGGCCAACCCTGCAAACTTTCTACATGCTCAGTCTCTAAATGAAAAAGGATATAAACCAACTGAAAGGGAACAGTGCAAAGGCTGCCAGTATAGCTGTTGGGCAAGGAAGGTGTGTGTTGATTGATAGAGCAGCTTGTTGAGATGTATATCTGTCTTCCTTTTGATTACATCTATTATAACAAAAAAAATTGTCTCTCCTAGATTCTGGAGCATTGCAAGATGAGCTATTGAAGGGTAAATGAACAAAGTGATAAAGAGGGTGAGACAAGCCATCAACAATGTAAAATAATCAGGTATCCGTGATCTTTGGTATAATAATTGAGTTGAACCTACTTTTCATCTGTGAAATGACATCTATAATAATAAAAAATAATGCATCTTTCTTTGTGTACTTGTGTCTGCCATGGTTCCAGGGCTATGAAACCTAGGAACCTGAAACTCAACATTGATGCAAGAAGGAACCAGCAACGTTTGGTTCTCAGGATTAAATTTGTTAAATTAATTTTAGTTAATTAAAAACTCTCAGTAGTTTTCAGTACAATCTTCAGCATAATATGCCAAACCATTTTTGCCTAAGAGAGCAAAATTAAAGGCAGTCATGAGAGAGTCATTAGTCCAGAGAGGACCCCTAGTCAAGTCCTCATCTGCTTTCTTCTACATGGTCTCCAAACTTCAAAGGGCTAAAATAAAGAAAGAGAAAAAACATTCAAAGATTGTAATGCTGCCTGATAGTGAATGAAAAAAAAGCAGAACGAAGATTGTCAAAAGGTGAAAGTAAAATAAAAGATTAGTGAAAAACAATGGCAGAGGAGAGAAGATAATGATTGCGTGGAAAGAGAGTATTGAGCAGAGGTCATGGCATTCCCAACCTTTGTAAACTTCTGTTACTGTGTAATGTTTGATACCTGGCTTCAGCTACTGATCATGTTGCTAAACATTGGAATTTTACGTACATAGTTCATTTCAATGGAGGAGAAAGAAAATCCAGTGTGCAGTCTTCTGTACATGGAGATAATAAATCTGTTCCCTCCACTGGAACAAACACAGCAAGTTGCAAATATATGTTCACTCTGCTTTAAGTGAGACCATATATCTGACAGAAAGCACTCTAGAAGCAGCAACTACAACTAAAGGCCAAGCTAGATGTATTATTATTGTTGTAATATAATGTTATTGAATCTTTTCATTTTGCTTTTAACAAAATTAATAATGACTGTAGAAGGACATGAGCTGGATCAGGATTATGGCAAGAGGAAGGGAGCTTTAACGCAATTGTGCAATGTCCGTATCACCACAGGGCTGCTGTTTTACTACTACATATGAAAGTGAACAAAATGCCCAATGAATATTGGTGCACAATGCACATCACTGAATGATGCACAGCAGTGTGCAAAGTACATTGGTAAACAAGATATATCAGTGCAAAATGCATACTGATGTGCATTGCGTACTGATGCATAATACAAAGTGATGTGTAAAATACACCAATGCACATCCATCCCAATGTGCATTGGACACTTTTATCAGGGTCCTGTTAACATCTTTGCAATCCAGTAAAATGTTTCTTAGCATCTTCGTTACATAGCTAGTTACATGTGAAGCTGTTTAACATAACAGATCATACAGAATTCTGGTGAACATTTTCATGATCATCTTAGGGGTTTACAACTGATGATAAAGGGGGGAAATGGAGGATGGAGAAAAGAGGGGGAATATTTTCAAAGCAGTTAAAAAGTATGCCAACAAAGAATTAATTAATTAATACTGTCCCTGCCAAATTGGATCAGACAAAGGCCATGCATGTAAAGTTCACTCATGAGGAGGTGTTATCTTTCTGTTCCTATTTTCATTTCTGGTTTATACATCTAAGTTAGAGACCAAAAATGCAAATGAGAGACAGATAACCATTTGCAATTTCATGGTTAAATAGACCAAACTCTGAATCAGTCTTCTTAGTGTTCTACCTGTATCCCTACCATGATTTACTGTATGCAGTTTTAACAGAGATTTATTTTCATAAATCTAAATTACCATAGGTAGACGGGTAGAGACAGTAGCTACAGTGGACTCATATAATTATAAGTAGAGTTTGGAAAACTTGCTTTTAGGACAAATGCTCCCAAAATCATTTTCAGAATCTTCTATTCACTCAAGTTCTATAAGATGTCTCCATGCCTCCCCCCAATAATGTTTCCCAGCTTTGATTCCAAATAGATAATTATGTAAAGTGTCTTGAAGTGTTATTCAAATATTAATTATCCTTAACCCTGGCATCAATCGCTTCTGACAAAATTAGCTTCTTGCTTGGATTCATATTGGCCAGTAGCTGCTTCTGTCTGTGCATTTGGCTTGTGAACAAGCTGAATGCAGAAACAAGGTAGAATTATGGGCAGAAACAGGGGGAACTGACATGGGCCAGAAACAGAATTCTCTGTTACAATACACAACATACATCTTGCCAACTGAGAAAAATATCCAATAACATCCACTTCTCCTAAATCTTGGCTCTGTCAAAGACAGATTACCAATCAATCCCACATCTTGACAATTGTGGTAATGCAGACCCAATCTACCCTGACCATATAATCCAGTTTCTGAATGCAGATTATCTGCTTTAAACTTGATTATATGAGTCTACACTGCCATATATTCAAGTTTAAAACAAATAATCTAAATTCAAAAACTAGATTATATGGCAGTGTAGATGAAGCTGCTGTCTGCATGAAATGTTCTATTTCTATTGTTTGGGAAATTATATGTATGTCACTATGGGCAAAGTTCTTTATGCCATTTCAAATCTAGATTGCATTTCCTTGTTTCCTAATAACAAGCCTTGCCCAGACATGCTGACACTCAGTGTCTTACTTTCCTTTCTACAAATGCAATTTCACAACTGCTTGAAGAATAAACCCTAGCATTACATATGAAACAGTTAAGGCAACTTTTACATAAGATCAGATAAAGACAGAAAAGGAATATTAGAGACTTTAAAGTAGGTGGCATAAATCACTAACAGCATTAAAATCATGACATATGACAGGAGAGGAAGGGTGGGGGGAGCTCTCCGGGGAAATGTTTTATAAATGTTTGTTGACTTGCATAATAGCAATAATGACCTTGAAATTGAGCATATCCTGGGGTTTAAGCAGCAACTGAGGTGAATGGTCCCTTGGACACCCTTCACGCCATTAATCCTTCCCACCTGGTCATTAATCTTTCTTAATGCCAGTTTGCTTGATCCTTTATTCATTCCAAGCTGAAAGGGTTTCAGCTTTGAATGTTAAGTGCAAAGTACTATAATTTCTACACAGGGTTCTTTTAAGCACTCTTGAGAAGAAGTTGGAGAATGAGCACAAGAGCTTTTATGGAGTTATGCACTAGAGAGCCAGGAAGCTAGATAAAAGGGAAAAGTAATCAGTAAGTGTTTGGCTAGAGAAGGTAAATGTTTAATATATAATGCAGGAAAATCAGTAGACAATGTCATTTGATAAGAATGCATTCAACTGCTGACAAGTCACCCAGGTAAAATGAGAAACTACCGTAGTTCAGTAAGGCATCTAAGACATCTAAGACATACATTTGTCAAGTATCTCAGTTCTTTCTATGTAAGGTCCCTTTTTAATTTTTTTTCAAGAATTGTTTTAGAGAGGTTTTCTGCCTCAATGCTAAAGTAACTTGATTATTTCAATGAAGGTACCTAACAGATTTTGTGGTGGTGCACACTGACTAGAATTCACATTGATTGATTGACAGTTTCTTTAAGGCATAGGCTCATGCTAGTCGGGGCTGCTTATCCATAGTTGCATCAGCCATTATTGCTGGAGGGTTTGCTAAGGCACTTCTCCTGGATTTATCTCCTTCTCTTTATAATGGTCCCACCCTTTATAATATATGTTTAGTTGTTTTAAACAATATGCAACTCTTCAGCAGTTCTTTATTTCCAGCCCAATACTGAGTCCTTGTTTTACAGAGATCATAAGTTATCACCTATAAGGGTACCCACGTATTAAGTTTCATGCTCCGTGTAACTCGTCTCTAACTTCAGTAATAACTTATAAACTGCTCAGCAGCAGTACAATAATTAAATTTTTAAATGAAAGCAAAAGCTATGTGAGGTGTGGAGAATAAATTATCTCCTTAGCCACAGCATGGTTATTGTAGAACTTGTTTTTTAACCAGTATAATGACATTATCCCTTGTCAAATAAAAAAACAATTTTTATAAAAATATTCAAACCCCGCCTTTGATCTTTTTCATTATTGGATACACTCACTAGTGTGTAAGTAAAAAAAGACAGAGATGCCAAAGCAAGCAAGCTGATTGATATTCTCTCCCTGCCTCTTTAGAGAGCTGCAGAAAGCAACTCATTTGGCCAGGCAGACTCATCTTCACTTCCTGATTAAATGCAATCAGTGTACATTGCCTGGCAATCTGGTCTAATGTAATAACAATCATATCAGGAGATAATGCTAATAACTTCCAGTATCATACAGTATCTGAAATGAAGGTCAAAAACTGTGATGTGAAAGCTAAATAGGCACAGCAAGGTTCTTCAAGGCACTGAATTGTTCCTTCTACCTAAAAGGTCACCCTGATAAATTCTTTAGTGGCCGACGTGTTTCACCTCTGATGTAAGTAAGACTGCAGAAAGTGCTACATGGTAAAATGGTGCAGCATTATCCTATTCATTTTTTAAAAGATTTTAGCTATCAACAACATTGAAATGTTCCTCATAATTGATTACTTCTACTCAGTTCATCAGGAGAGACTCATAAAACACATTGATTTTTTTTAAAAAATGAGCCAACCTATTTCTGCCATTTTATTATTAATGAAAAAGAACATGACTGATATGATAGAATATTAAAGCTTCCTGTATCATGGTCTTCATAGTTCACCTCTTTGGTAGTTCAAATTAAGAAGTGGCTATAACAGCTGAGTGGGGTCAAATTTTCTGAAATTTCTGAAGAGGGACTATTTTCATACAATGTATGTGTCATACAATGGCACAGTCATTTAAGTGATACCAAACCAAACAGGTATCAACCATGAACTTTTTCATGGTGAGAAAATTGCTTATGACCTGCATTGCACATGGCAGCAGGTTCAAATCTTCAAGGAAGCAAATGACAGTTTGATGAGATAAATGACTAGAAAGTAAGTATATAAGCTTTGACTGGTTAATATCACAGCTCTTTTAGTACTGACTTCACACTACAATGTATCAGCAAATCAAATCAAGTGAATAAAACAGAAATCCATCAATGGTCACATTCAAATTTCACATTTCTTCCATGGACTCAAGACATTTGTATCTGTTCAGCAAAAACATATCAAATCTATTATTCAAAGGTTCAGAAAGCTGACAACATGTCTTGAGGCAAGACTCCTATGCAGAATTAGATGCATCTAACCCCAATGATTTCATATGTTTAATCCTGGCCTCTGCCGTTTGTTTTTTGCCTAGTGGGTACAAGAAGAACTGCAACTTTTAGACTGAAGTGGCCGTATAAGTGGCCGATTCACGCTGTTGACTCTGTTTCAACCTCCAACAACCATAATGGGATAATATTGTTGGCCAAAGAAACAGATACACTAGCATAATAGTCAACTTCCAGTGTGGCAAATGGATGGCTGACGTCTTCTTTGCAGAACTGTGTGGAGGAGAGGGCAGCTTCGGTGACAGGCAACAATTCGGAGTCAGGTTCTGATTGGTGCCTTTACAAAGAATGAAAATCTACTTAATCTCCAGAAGCTTTTGCAGTCCTCCTAGACTGGATAGGACACTGTGGAATAAATAATCTGATGTGTACAAGACCTAAGGGACTAAGGCACCCCCTTTTAATTATTATTCTAATAATACTGCTATCTGGATTTATGAGTAAAAATAAAAATTTGTGCCAATGGTTAATCAGTTCTATAGCAAGTCTCCTGTGTTTTTTAACAAGAGAGATTATAAGGGTTTTTTAAAAGTAACATTAAGATACCCACTTGAAAGCAGAAAACCTTATAACACCACATGGAAAGGGGAGAAATGAGGAATGGAGATATATGTAGAAGCTTAAAATGAGTACATTTAAAATCATAATAATTGTTTTTTGGATATCCTTCGCAATTCAAGTTGGATTATTAAAAGGAAAGGGAAGTCTGTTTTGACTGAGAGTTGAAACAAGACAAGTTAAACATCTGATTGTGTCATAGCAGCACTATATGTGTGGAGCCATCGTCCATGCAGTCTACTGAAAAAGTGAACTCTTTATGTCACAGAACTTTGTTAAGCAGGAAAAATGCAGCCACTAGATAAAGAAACAGTAATTTGGCTATAGATTTGAAAAGAAGTAAAATAACTGAAAAGCTATTTTAAGAACTCTAGTTCAGCTTTTACTTTGGTATATGATATGATTAAAGACAAAGATTTGAAGGCTAAATGAAGATGAACCAACTGGATCAAGGAAGAAAGATGAAGACAGAGAATGCGATTCAGAATATGAGGACTTAGCCCCATGAGGAGTTTTTCAATCACAACAGGAAGACCATGGAAAACCTGAAAAGATTTCAGAGGATGTATCCAGAAAGAGTACTGGTGTTGTATTTTATATGCTAGGAAGATTATTTAAAAGTCTTTAGGGGTCACTTGAATCCCACCAAGACCATAGTTTTCCCACCTGTGAGATAGATCATATAGATCAGTGGTTCTTAACCTGGGGTCCCCAGATGTTTTTGGTCTACAACTCCCAGAAATCCCAGCCAGTTTACCAGCTGTTAGGATTTCTGGGAATTGAAGGTCAAAAGCATTTGGGGACCCAGGCTGAGAGCTGATATAGATTGATGCTTGTGCCTTGAGTTGCCTGGGCACTATCACCTCCGGCACCTTCCCTATAAACTGGACACTAATTGTTAAAAACCAAAGGAACAGAATTTTTCAAAATAGCTTTAATTGTATCTCTGTTATTATTGTAGGTGTAGTTTTTCTTCATTGTATTTAGAAGTGTTAGATACAGCTCAGTCCCTTTGAATGTAAGTTGGGAAGCCTTAGCAGCATATGTGGTTACTTCTAATTCTGCTAGTTTAATGAATACCATCTAATTTAGTTAATGAAGAACTACTAATAGAACTTCAACACTTCCCTGGAGTGGTCATTGGATTCTTGTGGATAGGAGCCAGCTAATTTGGATTAGAGTTAGTATGCAGTAGGGCCAAATATTACACAAAGAATTCATTCCAGAGAGCTCTGTACAATATAATTTTTCTCTATAATCTGGAACCCTATTTTTTTCTGAAATGAATAATGGTTTTGGCCTTTGACTAAAGCATGTCATGGAATCATGCAAGAGAATCTAGACCCTCCATTTCTGTAGACCCCCATCTCAATTCTATGGTCAACTTTCAGCAGAATTTCTGGCAAATGTTGTCCATAGACCACAATGGGGACCTTCTCTGCGCATTCATAGGTTTTTCTTGTAAAGTTCTTCTTATAAAACTGAAACTGTTTTCAAGGAGCTTGGATACTAAGGAGGTCTACTAGATAGTTGTGGACTGAAGACAACACGAATCACCATCAGTTAGAATTGACTGTTGCTTTTTACGTATGATGAAATGTGCTTAGCTGAGACCTTGATATCACCAAGTTTGTACATTGATTTTTCTACATTCAAGCTTACTGATTTTTTTCTCTCTACATTATACATTCTGAGTTTTGTTTTGCTCCTTCCCTTCATGTATGTGTTGTAATTTGTTATATTGGGTTCTTTTTTACATATTCCTGTTGTTTTTTCTATATTCATTATCATAAATGTTTATATTGTTATAACTTTTCTGATTATACTTATATTTACATTTTGGAAACCCAATTCCTTTCTTTATTTATATTTTCCCCTGCCTCTTCTGTTTCTGGTTGTCCCCTTTCACTGTGCATTCTGCAAAAATAGTTGCACTACTCTCTCCTTAAAACAGGGGTGGCAGAGTGTGACCTTAAAATGTTAGACTGCAGCTCCCAACATTCGTTACTACTGATTATGCTGGCCAGGGCTGCTGGGAGTAGCACTCCAACAATATCTGGAAAGTTACACTTTGCTTGTGAGTGGTTTAAAAACCAAGTGAGTATCACTCACTTGCTCAAAAACACATTCACTAGTTTACAAAAGGTAATCATCCTGGAAAGGAAGGAATTTATGGGATAGCAATCAATTGTGTTGCTGCAAGTAAGTCTTCTACACAATAAGGCCACTACAGTAAAACTGACTCTGATCCCATAATAGCATTTCCTATGAGACAGTCCCTGCTGAAAGAAGAACATTGCATTGGAGTCAAGTGCTGTCTGTTATCCAGATATTAATAGTTTTCATTTTATAGTCTTTTATCTGAAGATGTCATATGCTTCAGAGATTGAACAAGTGTGGAGAAGTGCTTACAAATTAGATTAATAAAAGAGTATTCAGTTCCAAAATTTAGCACATTTGCTCTTTTAAAAATATATAAAATGCATCTTCTGGAATTCACTAACATTCTTAATGAGACTGGAGAACTTTAGGAAGATCTCATTACAATCCTTCTAGCAATAAAGATTTCAAAGGTGACTTTTAGATTATTAAAAAAACTAAGATATCAATTATGTTAAATGCATATTACATTAATTTTTCATCTCTTAATATTAATGTTAGGGATTTGTAACTGCATTGGCAGTGATCCCCAGCATATCCTTCCCTGGCTAAACATATTTTATTTCAAAATGAGCACTGTACTCAAAGCACAAAAAGCACGTGGATGAAGTTCAGTCTTCATCAAGACAACGGTATGACCAACTCCATTAGCTAGGTCATGGATGGGTTCATTGCTTCTGCAAATAAAAGCAAAAGAAATTGAGTAGTCTTATACATAAATCGAGTAGTCTTATACAATATAAATTTATTTTAGAAGATAAACATAATAGATGTAGAATTGCAAAAATTAACTGGAATGGCAAGATAATGCTTTTAATGGGCATTAATAGCATCAATAACAAGAAATCCACATTTCATGAAAAATTCTTAAGATATGAACCAGACTGTAGAAATCTGATTTGCCTGGGCAATTGGTGTGGGGTTATTAATCAAAATAAAGACAAATGTTCTAGTCAAGGTTTTCAGGAAAATCAAGAGATTAACTAGAGCCTCCTTTTAATATATAGTTGAAGATATTAACAAGTTAACTCTTTCCTAGAATAGATAAATTCTGTATTTTTAAGAATATGATAAAGAGTATGGATATTTTACCAAAAGAAATTCAGATCATAATCTTACCATGATGTCCCTGAAAATGGAGGAAATGCATTTTAGATGGAGGCTTAATGAGAGATATTTTCTGAAGATGGAAATACTAAGCAAGTTTCGAGGAACTTTTTGAGCTAAATGTAAATAAAGACAATGAGCCCATAATAGTTTGGGATACAAGCAAAGTTTATGTGAGACAACAATTCATAAAACCGAATTACAGATTGAAAAAAGAAACAGAAGGTGAAAAAAGAGCATGTTGATGGACAAATACATATTTTTTTGAGGAAAATGGGGGGGGGGGGTGATGCAAAGGCTCATATTAGCTTGTTCATGTTAAAAAATTAATACTGTGGAGGAGAGGGAGAGGGCAACCATCCTAGCCCACAATTTGCTAATGTTCTCTTCTGAATTTCCCACTGTTTGTCCTCCCCGCAGCCTTATATAAGCACATAATCAAACACAATGTATCGATGCAAAGAAATGAAACTATTAATACACTTCTTAACATTTGAAAACCAGCTTACAGAAATAATACCAGATTAGTGAAAATAATACATAGCACAGACAACAGATATCAAGTTAATCCTAAAGTTCACATAACATCAGTGGTCTCAAAAATTAAACGCCTCTTGTTATTTATGTGATATACCATTTATTTAGACTCTAAATTTTAGAGACATTAGCATACATGGCACTTTGCAGAGGAATATAAGCAAAAGATACATACAGTAGAGTCTCACTTATCCAACATAAACGGGCCAGCAGAACGTTGGATAAGCGAATACATTGGATAATAAGGAGATTAAGGAAAAGCCTATTAAAAATGAAATTAGGTTATGATTTTACAAATTAAGCACCAAAACATCATGTTATACAACAAATTTTACAGAAAAAGTAGTTCAATACACAGTAATGCTAAGTAGTAATTACTGTATTTACGAATTTAGCACCAAAATATCACGATGTATTGAAAACATTGACTACAAAAATGCGTTGGATAATCCAGAACGTTGGATAAGCGAGTGTTACCTACATTCAAAAATCGAAACATCTAAATTTAGATAGGAAAAGCAAGAAGAATGACATCATACGGTGCTAGATTCAGTGGCAAACACCGATCTAGCCCCGGACATCCATGGAGCCAGCCAGCTCCTATCAAACAACATTGTGCCGGCTCTGGACTGCAGAAGGGCAGACATTTCAAAGTGATGTTTATGACTGATAAAGTTCTCAGTGGTTTGGTTCGGTTTCAAAATAGTTGAAAGATGATATCTCCCCATAGAGTCTGCCTTGATTTGAAGATCTTCAAGGGATGCCTGTTTCCATCATCATCTCAGGTGAGGTGATGAGAGAGGCTCAAATGACCCTTTGGTCAGTATCCTCCCGCTGTGGATTGGTCTTTTAATGGTGGATGTGGGAAGCAGCATGGTATAGTGGTTTGAATATTGCACTACAACTCTGAAGACCAGGATTTTAATCCCTGACCGGTCATGCAACCCCATGGGTGATCTTGGAAATGTCACACACTCTCAGCCACAAAGGTAGGCAATAGTAAGCCTCTTCTAAACAAATCTTGCCAAGAAACCTCTTTGATAGGTTCACCTAAGGGTCTCCATAGGTTGGAAATGCATACAACAACAACAGTTGTACTTCCACCTTGTTTCCTCTTATACTTTTGAAATGTGTTTAAGCTTTGAAGGCAAGAGTGTCATTCATTACTGATTTTTTAAAATAAAAAAACCATATACACAGGAAATGTTTTGAGTATGTTATTTGTTCAGCAGTTTGTAATGAATGATGGCATATGATCTGTTAGGCTGAATTGATTTTAGAACAGGAGGTTCACTTTATTGGGTTGTGCAAAGCTAGGAGTCAAACTCTGACAACCTGCAAAGTGCTTATATAAAAAGTAGTCTAATAATTTTAAATGACTCTATCTATATTACACATTTTCAGGTCTTTGATCACCTCAGATTTGAAGTACATATAAAATTGCTTCAATAATTTTAAATTGCTTCTCACTGAATGATTTCCAATTGTTAAAAGTGCTTTGGATTTTTTAAACAACCACTTTAATCTAGATGTGAGTTGAGCAATCCTTTAGTGAAACGTCAAAGGATGTAAAAGTTGGGTACCTGATGAGAAAAGTCAACTTTTTAGAAGAAAAACTTTAATGTTTGTGTGGTACACACCCACACACTTCCAGAAAACCTGACAGGAGGACATGTATGGAGCAGTGACGAGACTTTACAAACTTTAAATGAACAGAGAAAACAATAATATGATTTATTGTATGCACTTTTTACAAATACCTGAATGTAATTAAAGGGCATATTTAAGAGTTGTAGAATGTGATTTAGTCTACAATATCAGAAGCTACAATTCAAGAGGAAATAAATCAAAGTTAATAGTACTATTCTACATTTTAGTTCTACAGCGTGCTCCATAAAATAGCAAGTACAGTCATTTTGATTTTCCATTGCTGATGCACTATTAATCTTCCCTTCCAATTGGCTTGATCTTTTGTTACTACACAAGTAAATGTGTAAGTCCAAACACAGAACTTTCTGAAACCATGAGAACATTGGGAGAGGTTCATGGCATATTATTCTCAATGCTGGCAGCAAGAATATAACGTAAATGTACTCATATAATCTCCTTGTCTCCGTATTAACTAATAGTTTTATTGCATAATTCATAACACAAAGTAGAACTTTAAGCATTTAGGTAGATTACACCCAAGGCTGTAGCCTGAAAATGTTCAGGTTTTTTTTTAAAACAAAACTGGTTTACTCATGAATTTAACTGCTTAAGCAAATTCCCATGATTGTCCACTGAAGTTTATCAATGGAGCCTGAATTCTAAATTATTTTGTGTTATGGAACTACTCTTTATGATTCACTATAAAGTTTAAACCCCCCGCCCCATTTTTTCTGACTATGGTCCTGATTACACCCTTGTAACTATCAAAATTACTAAATTATATTAAGTACTAATTACAATTTCATTACAGAAGGAGGTGCAATCTGTCAGTATGTTACACTCATTGAGCTAAAGTCTAGTTTCTAATCCAACGTAGAAGAGACCTATTGAACCAATGGATTTACACAGAGTTTGACTTAATATTTGGTAATTGATTCAATGGTCTACTGTAGTTAGGACTAACATATAGTGCATGATGTTTGTTCTGTCTCTGAGAAGTCTTGGATCTATTTTATTCTTTCAGTTCTCAAGACATGTTCATACATTTTGTGGCTGTTCAGACAACTTTAGTCATATTTAAAATGAATACAGATAATCAGGATCATATTACTATTGCTACAATACCTTATGCCCTCTTATTGGAGACAAGGTGTACTGTATTGACACTAGTAATGTCAGGAAACAGGAAGAGGGTAATGCTTTTAATGATCTGCTAGAAGAATATCTTTGCTATTCATCCATTTTTCTTCAGAGTCCAGTGGGGATGCCCGGGTGGTGGGGGCTGGGATTGAGAAATGCCAATATTTCATGACAGGCCAGACAAAAACTTTATTTCTTTCCCTCATATCACCAGCAACTATTGATCAGCAGCTATACTCCATTTCCCACATTCAAAATGAGGGCACCAAAATGCAGGAAATAGTGCTCTCCCTCTGAATTGACTCCTGTTGTCTTCTGCAGAAAGCTGTTTTGCTGCTAGATCTGATTAGATAGACATCACCATCACCACCATTCAGGTATTCAAAATGGATTTAAATTGAGTACATGAGTAGGGAGAGCATACAACATTACATGAAGAACCTGCCCATGCTGTTAGGACCTCTTGTCATAAAAAGGCTCCACATTGAAATTGTAGCCTCTAGCCACACTGCAAATTTATAGCAGCTTGACATTCCTGTAACTGGCAAGACTCAGTGTTATAGAATTTTTGGGATTTGTCACTTGTTGTAGCACCAGAACTCTGTGACGGAGAAGGCTAAGTATCTAACTAGACGACAAATCCCAGAATTCTGCAGCATTCAGGCAAGACAGTTCAAGTGGTGCCAAACTGCTATAATTCTACAGTGTGTTCCTCTATTGATGAAAGACCAAAATACTTAGTTGAGGGGGGATTCTGCAAGTTCCTGTGGATGAGGACAGCTGATGGTCACATGAGGATGGCATGCCTTGGCAAAACACAGGGGGCAATAGTAACCGGTGTTCACCTTGGCACCCACTCTTGGGTGAAGGGAGGATGTTTGGAATTGCTTCTCTATGTTCTGGGTCTTGAGGACTGTGAAAGAGGCTGCCTTTGGAACTTTACCATGTGGTTGGTTCTCTCTTATAAGGTTTTGGGGCTTGGGAGGGAGCCACCTGGGATGGCCTTCTAATTATGATTGTGCAAGGTGAGCAACCCATGGAAAAGGTTTTCACCCATGGATATGTTGAGGAGGTGGTCATAGGCTGACATAAGACCCTCTGCAAAAGATGCACATTAGGTTGCTCCCCCCCCCCCCAAATAGTTGGCAGTTGCCCAGGAGAGTTCAATTGTAAGTTAGGTCAATAAATGGTTTTTATTTCTTTCACTTATCTTTGTTTGGCCTCTTTTTTCATGGTGGGTATTCAGTAGTTATAGCCTGAGAAGATAGTGTTGATCAAAGATGGAAGGGGGGCTAGCACAATCTTCCTTCTCATACATTCAGTTTAAACCTGTTACGAACACCTAAATATGTCTAAATTTATTCTGTAATTATTCCAGGAAGGAGAAGAAGCTGTAATCTGAAAGGAAAACAATTACTATGACAATGTTGAAATAAAATAACATAAAATTCCCAAAGTGTTCAGTGGAACACGTTGTCCTTCTATGAACACATAGCTTTCGTCTGGGAAATGTTCAGAGGAAAGCCTTCACTGCAGCCTTAATTGGGACAGATTCATTTTCCTTATCATCACAAATTAAAAGCCTGCTGCAGCAAGAACTCCCATGGTTACTTGGACACAACAGCCTTAAGGTGGCATGTGAAAAGATCAATGGCCTGATATCTCTTCATTTTCCTGCCTCATGCTGATTAGGCCCTTTACTTTGTTTAGTGTGTAAAGATGGTAGGAAGCAAGCACTGGTGGAGAGAAAAGACGGTCTCCCTGAGGTATATATATATTGACATTTCCAGACCCAGGCTGAGCACAACATGAAGAGAGTAATGAGGAATTTGACTGCTTTCTTTTCTTTCTCTGGCTTTCCAGCTTAGCAGTGCTCTATCCCACAGTGAATTACTGGCTACAAAAGAAGGGCACTGTTTAGAGACTGACAATTGAGAGCATTTACAATTAGCTGAATTGATTAACCTTTACAAATGCTGTTACCTTTAGGAGGATTTCCACTCCTCTCCCGCCCTCCTGCCTCCCTTCTCCAGCAGCAGCGGTGGAACAATATGCCTTATTGATCAAATATGCAGCCCTTTTTTCAACAGCTCTGATTTCCTCTGACTTTGTCAACCCTATAAGAATTGCTTGGATGGAGTTGGGGGAAAAGAAGAGACAGTGATAGAAGATGAAGCTGCCATGTGTTCTCATCCTTCAAGCTTGATGACAGCGGAGATTGGCAACATGTAAATGGCTTTCCATCCTTCCACTCCCAAGCTGAGTGAAGATGCTACAGAAACAAGAGCTTTGTAAAATCTGCCTTCCATATGTTCATGGAAAACCTTGGTCTGCTTATCAACAAAAAGAGCTCTCTTGCATGGAATATGATGTCTGGGCTAGGTGAAAAAGATTGGCAGCTATGTCAGGAACACACACACTTTCTTTCTCTCACACACATATAGCATTGCATATTGTAATGACAGCAGAAAGCATTTTCACAGTGACTTGATATTATTAAATTCTCTGAGAAAAGCAGATTGTGGTGTTCTTGCTCTCAGCCCCAGTATCCCTAGGCTATCTCCCCAGTGACTGATGTCACTCAACCAGTCCTTATGCTTGGAAATAATGTATATTATTGTCAGATGAATGTCTTCTTAACCTCATGCCCCACAAAGCTTCCTGAACACATAGGCAATTCCATCTGTATGGCTTTGAAGAAGGCTCTTTTCTTCTCTGCTTTCAAAAGATGATTTTCTGTGATCGTGAAGGTTAATGGATTGCCAGTGGAGGTGGCTGCAGTGCAAATTCATCAGCATTCCACCACCAGGGTCTTTCTCACTTGGTATATTGGTTAAAATAAACTATCCCCTTTGAGAAAATAGCAGTGAGCTTATTTTTTTCTTTTCCTCTAGCAATTTAGACAGGCTTTCTGAACTAAGCCTTTGATCTATTTTGGATCCTGCTGCATCATCCAGTTTGGCTTCTTGGTCTTGATCTGTGATTCAGCGGGCGCTGATCTGAGAACAGTAGATTCGTTTTGTATCATTAGGGGGGCTGTTGTATTCATAAGTAGAGTGGAAAAAGACAGAGGACTCAACAAAATTGGCCAGGGCAAGGTGATTCTCAGATTTGTAACATTATATACAGTAAGGTCACTGTGTCCATAGAACGGATATATGCAGTGCTATTTATCCATGGTTTCAATTATTCACTTTCTCACTTTGGGTCTCCTGTACAAGGTAGACCCTTTCTTGGTACCTCTATCATCTGTCCTACTGAAAATAAAAGGGCTCACTATTATTCACAGTTTCACATATCCACAGTAAGTCTGGGAATGTATCTCCTGCTAATATAGGGATTGTAGTGTATTCAGCTTCAGGAGTTGAATTTAGTTTAGTTAGAATACTCTTGTTTTCCCTTTATATAGGTAAAGGTAAAGGTTTTCCCCTGACATTAAGTCTAGTCATATCAGACTCTGGGGGTTGGTGCTCATCTCCATTTCTAAGCTGAAGAGCCAGCATTGTCCGTAGACACTTTGAAGGTCATGTGGCCGACATGACTGCATGGAACACTGTTATCTTCCCACCGCAGCAGTACCTATTGATCTACTCACATTTGGATGTCTTTGAATTGCTAGCTTGGCAGAAGCTGGGGCTAACAGTGGGAGCTCACCCTGCTCTCTGGATTCGAATCACTGATCTTTCTGTCAGCAAGTTCAGCAGCTCAGTGGTTTAATTCACTGCACCACCAGGGGCTCCTTTTCCCTTTATATACCTAACAATAATCCTAAAACAAGAAGCAAAACTCTCATCTGAAAAATATTACTGACATAAAACTGCAATATGGATGTATTGTTATTGTGTTTGGGAACTAAATGTTTGCCTTTTATATTTGGAATCTGCCCTTATATTATTATTATTATTATTATTATTATTATTATTATTATTATTATTATTATTATTATTATTTCATTATGTTGCTTGTCAATAATTAAATGAACAATTTCCACTATGTGTTTAGTTGCAGGTATAATCCTTAGTCCGTACATCTATTTTGGTGGGTGAAGGGAGGGGAAAACTCACTTGTTATTTTCTTTATTTAAAATCCCATTATGTTAATTGTTGGATCAAGAGTTAAATATACAATTTCTATTTTGAATTTATGTACAGATCTAACTTTGAGCTGGTCTATGTACTTAGGTAGAAATATCATTTGGGGATTCGCTCTTTTCTTTGGTATAAAAGAAGACATTATACTGTTCTGAAAAACAGAGGAACAATGATGGCACTCTGCCATTTCTCCTCTGAGTAGCTGGGGATTTTCCCCCTCCTCTTTCCTAGCAAAACCAGGGAGTTGCTGTAGCAAAGACTGTAGCATTCGCAGCATGACAAACAAATTAGAAAACAGCAGATGCAGCACAAATTAAGATGTATTTAGCACAGCAGTCCATCAGATGTGTGAAAGTCTTTTGTATAGCAGCTTTTCGAGATTGATGCATTGCACTTTAGATAGCTGATAATGAACCCTTCTAGCAATTAGAGGTGGAAATTCTGAGAATTCAAAATTAGTGTGATTTCCAGTGGAGTGAAAAGGAACCAGCAAAGAAAATGTTATTGTGAAAGTTCTTTTTTGGGATTTGTAGTTGTCAAATCACAAGATAATGCAAGCATTTCAATGAAATTCTTTCCCTTCCAAAGCTGTTTACAGAAACAGGTCTACAGATTTTCCTGCTGTCTCAAAAAAAACTCTGATCGTTTTCTCAAGCTCCCTTTATGTCTAGAGCACACAGGGCCATCCCACAACATTTGCTACCTGAATTAAAGCACCAAGCTCCCATTATCAACCTTGTACAAAACTTAAGTTACACAAAACTGCACAAAGCTGAGGCAGATTTTGTTGTTTTGGCCAACACCCATGAGAATCTACCACTTCATTGTAGACCCAAGTTGTATTGCTGCCTGTGGCAGAACCCAAATTATTCCATTCTACCAAGCTACCAGTTTAAAATAGGAGAAGGAAAGACACACAGTCTGCAACTTGACTGCAACCCCAAGGCTGTTTTTGCTAGAGTCCCCTGAACTGCAGACAGATTTCCCAGGAAATTAGGGGGGAAATCATTCAAACAAGTAGAAAATGTGACCAGCATCCTGAATTGCAGCAATAGATCCTTAATCTAAAATAATGGTTCCATATTAAGATATCTCATATTTCTAATTGCAGCACTAATGTAAAAGTCTCCTTGAACATCCCCTAAATGCAAGTCAGTTGCTTTAAATGACAGAAATTTCCAGTGCATATGGATGGGGTGTTTCAAGATGATGCATCTAGTCTCTCTATAAAGCTACATTTGTGAAACTGAGACATAACTTCACTACAAAATAAAGAGGCCAGAAAATAGATATGAAACTAAAAGGCTATTTATTGACTGATTGATCAATCGATTGACTGATTAATGTTTGTTGAACTTCTGTAACAGTGGACTCCCCCTTCCCAGCCCCCCAAGATATAAAACCTAGAAAGGCTATTCCAGAGGCCACTCTTCACCCATAAAGTGCCATGGTGCTTTGTGAATTTAACTGAACGTTTAATATGCCAATGACATTCTATTTAAGTGACACCACCATGTGTTAATTTTCTCACCCAGCAGTAACAGTGTGAGGTAGGCAAAGAAACAAAGCGAAACAAAACAAAACCAGGTCATGACCTGGGGGAAGGAATTCCTACCTGGCCAAGATGTAACCAGAGTAAACTCACTCTGTCCTGAGGGTGAATCACACACAAACAAAGTGGCCAATATGAGAGTGGATTCCACACATATCCTCCGGTTTTGTAATGACTTTTGAAACTTTTTAAATAGATCGCACATGCCTAGTAGGTACCACTGACCTGGGATTTCCACAGGTGCATGAGCGCTCAGATTGTCCTTTGAAAAATATTCACTGACACAGGATATAAACAAGGAGCAAATCATGGTGTGTGCTTATTTTCCATTTTTTTAAATGTGTACAACTGAAGCATTTGCTTTAAAAAATCCTATACAAGAGTAATCTAAATAGTGCTTGCTTCCTCTTTGGTTAACATGCTGTCATTTTTGGCTACTTGTCCTAATTCTCTGTGTGTGTATGTGAATGTGTGTGTGTGTATTGGGGGCTATATTGTACATTCTCATGAGTGCTGCTACCACACACACAGAAACTCACTGAATCATCATCCCATTTCCTGAGATTTAGGGACTAAAAGGACAAGGGTGATCATTATGATGTTATAGGGATAGGCCTATCATGATAATGGGCCTTGTGATGTTACAGAGCCTGAGCAGAGAAAGGACAGAAAATAGCATGGAATAGTTTTTGAGTCAGCAGGTTGAAGCCATGCAATGAGATTAGATCATGTGACCAAGTATCCGCCTCACACATTCTGCCAATGAAAATACTGTGTCCACATGTAAATCTTTAAGTCCCCTTTGGGGAGATAAAGCAGGGTATAAATAAATATAATAATAATATAATAATGACCTCCCTATTGACATGGTGTTCTGGACCAATATATATTGGTGGAATTTTTTTATTAATTTTTTATTCTACTCAATAAGTTCTAGTTAACTTATACTCACTTTATCGTCACAACAACATGGTGAAAGAATGCCAGGCTGAGAGACTGACCCCCCTCGAGGTCACACATTTGCTAACACAGCTGAGGAGGACTTCAATCAATTCCTCTCCCAACCAATTGTCTAATATACTCACCACTGTACTATGCTGGCTCTTTCCATTAGTATGGCAATTGCATTTGTAAGATTTTTCTGTGTTAGTTTTTATTCCATTGATTGTTTCACCAGGGGCACGTCTACACTAACTAAGTAATGGTGGATGAAAGAAGCAGAGGCAGAAGTGAAACAAATGTGCAGCTAATCAAACACAAAATGCAGGAAGCAGGTTGAAGTTTGGATGGAGCTTATATGCACCCAAGAGTTTGTCTGTGATCCAGCTCCAGGCTCTGCAGGTTCTGCTTCATGGTCTTGGAGAATTTGGGTTGTTGTTTTTTCACTTCTCCACACCAATGAGCTTGTGTGGATTACTAGTGCACTTGTCCATTAATCTGTTTCACCATATGAGGTGGTTTACACCTACGCGTAAACAACCTATTTTTGAAATACCTTGTTTTAAGACCTCTAAAATACATTCCTCCACACATTTACCCATTGAGGCATTTGAACACCATGATTTCAAAAATCCATGTTAAAGGATTGGTGAAGATGTGCCCCAGGTCTCAGAGACTGTTGTAGGATTCTAGGAACCAATAATATGCAGTCAACATTAGCAACTATTGCATGTAAAGCTGAGTTATTAGTTAAGGTATTCCTCCCTCCCTATCCCAGTAACTAGGAGCAATTCACATTAAAAACCTCTTACCATTTCATTCAACAGTAAGAGTCTAGCACATTTGCTAAAAGCAGCTGCCAATATAGCATTCCCTGCCCCCCAAGAAATGTGGTATATGAAGAGGCCTGACAACAGCTGGTGTGAGAAAAAAATTAAAATGGGACCAAAGAAGCTCAATATCTAATTCAAAAAGCCTAAATGCTGTCCAGTTTAGCAGTACCTTGTACAAGAAAAAAAGCAAAGCTAATAATCAGAAACAGATTTTCAAAGCTGAAATAGTTCTCTTTTGAAACTGATCTGCTTAAATATGTTGTTGTTTGTCTGGTTTGCTGCATATGTCATGGACAGAAGCAGAAGAGCAGTAATCCAAACAAATCCATCAGTGGAAGCTTAACATTGCATTAAATATCAAAAGACAGCATGCTATTGTCATTTTTCTTTCCATAGATAATCTACTGAGGAATCAGTTTCCTTCTTAATGGGATAGCTATCTATGCATCACCAAATGTTCCCCTAAAATTTTAATTATGACATTTATTTGTTTGGGATTTTTACACTATGCTCAAGGAATAGATACAAACAGATTTGCTGCTGTTCAACTGAACATTAAAGACATCACACAATGTATTAAGACCTTAAGTGTGAAACAGAGCTGCCAAATTCTTTCCATTTGGGGAGTTCACATACTGTGTTCAATTCAAAATGACTTTGATAGAGTGACATTTTACAGAGAAAACGTTTGATTTAGATGAGAGGGAGAAAGTAAAGGCCATGAAGATTTGTAAGGAAGTTGCACAGAAAGCATGGTTTAAGTCTCCACAGGTCTTCAAAAGGAATTACCCATTTTTCTAGCTTCTCTTCTATGGGGAAAAATGTATAGATCACTACATTTGGATGAGTAGTGGTGGCACCTTATCTGCTTACAAAATATACAATCTGGCAATGCTGCAATGGGTGAGATTTACCAGAAAGCTATATGCATTTATAGTAAGATTGTGCAGTTGTCTCAATATTCTGGGGGTTTAACTTTCAAGAAATATGTAACATTACCAGTCAACAAGTTCAATTTGTTCCAGATTTATACTGTTGAACAGTATAATTATTGTTATACTGTTATACAAGAATTACTCTAGTTCTAATGCTTAGTTATCACACAAGACCGAACAACATTTTTACTTTTAGCAGCTAGACAGTTAATAGCAAGACAATAACAATATGAAAAAGTATTATCACCTCATGGTATACAAGAATATGGGATTATATATGGTACATTGTATTAATGCTTTGCAATTGTGTTTGTTTATTTGTAGACCTTGTTTTATTGACTGTGTTTTATCTTTTATGTTCATTTTTTCAATACAAATTAAAATTAATCTTATTTTGGTTTATGATTGAACTTTAAAGAAACTAAACTATCCCATCAGAACAGGAGACAGGGGTGAATAAAACAAACCCATCCACTTCACATGACTGAGGAGTTTTGACCCAAAACATCTTCAGGAGTGAAAATTCCCCTCCCTTGTTTTTTGCATTTTACTGCCTGATTTTTCATCTCTTCTTTGTAATATAAAAATAAATCAAAACTCAATTTTCCCAATATAAATTACATTTCCCACTTCTGTTTTTGTAATGGATCGCATTACTGAAGTTATTGGTTACTGAGATAAAATAAAAATAACAAGACCAACTCTTTTGGCACACTCAAAATTTAGCACATCAGGGGCATCAAATGAAACCTTCATGTGAATTCAAACGGTTGGATCAAAATTTGTGTAAGAATCATGCAGTTTCCAGAAATTATTGGTATAACTCCCAATGGCCCAAGTCAAGATGGTAATTTATGAGGAATATGTGTGGAAAGAATATTGTCTGTCAATACACATTCAAATTTCTTGTTGACTTATTCTGTGTTTATGTGCATTCAGGTTTCTTGTTGACCTTTATCAAGTGATACTTGGAGGTGGTTTGCCAATTCTTTCTTCTGAAATGTAGCCTAGATTTCCTACTATTGACTGAAGGTCTCCCATTCAAGTTCTAACCAGTATTAAACTTCCTTAGCTTTCAAAATTAGGCATGATCTGAAAGAATGTTAGCTATTACTCATTTTTGGTCAAAAATTAGTTTCTCAACACTCAGAAATCCTAGCTGGGAAGAATAATACTGTGATGAGAATTTTGAACAGTTTTCACCCAGTATTTGTATATTCCTTAGGGGTTAAGTGAAATTGTTATGCATAGAAATGCAGGTGGCTTTTTTGTGGTTCTGCAAAAACAAAGCAAAAAAAACTCTTCTAGAAGGATTTTATGCAATATTTATAGATTTTTGCAACAAAAAAATCCATTTTTGATAGTAATTCTTGATGCTCCCTCCCAATTTCTAGAATTAATATCAAAAAATTTGCACACTTTTCTGTGCAAATTTTATGGCAGTTTTTGCACAACATTTACAAAGAGAACTGCTCCACAGTTTATTAGAAACTTCTCCAAGGCTTGCGAGATTTTTTGTGTGAGTTAACTGGTATATGTGTAAACCATTCCTACTCTCTGCCCCGGAGTGTGGTGGAGATTCCTTCTTTGGAGGCTTTTAAGAAGAAGCTGGATGGCCATCTGTTGGGGGTGCTTTGAATGTGTTTTCCTGCTTCTTGGCAGGGGATTGGACTGGATGACCCATGCGGTCTCTTCCATTTCTATGATTCTATGATTCTAAGGCCTACATGGATATATCAAACAGCATTTTTGCACAAAAAATATTTTCACATATAGAAAAATCCATTTGTAACTCTGCACATGGTAATTTATCAAACTACTTCAAAATATTTGAGCACCAAAGTAGAACTGAGGAGATATATTCCTTTTCCCCTACAGTGAAGGCCCTTCCATACAGCCATATAACCCAGAATATCAAGGCAGATAGTCCACAATATCTGCTTTGAACTGGATTATCTGAGTCCACACTGCCATATAATCCAGTTCTGTGTGGATTTTGTACAGCTGTGTGGAAAAGGCCCTGAGGACAAGATAGCTGAATATTCACTTTCCTAGTGATGAATTACTTCCCACAACTACTTCCCTAGTAGTTGTGGTCCAACATCATTTGGAGGTCTAATCTAGACAATGATTTATGATTGCATTCCTTTGAATTCAAGTTTCATGGATTTAATAAGTATGTGCCATAATTAAAGTAATCAAACCCCAAAGGTTGCTCACTACTATGGAAGTTACAGATATTTCTGTTAAGAAATATCCTGTTAAGGCATTGTGGCAGGTTCCCATCCAAGGGGAACCTGTGACTTTGTTCTCTGTAGCTATTCCAGTTCAATGCTATAACGTTCAATGTGCAGGAAGGCCAACATCATTCACATTCATGAGGCTTTTGGCAGACTGAAATAGCAACAAATACTTTCAGCTCCATGTCAGGTAGAATCAGTAGTTGACGCTCCAACACAGGGAAATACTACTACATTTATGTTTGTCTTTTCCTATCAGTCACCAATGAGTTAAACGAAGGAAAGAGTGTCCAAACGCTTTGCAATCATTGTTTATTCCAGCAGGGAAACAGATTTGTAACCCAGCAGCTGCAAATGACTTCAGTACATAAACACTGTTATTTTCAGCATTGTTGATATACGTTTACCAGCATTTCCAGCTGGATCTGTAATGGGGAGAGAAATCTCCCCATGATGCTATGAGTGGGAATAGAGGCCCCCAGGAACTTGTCTCACAGATTCTGGGAGCGTGAAAGCACAGCAAACTCCTTCACTGGGGAATTTTTATCTCTCAATGAAAACAGCATACATTTTCAGCATGCTTCGCCCAGGGAATGCACTGTTTTTGCTATGCTGAACTAGAGTTCAGCCTGAAAAAATATTTACTTAGACTTTATGGTGCACCTAGAAGGAATGTGCAAATACCTCAACTAAAAGAGAATGGGATTTCACTGAATGTCTCCTTGTGAAACTGCTCTAGTTAAAATTATGATTTTATTTGATTTTTTATTTTGGGGGAAGAGGACTAAATCCCCCAGAATTTTCCTGCCAGCACAGATTGATGTTTTGGGCAGGTTGTAGCCCAATAAAGTAACTTTTCCAAGCTCTGCTCTGGTTATTGTTGTTTATACAGAAAATCTAAGATGGTAACTTTTTGCTTCAGTGAAAAAAATACAAATTGTCTTATATTTATATTCCATCTTACTATTATAGAATGGGAGCTATTTCTGAAAAGTGTAAGGTCATGCATTACTGAGAATACCTGAGTAGATTGGTTCTTTATGACATTGGAAGAACCTTTATTGGGACAAGGCCAGATTAGGTTAGCTCCTTCCTGCCCATTTTCTGCCAGGAATTGAAAACATGGTTGTTCCAGAGCGCGATTGAATGAATAGGCCCAATAGAGCTGTCATCAGAATACTTCTTTATGTTTTAAAAGCATACGGCACTTTATCACTGTTACTCATTTCCATGTTACAGCACTTTATGAAACCTGTCCCCGCTGGTTTGCTTTTAATTACTCTGATTTTATCTGCTTGGATTTAATGTATTGTCCATTATTTTATTTTGTGTATTGTTGAAATGTTTTAAGTTTTTTGTCAAAAAAGTTGTGTCGTTGTTTCTGGCTTGTCCCTGTTGTGAGCTGCCCCGAGTCCCTTCAGGGAGATGGGGCAGGATATAAAAATAAAGTTTATTATTATTATTTAAGACCTAGTTGTAAAATCATGCATCAGAACATGAGAGAAGGCTCCCCGCAGGATCATGACACATCCGGGCATCTCTTTGTAGACAGCAGATTCTCTCACAGCCAGGAGTGAGTTGCAGCATGCAACCTGTTGTGATGGAGTCTTTGAGTAATGATACTACTAGGTGCACTAAAAGAGGAAGAAAGACTACTCGTGAGCAAGACTCCGATGAGGAGCAACAAATGAAGCGGATCCGGGAAATACTTCTGGAGCCTACTGATGATGACACATTTGAGGGTTTTGAGGGGGATGATGGGGTTGAGAATCAGGAGGATGGGATGACAAGTTCAGAGGATGAGGTAATGGACTGGACTAAGGTGCGGGAGATCCAGGACATCTTTAGAGAACCCACAAGTAGCAACACGTTTGAGGGTTGGCACAGTGAGGATCCAGCTGGGTCTTGGGGAATTATGGGTTTGGATAAAAGATGGACTGGGTGGAGGGATCGGCAAGGGGCTTCAGCTGAAAGGAGGTCTGGTGGGGCTTTGTGTGATTCTAGCTCTGAGGAGGAATTAAGGCAACAGGCTGCAGCTGCTAGCAGGTGTTGGCTGATTCTAGTTCTGAGGATGAGTTGTGAATAAGAGTGGGTTTGGGAAATGGATCATCTTTGCAGTTGGCAAAGTATTGTTGGGTGTTCGTGTGTTCATGTGAGCTGTTTGGGAAGCCGTGCCTTGGGAAGACTTCTGTGAACGTAAATTTAAACTGGATTATACTCTGGTTTAATCTGGGTTATTTTCCAGGGTCTGGGGTTTTGTGTTGTTTGCTGGGAATTCTGTGTTTCACACTGAAGATTAAGTGTTCTGAGCCTTTTGAGTTTGTTTTTGGGCTCCTTTTGGTTGTGAACTAATAAACTGTATGGTCTGGCGCTTTAAGGAGTCTGTGTTGCAACACAACCATACATCAGAACAATGGTAGGACCTTTAAAAGCAGTGGATAGGGGGAATTAACCCCCAGGCTTGACATATGAAAGTGTCCCACATATTCAGATGGCAAAACAAACATTTCCATTTCTGCCTTGTTCCCAACACTTTTCATTCAAAATCCCAGTGCTCTATAAAGTATTTTTGTTAAAAAAAATAACTTTTACCCAACCAAACCATTTGGTACTGTAACCAAAATTTAATTTTCTAAGGGCCGTGGAAAATGAAGGCCCATTGTCTGGTGAGATTCGCTAACCACCAATGTTTCAGGAAGAGACTAGGACCCATCAGTTGAAGGCAAATGACAGACACTTTACTCAATCTGCAGAAAGAATGCAATGTACCATAATTAATGGCAAAATGTAGAAGCATATACATTATGGTTATGCAGTCACTTTCCAGCCAATACAGTAGAAACCTTGTATTAGAATTGTCTAGTTTTGAACCTCCCGCCCCGTCACTGATTGGCTGGGTGATAGAAGCTGGCCGGCACTGCCTCTGCTCCAAGGGGCAGACCCAGGTGGGCCCATGCTGTGATTGGCTCTGGCCACGATGATGCAGCTGAGGATTCCCTCCCAGCTAGGCAGGGAAGCCCTTGGGGCTCCCCATCAGCTGCAGGAGGCATCTGTCGGGATAAAGAGGGCTTCCAGGAAGCTGCATTTTAAATGTTGGCACATAGCACAGCATTATAGGAATGGCTTTGGGAACATATTTACCAGGTGAATACTCCTCTTTCCAAAGTTGCTCTTTTCAGCATTAAGGAAATCTGATATGTGTAGCTGTGTCTCTTTATGTAAGTTTTACCTAGCGGTGCATTGACAGAGGAAAAAGAAAAAATAAAAACCCTCCCTCATAACACCTTTGCCTTTATCTAGATTGCTTTTTGTCTTCCAGCCTACAATTGACCACAGTATCTCTTGCCTCATCTACTTTGGGAAGGCATTGTCATCAATTAATTGGCCAATATCAATGTAAATCTGTGCAATGCTATTAATGAGGTTGTTGATTTCTGCAAGGTATTTTGCCTGGAGTAATCTTCCTGCCTTCAGTAAGAGTACTCAAACTTTATTTTTAAAGGCCTATCCCCTTAATCTTCCAGTCATTCCTTTCCCTCCTGATTGAGAACAAAGAGAAATGATTCTGAATCTTGCATAAATGAAGAGGTTGGACTCATTCCTGGGGCTGTCATCCACTGGCAAGATGCTGTGGCATGTGGTCTTTCTTTATGAGGAAAGGTTTCCATCCACAGCCAGAGATGTCCTTATCCAAATGCTTCCCTCACTCCACTTGCAGAAACAGTCACTGCCGAGCATTTGGCAAGCTCAAAGTCAGAGCACTTTCCCAGACCACAAGTGCATTGGAAGACCCTGCAAAACCCTCCCAGCAGGTGCCAACCAATATCAACTACTCTAGATCGTAATTTTCAGTCTCTTAAATCTCCCTGGCATAACAACAGTGCCTCTGCTCCCTTATTCTGGGCCACAGCATTGTTAATTCTGGGATTTTTCCAATTGATTAATTGTTCTGCAGAGACACAAGAAAGCAATGTTCTGTGGGGTGATGGCTGTCAACAACGTCTAGGCAACACTTCAACAATGGAGCCATTGCATAGCCTTTTTCATTTTTTCACTATCGGAGTGCCAATTTTCTGTCTTTGCCTGGCACACAGTTTGGCAAACGACAATTGTAAAAACAAAGTATAGAGGCAATATTACAGCTGTGAGTTTGAGCTCAATCAGAATGCTATATTTGTTGAGGGATGGATGGACAAAGCAACCCATTAAATTGTTTAGTGCTTTTAAAATATATATGACAATTCATTGAGACACACCTCACTTTCATTCTGAGACACAAAGAACTGCTAATTAATTCAGGCTAAATCTTACAATTCAAAATTATGAATAAGGATGATAAATTAATTTTTGCTAATCAAAACACCATAGTCCATGAATTAAAGCACAAGATGTACACTTTCTATCTATCTAAATTTTTCCCTGTTTTTCTAACCTGTTATGGAACACTGGACAATTATTCCCATTCTGATTTTTTTTTCTTGATGGAACCCCTTAAGCTAGATCTAAATCTTCAAATTGTAAATTGACTAGGGCACCAAGTGCTTGTTTCAATAAAGTGTTGCTTTTGTCTTTAAATGTTACCAACTAGTTTTATATCTTTTATTGGAAAACGAATGAGATAGAACTGGTTGACTCAAAATCCTGAGAATTTTTCTTCAGATGTGTAAAATGAGTAAGGGAATGAGTCAAAGAAGAGACTTGGATAAATAATATGCCTCCTCTTTAGTCCCTTCCACACAGCTAAATAAAATCCCACATTATCTGCTTTGAACTAGAATATGTGGCAGTGTGGACTCAGATATCCCAGTTCAAAAGCAGATATTGTGAGATTTTCTGCCCTGATATTCTGGGTTATATGGCTGTGTGGAAGGTGCCTTTGTCACAATGAAAGGCTGAACACTCCCAGGACAATTTTTCCGAAGTTTATTTTCCTTAGGGGCTGTGGTGGCACAATGGG